>NC_091433.1:147351452-147651452 GCF_964237555.1 Oryctolagus cuniculus | reverse complement strand
CTGTGCACTTACTCCTCATGTAGGATCTCTGTCTTTAATGTGATGTACATTGAGATTTAATGCTATAATGAGTACTCAAACAGTATTTTTCACTTTGTGTTTCTATGTGGGTGCAAAATGTTGAAATCTTTACTTAATGTATACTAAACTGATCTTCTGTATATATAGAAAATTGAAAATGAATCTTGATATGAATGGAAGGAGAGAGAGAGCGGGAAAGGGGAGGGTTGCAGGTGGGAGGGAAGTCATGGGGGGGGGGAATGTAATCCATAAGCTGTACTTTGGAAATCTATATTCATTAAATAAAAGTTAAAAAAAATGTACATGTCTCTGATGACTAGTGATACTGAACCACATCCTTATCTATTGATTAGCTATTTATGAAGTAGCTGTACAAATGTTTTTCTATTATAACAAGTTGAATTTGTTTTTTATTGGTGAATCACACTGTACCATGTTTTAAATTTTTTAAACATTTATTTGAAAGGCAGAGCAAGAGCAAGAGAGCGAGTGCATGCTCCCATTTACTGGTTCCAAACACCCACAACACCAAGGCTGGGCCAGGCGAAAGCCAGGAGCCAGGAACTCAATCTAGGCCTTCCATGTGAGTGCCAGGGAACCAAACCGTAGAGTTATTATCTCCTGTCTACCAGGATGCATAATAACAAGAAGCCAGATTGTAAGCAGAGTACCAGGGACTTGAACCATCCACTCTGACAAGGGATACAGGTGTCCCAAAGAACAGTTACCTGTCCCCACTATGTGAGATTTGATTGAAGAAATACTGTCAGCTCTATATATCTATGAGCTCTGTAGCTATGGATTCAACCACCTGTAGAGAGTAAATATCCCAGAAAAAAAATTGTGTCTGTACTATACAGATTTTTTCTTCTTGTCTGAACAATATGAGAGATCTTCGAAAAGTTCATGGAAAATACTATTATGGAAAAAAAAATGCATGAATTTCAACTTCTTAAAAATTCTTGATGACTATAGGTTACTTAAAATTTTTAAATTAAATGTAATACTTGTATATTTGCTTGGAGTATGGTGCAAAACTTCAACCCATGTATACAGAAGGCAATTAGCATTTCAACTTCCTTTTCCCTGGAACCTGTACAAGTTTCTCTCAGAGTTCTAAATGCAGGATGCAGTACGTGCCTGTGCACTGCCATCACCCACTGTGCTGTGGGACCCGAACTTAACCCTTTGTCTTTGGTGGTGCCTACTGCCCTGTCCCCCATTGTTTCCCCTGCCTTACCTCTTCCCAGCCTCTAGTAAACGCCATCCTAAGAGTGACTTTTTAAAACTTTCACATACTGAGGGAGAAGCATACCATGTTTGTCTTTGTTTATGTCTTATTTTGCTTAGCAAATAATTATCTCTATTTCTGTCCATTTTGCTGCAAATATCAAGATTTCATTAATTTCATATGGCTGAATAAGACTCATTGTGTACATGTGTTTTATTTATCCATTGGTAGACATTGAGGTTGGTTCCACATCTTGGCCATTGTAGATAGTGCTGCATTGAACATGGGAGTGCAGGTATTACTTTGATGGGTGGATTAGATTTTTTTCATATCCCCCAGAAGTGGCATAGTTGAGTTGTAGGATGAATCGATTTTTAATGTTGGGAGGAACCTCCATGCTGTTCTCTGTAATGGCTGTTCCTACTTGGATTCCCACCAACAGTGTATAAGGGGTCCATTTTCTCCACATCCTCACTAGTATTTGTTATTTTTTGTTAATGGCCATTCTAACTGAAAGATGATACTTCATTGTGTTTTTTGTTTTTTTGCTTTTCCCTGATAAATAATGATACTGAGTTTTTTGTTTTTCAAACATTTCTTGGCCATTTCTTCCAAGAAATGTTCATTCAGGTCTTAGGCTCCTTTATTTTTTGACTTTTTAAACTTTATAAAAGAGATTTATTGGGGCCGGTGTTGTGATGTAGCAAGTAAAGCCGCCGCCTGCAGTGCCGGCATCCCATATGGGCGCCGGCTTGCCTGCCAGCTACTCCACTTCCAATCCAGCTCTCTGCTGTGGCCTGGGAAAGCAGTAGAAGATGGCCCAAGTCCTTGGGCCCCTGCACCCGCATGGGAGACCTGAAGGAAGCTCCTGGCTCCTGGCTTCGGTTTGGCGCAGCTCCAGCCATTGCAGCCAACTGGGGAGTGAACCAGCGGATGGAAGACCTCTCTGTCTGTCTGTCTGTCTCTCTCTCTCTCTCTCTCTCTGCCTGCCTCTCTTTCTGTCTCTGTATAACTCAAATAAATAAATAAATCTTTTAAAAAAAAAGTTTAGACACAAGTCTAAAAAAAGAGATTTATTTTATTCGAAAGGCAGAGTTACATAGAAGAAAAGAGAGGGAGATGTCTTCCATCTGTTGATTCACTCCCCCACGGGGCTGCAATAGTCAGGCATAGCCAGGCCGAAGCCAGGAGCATGGAACTCCATTCAGGCATTCGGGCCATCTTCAAATGCTTTCCTGGGCACCTTAACAGAGAGCTGGATTGGAAGTGGAGGGGCTGGGACTTGAAGCAGCCTTCATGTGGATTGCCAGTGACATAGTGGCTTAAACTGCTGCACCACAATGCCAGCCCATTGTCCATTTACTAACTGGAGCATTTTTGTTGTAGAGTTTCTTGATTTCCTTATATATTCTGGATATTAATCCTTTCTCAGATGCATAGTTTCAGAATATGTTCCCCCTTCTATCCACTGTGTGTTCACTATGTTGATTTGTATGTTCACTATGTTGATTGTTTCTTTGCCTGTGCAGAAGCTTTTTAGTTTGATATAATCAATCCTGTTTGGTTTTGCTGTTGCTGCCTGTGCTTTGGGAGTCCTATCCAAAAAAGCATGGCCTGCACTGATGTCTTTTAAGTGTCTCCCCTCCTGTTTGCTTCTATTGATTTCATACTATCAAGTCTTGTATTTAGGTCTTTGGTCAATTTCAAGTTGATTTTTGTATAGGGTGAGAGATGACAGTCAACCTTCAGCCTTGTAAGTGTGGATATCTAGTTTTCCCAGAACCATTTATTGAAGATAGTACTGCTTCAGTGTGTGTTTTCAGCACAGTATGGAGAATCAGTTGGCTGTAGATGTGTGGACTAATTTCTGGCTTCTCTATTCTGATCCATTGGTCTTTGTGACTTCTTATGAAAGTGTCATGTTTTGATTATTAAAGCTATGAAGCCAGCCACAGATGATGTTGGCCAAGATGTAAGTCCAATTCTCTGGGGCCATGGGTCTCCTCTTGGGACCAGGACAGGTCCAGGACCTCCATCTACAGGCACTGTGGCACTGTCCAGGGGACAAGGACCCTGGGATCTTCCTAGCATTGGGTTTTACAAGTTCTGCACGGAGTTCCAAAACAGTCTTGTGCTCACTTTCGTGCCCTACTCCCCAGTGGTTGGAGTCTTGCTCCCTGATGACTGCCCAAGGTTGGAGAAAGTGGTCCTTTGTCTGCCTAGGGTGACATTAAGCCGATTCGCACCTAAGGCTCACAACCATGGCACCCTGCATGATATTCCATATCCTCGCAATGCCCACCCTAGGCTGGGAATGAAGTAAAAGTCTGTCCTAGGCTGAAGGTCTCTGCCTGGTGCTGGGCGGGTCTAAGGGCCCTGTCTCTGAGTAGCGGCCTAGGGATGGACACCTTTGGGTTCTATATGGTGCTGGTTCTTATTGTAGCAGGACTGGGACTAAATGCAAGGCAAGCCCTAAACTCACTTTCCTGTCTTCTGCTCCTGAAATGTAGGTCTTAGTCCTGTCTGCCAGAGGTTGGGGGAGGGGTGGTGAAAGCAGTTCCAGTGCTGTACTGGCTGAGGCTAAGCTGCCACACCTGGATCTACAGTCACCGGGTCCTGTACAGTCTTTATTTTTATTTTTGTCTTTTTCCGCCCCAGAAACCTTTTATTTAAGGAATGTAGACATAATACATTTCATAATTACAATTTTAGGAGCATAGTGATTCTTCCCACTTGTACCCACCCTCCGACCCGCACTCCCACCCTTCTTCCTCCTCCTCTCTTATTCCCATTATTTTTCATTAAGGTCTGTTTTCAGTTAACTTTATAGACATACGATAAACTCTATACTAAGTAAAGAGTTCAACAAATAATATGGGGAAAAAAAAAACCACCAGTGCTAGGTGGTTGAGGAGAGAAATGTGCCCCCTTTTTTTTTCCCTCTAGGTTGGCTGGTACACTCTCCCTCCCCTTTCCCACCCTCCCCCCCACCCCCCAGGGATCTAAGCTGGACTCAAACCAGTCTCTTCCTGCAACTTTATCGCCAGTTGCTTGGGCTACTGCAGTCTGGTCTCACCTCACTCTCTATAGCTGGTGCTGAGGCTGCCAGCTGCTGGGGTCCTGAGTTGTGCACGTCCACACCCTCCCTGTAGACCCACAGTGTCCCTCTAATTTACATGGAGTTTACTTTGTGGTTTTCTCCCTAACTCTTCCCTGAGATTGCATTCTTTCCACTTTTTAAAACTATCTTCCCCTAGACTAGAGGGGTAAACTCCTTCCCTATTGCACCATCTTGGAATCTCCTCTCCTATGCAATCTTGTGTCAAGACACGCCAAACCCTCATCATGCTGGGGCTGATACAGGCCAAAACAAGTCTATCTCACTGGTACTCAGGTCTCCACCTAATGTGAGGTTTCATCTGTGAGCCTTTGCCTAGTGATAGAGGCCCTTGGGATTTTTCTTGTGCTTATCCCAAGGCAGAGTCCTGTGCTTGCTTCTGTGCTGTAGTACCCAGGGGCTGGAGGCTTGTTCCAGCATCTGCTGGAGGTCGGAGCAGAGGTCATGGGGTTGCTCCCTTATCTGTCTTGCTAAAGAGAGTCTGAAGTTTATCTGCAGAAACTATCCTGGGCAGGTGCCACAGAGCCCTATCTGCTACTGGATTGTACTGTGGTGTCCCTGGTACTTGGTTTCAAGCCTAAGGTCTGGACTTAATTCCTTCTCCTTCACCCAAACCAGGAGGCATTGAGTCTGTGCCCAAGCTCCTTGGAGCTTGGGAAGGGTAACATGGGCAATTCTTTCCTTCCTACCTTCTTCAAAGCATCTTGGTATTACACTAAAAGCAAGCACTGTGACTTCTCAGCCACTTCATTAGCTCTTGTAAAGGTGCTATAGCATGGAAACAGTTGTTCAGATCAGTGTCTATGGGAAGACAGTCATTCACTGGAGCATCCTTTAAAAAAAATACACACACACCCACACACACACACACACACTTGGAAGGCAGAGTTACAGAGAGAGAGGAGAGACACAGAGATAACGTTCTTCCATCTGAAGGTTCACTCTCTAAATGGTTGCAACAACTGGGGCAGCCAGGAGTTTCATCCAGATGTCCCACATAGATGGCAGGGGCCCAAGAATTTGGGTCATCTGTTGCTTTCCCAGACACGTGAGCAGGGAGGTGGATCGGAAGAAGAGCAGCCAGGCCACGACTTGCACCCATGTGGGATGCTGGTTCTGCAGGCACTGTACCATGGTCCTAGCCTCTCAATGGAGCATATTAACTGCCATCTTGTTCTGCCTCTGGATTTCTGTGGGGTGTGTGTGTGTGTTTGCACTAAAATTTATCTTTTAATTCCATATTCCATTAACTTTTGGAAGCACCATCATGTGGTATAATAACTGTTTATCTAGCATTTACATTGTATTCATACTATAATTTAG
The DNA here is from genome assembly GCF_964237555.1 of Oryctolagus cuniculus. Classification (NCBI taxonomy): domain Eukaryota; kingdom Metazoa; phylum Chordata; class Mammalia; order Lagomorpha; family Leporidae; genus Oryctolagus; species Oryctolagus cuniculus. Next base: position 147,645,759 of record NC_091433.1, on the reverse strand, counting down.
AAATTATTTAAAGTATTGGGGAAGCTGTACCTAGGTTATATACAAATGCTATGCCATTTTATATGAGGGACTTGAGCATGTGCAGTTTTGCTACTCTGAGGGTCCTGGAACCAATCCACCACAGTCACTGAGAACTGTATTTTAATAGTTTAAAAGCATTTGAAGGGGCTGGCATTATGGTGTAGCAGGTTTAGCTGCCACTTTGCAACATCAGCAAAATCTCATATCTGAGTGCCAGTTCAAGTCTGGTTACTCCACTTTTAATCCAGCTTCCTGCTAATGTGCTTGGGAAAGCAGCAGATGATGGCCCAAGTTCTATGACTTCTGTGACCTGTGTGGGAAACCCAGATGGAGTTGCATGCTCCTGGCTTTGGCCTAACCCAGCCTTGGCTGGCTGTAGTGACCATTTGGGAAGTGAACCAGTGGATGGACGATCTACCTCTCCTACCTTCCCTCTCTCTCCGTTTTCCCCTACCATGTCACTCTGCCTTTCAAATAAATAAATCTTTAAAGAAAAACATTTAGAAGTCACCTGTCTTCCTCCATTAAAAATTTTTTTAAAAGATTGATTGATTGATTGATTGATTTGACAGAGGGAAAGATGTTTGATTTCCCTGGCATGATTTCCTTCCCCAATTCACGAACACTGTGCTGACAAATACATCCAGCTGTGTGGCCCATTCACTTGCTGTGTGCCTGTTGCATTACATTTACCGTCTGATATGAGCTGCATGTTCGTGTCATCTTCAGGCCCCTGCCAAATTCATATGTCATAGCCCCAGCTCGCAAGGTGATTGTGTTTGGAGATAGGCTCTTTATGGAAGAGTTAAGGTTAAAAGTCCAAAATGATGGGGACTGATCTGGTAAAATTTGCGTCCTTTGAGAAGAGGGACCAGAGATCTTGCTCTCTGCATGTGCGTTACATTGAGGGAAGGCCATGTGAGCACACTGAGAAAGTAGCTCTCCCCATATAGGAAGAGTGCCCTCACCAGAAACCAAAGCAGTTGGTACCCTGATGTTGAATCTGCTAGCCTCCAAAACTGAGGGAAAAAAACGTTGTTTGAACTACCCAGCCTGTGGTAATTTGTTGTGGTAACCTAAGCAGGCTAATATTAACCATGCCATTGCTGTATTGTAGCACTGAGTTCTACCTTATCATACCTTGGTGATTAATACTTATGAGACCTTATTACTGCTGTTGTACTCTCTGTGTCCAAAGTTCAAGGTCTGTTATCTGCTGAGGTGTCATCATTCTTCATCTTGACCATTTTTCTCCTTCTTTCCTTTGAGTTAGCAGACATCTCCTCGAGGCATTTTCCTTGACAAGCATGCCTCCTTACTAATGAAATTTACAGATTAAAGCCTTCTCAAGTCGTTGGTCCCCAAAGAATCACAAAGTTCTCAGCTTCCGTGCCAGCATCACTATTTTTCTAGTATTTTAAACCCCACCCAGAAAACCAAATTCTACCCCGTAAATAGCTAGCTGATTGCTTCCCATGGCCTCCTTCCCTTCCACGTCTGGGTCCTTCCACCAGACAGAGAAGTTTCAGTACCACCGGGTCGCTGATGTTGTAAATCCTTCAGTGCTTCAAGTCCTCAACTTTTCTTCTCAGAGGCTTTGGAGAAAGGCTCTGCAGAGAGGAACCTTGGCTTTACAGATGGAGAAGCCGTGTTCGAGGTGTGGTGCAGTGGGGCGAGGCTGTGTGACTGTCGGCAGCCTCTCGGGCGTTTCTTAAGCTAACTGCGCTGACAGCGGTGCCCTGGAGACACCCTCGCTGCTCTGGCTGTGTCACCCAACCTTTCATGATTCAGTGTGAGAGGAGGGTTGTGGTGTCGCGGCAGGTCCCGGTGGGCTTCATGGAGAACAGGGTGACGTGATGGCCCAGGAGAGCAGCTCACCCAGAGGGCTGTGCACGTCTTCAAGGAGTCCCCTCCAGGGCCCTGATGGGAGCCTCCAAGCATCCCTCCTCCCAAGACAACAGGTGGCTTCTTGGAACCTTCCCGGAACTCTGAATTCCCTTACTGGTTTATGGAGCACTCATCTCATTCCTAGCCTGAGAGTCTTGGATCACCCCTGCTGGAAGAATCTTGACTTGGTTGAGTAATGTCAGTGGCCTGGAATTTTTTCCATTTTCTCCTCTGTGTCACTTTTTTGTTTTCCTTCTACAACCAGATTCTGATCCCCTTTCAGTTTCTTCTCCCTTGGACCTTTCTTTGTGGATTCTCTTCTCTTCTACCTGGGAACGCTGTGTCCCTTCTTATAAGTAAGGGTGTGGAGAGGAATCTTTCTTGAGCTTTTCTGCTTTTCTTTGCAGAAGCCAGCCTGCATTTGCAGCAGGCGTGCAGGGTAGGCCACTGCTTCACTGGGCACCTGGCTGCAGCCGCTTTGGCTGTTGCATTTTTCAGGGATCTCACATGGCCACACAGAGTTTCCCTTGGAAAGTCGGATTTTGCTCTGCTTATTTGCTGGCCAACAGCTCTGCAGGGCTTCCTAGAAATGCTTCCTGCCTGACTGCCGCACTAAGCTTCCTCGACTCAGTCCCCTGCGGACGAGTGGCCGATTGCACCAGGCTGCAAGAGCAGGGCTGGCCAGGTACAGAGAGCTCTTCAGCAAGGGAACTTCAAAGTCACGTACTTTCCCGCACCTGTTTGCCACTGTGTGTCGGAGCCGGTGTCAGGTTCTCCATGCTGGTCCAAAGCCCTCTGGAAACTTCTCATCACTTACTGACGGCACTTCTCATCTGGTGGCCCTCTCCTGACCTTGGAGAGCTCGCTGTCTTCCCATATTGCGTAAGGTAGTCCCTGGGAGTCTCTGAGAATATGGAAAATGTCTCTTCAAGTGCTCCCCCTGGAGCTGTTTTTGTTTTTCCCAGACTGTGGCTCGTGAGCCAAGAATGAAGCTCTTTCTGGCTCTTGCTTCGGCTTCTTGTGCTTGACAAGACTGCCCGGGCGTGAGCTGTAGGTTCACGTTCTGTACCCCACCCCTGCATGTGGTGTGGCCTGGCCACCCTGCTCCAGAAGCTTTCGGTAGTTACCAATAATTTGGGTTATGTCTACTTGGCTGTATTTGTTTGAAGTGCTCACTTTGTCTCTAAATCGGTTGGTGGGCATTTGTAGTGTGAGAAACGGTCACTGCTCTCCCTGGAGCAAACCGTGGTGTGTGTTTCAAATCCTAGTCGAGGCCCCAGATTAGAAGAGGTGCCTTGCTGATGCTCTTCTGTCACTGCCTGGGGCGCGCCTGGGAAGACTTGGGAGCTCAGCTGTCAGCCTGGCGCTCCGTCAGGAGTCCACACGGGAGACTGGTGGAGATTGCACGTTGGATTTATGAGAGCAACAAAAACATGCTTCTTATAGAGCTTTAGGCTCCCAGAAACAAACTCTGTAGTCTAACATTTCATTCATTCCCTTGAAATATATTGAGGACCTATTATGAGCCCCAAACATGAGCCCCAGATACTGTTTTAGAAAAGAGAGGAGAGGCCGGCGTCACGGCTCACTAGGCTAATCCTCCACCTGCGGCGCCAGCACCCCGGGTTCTAGTCCTGGTCAGGGCGCCGGATTCTGTCCCGGTTGCCCCTCTTCCAGGCCAGCTCTCTGCTGTGGCCCGGGAGTGCAGTGGAGGATGGCCCAAGTGCTTAGGCCCTGCACCTGCATGGGAGACCAGGAAAAAGCTGCTGGCTTTGGATGGGCGCAGTGGGCCGGCTGTAGTGGCCACTTTGGGGGTGAACCAACGGAAAAAGGAAGACCTTTCTCTTGTCTCTCTCTTTCTCACTAAATCTGCATTTCAAAAAATAAATAAATAATTAATTAAAAAGAGGAGAGATAGCCACTAGCACAAGCACTCATGGAGCTTACCTTCTAGGGAATTGCTGCGTAAGTGAATGGTTTGGTTTGTATCTGGTGGAAACCACCCCAGAATTGACGTGTACAGTAACCCAGAGACAGGAAGCATGAGAGCCTGGCTGGGGTAATCATTAGTTTCTGGCTTTCAGGGACAGCACGCGAGATTCAAGAAGTACGTGGGACACAGTGCACACGTCACCAACGTGAGATGGCTGCACAACGACTCTGTGCTGCTCACTGTGGGTGGTGCCGACACAGCCTTGATGATCTGGACCAGGGAGTTTGTGGGGACCCAGGAGAGCAAGCTGGTGGACAGTGAGGAGTCAGACACCGACGCAGAGGAGGATGGAGGTGAGCCCCAGCCTGCCACGCGCCCCTTCTGCCTGCCGCATTTCCTGCACCTGCTCTCCTGAACCATGGCAAGCCAGTTCACCTCTCCTCCAACTTGTCTGTGTTGCTTGAGGCTATGACAGCGATGTGGCTCGAGAAAAGGCTGTGGACTACACCACCAAGATCTATGCCGTGAGCATCCGGGAGATGGAAGGCACCAAACCACATCAGCAGCGGAAAGAAGTCTCCATGGAAGAAAGGTATGGTGTTGCCAGGTTTGTCAGCTTCTGTTGTACCTGACAGCAAGAAACGTTAACATGGTCTGTTTCCTTTGCCCTCCAAGTTACTACCTGAGCAAATCTGCATGGAGTCTTAAGCTGTACACTGGCTAAAGCTGGGGAAATTGCCCAGTGCACAGAATTCATGGCAAAAGGTAGATCGTGCTTCGCAGAGGTGTGTTTGCAATATGCCATGAGTGGATGGGAAATTCGGTTGGACCAGACTTCACCTTACCTGTGCTGATGAAAGGCATAGCAGAGAGGGCGACTTCTAAGGTCATACAAGGATATTTGTGGCTTTGTGTTGTTTGTGAAAACTGTCAGAACTTTATGCTCCGTCCCTTGCTGTACTCCCTCTGACTTTGTCTTCAGGTGCCTACATTGGTTCACGTGGGAGCCGCAATTCCAGGCCTAACTCATTGGATTTTGTTGCGTTGAATGTTCTTCATAGAAATAGGGTTTTCAAGATGTTAGGCCTATTTGATACACTATTCAAAGTATTGCTTGTTTTTTTGTTTGTTTGTTTGTTTTTGTTTTGACAGGCAGAGTGGACAGTGAGAGAGAGAGACAGAGAGAAAGGTCTTCCTTTTGCCGTTGGGTCACCCTCCAATGGCCTCCGCGGCCGGCGTGCTGTGGCCGGTGCACTGCGCTGATCCGATGGCAGGAGCCAGGTATTTATCCTGGTCTCCCATGGGGTGCAGAGCCCAAGCACTTGGGCCATCCTCCACTGTACTCCCTGGTCACAGCAGAGAGCTGGCCTGGAAGAGGGGCAACCGGGACAGAATCCGGCGCCCCGACCGGGACTAGAACCTGGTGTGCCGGCGCCACAAGGCGGAGGATTAGCTGGCCAGTATTGCTCATTTGTCAAACACTTCAGTAATTTTGAAAGAGAAAAGCCTATGGATACTACAGTTACTTATTTTACTGTATGCATACCGAGGGCAGATACACATTAAATACAAAGTCTAATATTGAAAGAATTTCATGGGTCTCAAAAATGGTTTAAGCATTTTCTGTGGGGTCTTCACCTTGGGGCGAGTGCCATGTTCAGGCTTACACTAGACCCATGATGTGTGGTTTGTAAGATTCAAGTCATTTGCATTTGCTATGGCTTCCTGCCTAATAAGAACCACTTAATACATCCCATCTCTCACCTCCCGCTGTTAGTGGGGCTCGAGATACAAAGAAATAAAATGGAGTTTCTCCTGCAGCTTCAGTTCAGAGTGAGTTGTTAAGAGAAGCTTCGTAAATGGTGGGTGTGCTTCTGGCAGCATTGGCTCTGATGTGAAAAGGCCCTAATTTTCCCCCTGCCTCTTTGTTAGACATCACTGTGAAGGTTTGGAGTTCTCTTTTGATTAAAAACAAATTACAGGGATTTTTCTGCCATGGTCTGTAGAGTACATTTTCTTTTACTTGCAATTGATTTTAAGAAGAAAATAACTTTGAAGAATTTAAGAAGTAAGAAAAGAAAGAACCATATGCACACAAGTGCATGAATAGGCCTCCCACTTAAGTAAACCACTCTAAAAAATTTTGGCCTAAATTAAACATTCTTTTGGGGAAAAAAATAAAACATGATCCAGTCTTTCTACTTTAACGACCTGTTATGAAGTGAGTTGACATGGCTGTCATTCTAAGGTGGTTTCTAGTTGAGTTCTCCAACCCAGTGGTGTATCCTGCTGAGATTTAGACGAGGCCCTAAAACACCATTGTCAAACCAAAATCCTACACCCCAAACACTACAGTTGATTTCATATCTAAACCATGGCTCATCTAAACCTCTCCTGGTTTCATTATTCCTTTGGACAGGTCTGTACGAATCTTAGGCTGCTCTATTCAGGAAAATGTGTGAGTTGTTAAGGTGGAGAGGACCCTAAGGAGAGTTTCCCATTTTAAAAGGCAGACTTTTGAAGTTATGTCAATTTCTTTCATCTCACCATATTGGAAACGTATTAGCATACACTAGATGGGCTCTTTGCTTTTTCTTTTTTCACAAAAGGAAAAAACATGCTTTGTAGTACTGTGAGATCCAGGGGCTGGCATGTCAGTATGTGGCTGGCATTGTAAAAAATAATTCACACCAGGACGTAGTGAAGAAGACAGCTCTAAGATAAGTATAGGGTCTAGGGGGATAATGAAGCCTTTTCTGTTGAAGGCAACTTCCCTGACAACTCGAACGCCTTGACGGCATCAGCTTCCAGAGGGAGGCGTAACCAGAGATTACACTGCCAGCTGCACAGCGGGACCACTGCAGGCAGGGCCGAGCAGTAAGCAACAGTGGATGGTGATTGACTCAACAGCCTCCCTAGAGGCTAATCATAATCAGAACCAAGAGCAAGCCGTCTCCACTCGTCCTGGTCAGTCATTTTAAGGGAGCCTCAACCTCAGATCTGACTTTACTGAACCCCGAAAAGGAAATGCCAGGCAAGGTGGGGTATTGGGAGAATTGGAGAGCGCAAGATGAGTGATAGACTGTGTGGAGCAGGACTGGGGTGGGGAAGACTGGACGAGAAGAAGTCACGGGGCACAGCACACCTTAGTCCTCAGCTCCAACACCAGCCTGGCTTTGTGGACTCCAGCATCCTGGGATTGACAGAAGAGTAGACATAAAGATGGTCTGAGTGCCTCAGACCTCAGGGGCCAGGAAAGGGAGCGGCAGACAGCTTCTCTCTGGGAGAGTTCAGGACTATCAGCCGACAGTCCTGCTCTTTCAAGAAACAGGAGCTGGCCTTGGCCTTGTCGTTCCTTGTGCGGATACGTGCAAATGCCTGCATATGCACCACCAAAACTAACAGGAGACAAGACTTCAAGGACCAACCGGAGATATGGAACAGCTACTCCATGCAGGGACCTATTTGGCTTCTTAGCAATCTTTCAGGCAGTTTTGCCTGTGGTTTACATCCTTTTCCATCCGTTGAAAAGCAGACAGAAACTGAGATGAAGGCACCATCTGTCATGTTGAGAAAAATGTCTTGCAGGCAGCTGTACATTATGCATCAATCATTTTTTAAGCAACTGCTTTCCTAATTCCAAAATTTTAAAATAGTCATGGGTTGTTTCTAATTAGATTCAGTTATTTGATTTTAAAATGGCTGTGAGATTGTAGATTGTACTTGCTTGTACCATTTTTAACACATTGCGACTTCTTAGTCTTCAGATGTCATACATCTACAGTTTTAATCTTTTGAGAAGTAGCAAAGTTGAGGGGAAAAAATTATAATTTCTCACAAAAGAATACTGGCCTGTCCTTCCCAGCTGTGCAATTGGTTTTGGGTGTTTATCCTGCGTTCTGGTCCCCCCGGCCCGTGCCAGCTCACGGGTTGCCCTGTCTCCTTGACCTGGAGTTGTCTAGCCAGTCCCCGGGCACGGGTGAACCCTGGGGTGATCCTGCTGCTCAGCTGAGGGAAGTCACGAAGCCTGCTCTGATTTCGGGCACTCGTGTTCTCACTCCTCCTCAGGATACGCAGGGCTGTCCCCGCGCTGCTCTCCTCCAGCCCCAGCTGACTCGGTTCTAATTTTGGTCCGCAGGAATCTTTCTAATCCCCTGCCCCAACTTCTCAAGTTTCCGACTCCAACCTGACACACTCCTGCTCCCAGATTTTGACTTCATCTCCTGCCTTGGCTTATTGGCCGTAAAGTAATGGCAGGTGGGTTCATCTGCAGACATAAAGTATTTAGCAGATATTTAAAATGTTGAGATGTTCCTTTTCAAAAAGAAGGAAGTAGGGAAAGTTTTTCAGAACAGTTTAAGGTATTAAAAATGCTGCCGTCATTAGCACCAAGAGTGATGCACACGTCCTGTGCTCTGACTTCAGCAAAGCAGCACTTCCCTCGAACTCGTCAGGTGACAAAATCCCCAGTGTTGTCTCAGGGCCAAATTGCTAGAGTTGCCTGTAAAATGGAGGTCTTTCTCTTACCACATTGCTGCAGTCACACCCAGTTTGTCTATCGTGTTTTGATTTTATAGTGTACGGCTTTTCAAGGGGGTTACCCAACCCAAACTGGCATGAGTCAGGAAGCACACAGTTGTAAATGCAGGAATGGACAACTCTGGTGTTGGAGTGAGGACTCCGTCTTGCGCCAGGGTTCTGCTCTCTGGTCATTTCTCCGTCCCTTCTCTGGCTGTGGCAGTTTGAGGGGCAGTGGCTGTACTCCCCCGATCTTATATTTTGTGCAGCCCCCAAATCAGCAGGGACTGATTCCTAAATCCTTGCTAATGACTTGGGATGGCCTTGGGTTGGCTCTGGTGGTTCACATGGCTACCCTTGAACCAATCACTAAGGCCTAAGAGGGGAATAAAAAAGAGCTTTGATGAACTGTTCTGAAGAAAAGAGTCATGTGCTAGCAATGGAGTCACCTCCAGCAGAACCAAAGCTCCAGAGCTGGTATCAAAACTAGGATGATTGATTTCTACAAGGACCCAGAACAGCAGATTGTCCTGTGGCCAACCACAGCGTTAGCATGTTAACAAGGCGTGGTAAAGAGAGCACAGAATGAGGATAATTTTCTTTCTTTCTTTCTTTCTTTCTTTCTTTCTTTCTTTCTTTCTTTCTTTCTTTCTTTCTTTTGACAGGCAGAGTGGACATTGAGAGAGAGACAGAGAGAAAGGTCTTCCTTTGCCGTTGGTTCACCCTCCAATGGCTGCCGCGGCCGGCGAGCTGTGGCCGGCGCACCGCGCTGATCCGATGGCAGGAGCCAGGTGCTTCTCCTGGTCTCCCATGGGGTGCAGGGCCCAAGGACTTGGGCCATCCTCCACTGCACTCCCGGGCCACAGCAGAGAGCTGGCCTGGAAGAGGGCAACCGGGACAGAATCCGGTGCCCCAACCGGAGCTAGAACCTGGTGTGCCAGCGCCGCAAGGTGGAGGATTAGCCTAGTGAGCCACAGCGCCGGCAGAGGATAATTTTCTAAACACCACTTTGAAGGAGAGAGAACAACATGAAATATGCAGTGGTCCCTGATCCCTGCCTGTATTATCCTCAGCTGATAGGATACGAAAGGATTGTAGGTCTTGCCTTGTGTATGTTTTTTTAAATTTTTTTAAATAAAAAGATTTATTTATTTATTTGAAATAGTTACACAGAGAGAGGAGAGGAGGAGAGAGAGAGCAAGAGAGGTCTTCCATCCACTGATTCACTCCCCAGTTGGCCGCAATGGCCAGAGCTGTGCCGATCTGAAGCCAGGAGCCAGGAGCTTCTTCTGGGTCTCCCACACGGGTGCCGGGGCCCAAGGACTTGGGCCGTCTTCCACTGCTTTCCCAGGTCATAACAGAGAGCTGGATAGGGAGTGGAGCAGCCGGGTCTCGAACTGGCACCCATAAGGAATGCCAGCGCTTCAGGCCAGGGTGTTAACCTGTTGCACCACAGCACAGGCCCCTACCTTGTGTATGTTTTATACAGCAGGACAGTGATGAGAATATTAGAGGAGCCAGAGCTCTGGCGCAGAGGATTATGCTGCCATCTGCAGTGCTAGCATCCCAGATGGATGCTGGTTGAAGTCCCAGCTGCTTCTCTTCTGATCCATCTCCTGCTGATGTGCCTGGGAAAGCAACCAAGGATGGCCCAAGTGCTTGGGCCCTAGCACGCATGTGGGAGACCTGGAGAAAGCTTCTGGCTTCAGCCAGGCTAGCAGATGGAGGATCTCTCTGTCTGTCCTCTCTCTGTGTGTGACTCTGCATTTCTCCTCTGCTTTCCCAGATATACTAGCAGGAAGCCGGATTGGAAGTGAAGTCACAAGGTTGGGATCAGTGTTGTGGTGCAGCAGGTTAAGCCACAGCCTACAGCGCCAGCATCCCCTTATGGGTGCTGATTTGAAACCTGGCGACTCCACTTCCCATCCAGCTCCCTGGTAATGTGCCCAGGAAAGGAACGGAGGATGACCCGAATGCTTGGGTCCCTGCACCCAACTGGAAGACCTGGAAGAAGCTCCTGGCTCCTGGCTTCAGCCTAGCCCAGCTCCGGCCATTGTAGCCATTTAGGGAGTGAACTATTAAATGGAAGACCAGACCTCTCTCTGTGTCTCTCCCTCTCTCTGTAACTCTACCTTGAAAAAAAAAGTGATGAGGTTATCTTGATATTTTTAATTTGACTCTATTTTTTGCCTTGTTTTAATAGGGACTCTGTACCATGTGTTATAGCTTTAAGTTTCTAAAGATGATATTGTGCAGCATTGTCCAAAACTTTAAAATATTTTTTCTTTTCTTGTTAGACTCTTAGCTGAAGCTGCCTAAAGTGGCCTTCAAAGAATTAAAAAATATAGGCCGTGTGGTATCTACTTATGGCAGAGTTTTATAAAACTGATTGGAAGAGGAATGATCTATGTTTTCCAAGATTGGCCTTAGCTCTTTGTGTCAGCCGTGGTCCCAGGAGAAAGCCAGTGATCTGAAAAGGCGGTAACAGGGGCGCCATTGTCCACGGTGTGGGTGGGGTTAAGTGAAACCATGATGGGTGGGGATGTACCCTGGGGTAGAAGGAGCTAGCACCCATTGCCACAAGAGCCAGGGAAGGAAGCCCTCGACAGAAGTGGGGGAAACGGCTGTGGAAGAGGCCGCCATAGAGGAGCTGACCCCAGGGAGAGCAGCGAAGGCAGCCGGCCTGAGACCCAGCCAGGAGGGAATACGTGGCCCAGATGCTTCTCCTCTCATCTGCCAGTGCTCATCTCCGGAGGTTGGAGTCTTCACATTAAGAAACAAGCAGAAATTAGAAACTTAAAATATTAGAGATGTTTGGTGTTGATAGCTACCTCTTTGCAGGGATCAGTTCGAATGCAGCCCCAGTTTTGCCTTCTGTGACGACTGTGTGATCTCCACAGGGGTGAGTCACAAAGGCACTTTCTTCTTGGTCGTGCATAGATAGGGTCCAGTAATGTGATACGAGGGATGTGGTCTTTTACTGAAATCCCAGCGAGCTAACCAGGCATTATTCTTCCTACGTACGCTTGGTCAGGCCGTGGTTGGTAGTTTATTTTGAAATGGCTGCCATTTGACACAGGTGTCCCCTAACTGCATAGACTGACAATCTACATGGGGGAGTGGTAGTCCTGGAGATTTTTATTTGCTATATTTATTTGGAACCTTCAGTCAGACCAAAAAACCTAGCTTTATGATGACAAGATACTGAATAAACATTTAATGGAAATTGGCATATTGATATTCACTAACATTTATTTTTTAAGTGGCTGCACTGGCCTAGAGATTCTTTCCTGCATACAGCAATCTGTATTATTTTCCAAGGTCCTTTATTAGCAAATGCTGAGGCTGGCCACGTTAGCTGTCTACCCAGGAATAAATAGAAGAATATGGTACTCCACACTCTGTGTCCATAACATAGATACACACCATGTGTATACCATGTGTATCTATACCATAATTATTTTGCTTATAATATTTGCGATCTATTACTAAAAGGAGAGGTTCACACTCTGAATCTTTCTCCCAACCCCCATCTTCACGTTCAGAAGCTGTGTAACTCAGGGCCGTAAACCACACTGACCCACAGCATACTTTGTCTTTCCTCAAAAGGCCCTTGTACTTGCTTCCAGCCTCTCCTGCTTACCTTAGGCTGAAAAGGTTCTCTCTCCCCTACAAATTTTTTGAAATAAAAAAGGTTTTTTTGTTTAATGATTTTATTTATTTATTTGAGAGGCAAAGTTACAGAGAGAGGGTGAGAAGAGAGGTGTTGCATCTACTGGTTCACTCCCCAAATGACCACAACGGTTGGAGCTGGGCCTATCCGAAGCCAGGAGCCAGGAGCTTCTTCTGTGTCTCCCACGTGGATGCAGGGGTCCAAGGACTTGGGCCAACTTCTACTGCTTTCCCAGGCCAAAGGCAGAGAACGGATTGGAAGAGGAGCATCTGGGACATGAACTGGCACCCATATGGGACTCCGGCACCACAGGTGGAGGCTTAGCCTACTATGCAATAGCGCCGGCCCCAAAGTTAATTTTTGAATTTCTTTCTTTTTTTTTTTTTTTTTTTTTGACAGGCAGAGTGGACAGTGAGAGAGAGAGACAGAGAGAAAGGTCTTCCTTTTCCATTGGTTCACCCCCCAATGGCCGCCACGGCTGGCGTACTGCGCTGATCTGAAGCCAGGAGCCAGGAGCCTCTCCTGGTCTCCCATGGGGTGCAGGGCCCAAGCACTTGGGCCATCCTCCACTGCACTCCCGGGCCACAGCAGAGAGCTGGCCTGGAAGAGGGGCAACCGGGATGGAATCCGGCGCCCTGACCGGGACTAGAACCTGGAGTGCTGGCGCCACAGGTGGAGGATTAGCCTATTGAGCCCCGGTGCCGGCCCAAATTTAATTTTTAACACTTAAATTGTATTTTCTGAGCTCTGGTTTAACATAGTTAACTTCTGAATTATGGATAATTGTAGAAATAGGGTATTTGTAGCTTTAGTCAGATATATTTAATTTAATTATTTATCAGATATATTTAATTGGGACAATCAGCTGTTTTACCTAGGGAGATAACAAGTGAACAAGCTTCAAGAACAATGTTCTACATGTGCCACAAATGAAGTTTTCTATATGAATTAATACTATTTATTTTCCAGAGAAGGGGTCCCTCATACAATTAGTAAGTCATTTTAAAAATTCTTGTAATCTGAACACCACATTTGCTGTTCTTTCCTCCTAACTGACAGAGTTCCATGATCCAGCTGCCTGTGAGGGGGCAGGTAGTCCACATGTAAGAGTATTTCAAAAAGTCTGTGGAAAATCTAAAAGATAAGTTTATTTTGGTATAAAAATGTTTAAATCCATGCATAGTGTTGCAGAATACACATTTTCTATGAATATTTTGAATATACCTCTCATTTGTAAATGTAAATCCTCACAGATAAATTTTTAACACAGAAGAAGTATCTCTAGGACATTTTTAAAGGCAAAAGTCAGTTAATGATGGGGTTTTATATTGAATTTGTTAGTATTCTCATTACCTCTCCTATAGTTGAAGCCTCTGTTGTTGTTCAATTCCCCTTGGTTGGTTGGTTTGTTATTTGGTTCTTTCTGTCAAGAAGATTTGGCTCAATGAGAATCAAAATGAAATTCAGCTCCTTTGGGGTTTCTTCCTACTTATAAAACTTCAGCTGCGTCTAAAGGTTATCTCAAAAGTAGCTATCGACATTCTGGCAAAGCCTTGAAGATATTCTATACATCAGTGTTGCTTCTGACACCAGTTTGACACCTCATGAGAGGACAGTGTGTGCATGTTGGGAAGATGGAAAGGTAGCAGCACAACATTTAGAAAATCTGAAGTTTCTTTACTTGGGGATACATGGGAAGCTATAGATACTCACTTGATTACACAACACAGGGGCTAACAGCTCTCCTCACACATTAAGCTTTCCCAGTTTGCAGCAGGTCCCAGTGAAATATAAAACCATGCTTATGAGAATTTTTCCAAGCAAAGAGGCTTTCTTTAATATTTTATACCTTTCTATCTTTTACTGAAACATTTAGGAGAATCTGACTACATGGCCACCAGTTTAGGGAGGTATGAGTAACTCCTAAAAAAATTTTTTTTAAAGATTGATTGTTTGATTTGAAAGGTATAAGGGAGGGGAGGAGAGAGGGAGAGAGAGAGATACCTTCCATCTGCTGGTTTACTCCCCAAATGGTCACAACAACAAGGGCTAGGCCAAGCTGAAGCCAGGAGCCAGGAATGCTATCCAAGTCTCCCACATGGGCGACAAAGGCTAAGCACTTGGACCATCATCTGTCAACCCCCTAGGTTTGTTAGTAGGAAGCAGGATTGGAAGTGAAGCAGCCAGAACTCTCACTGGTACCCCAGTAGGGGATGCTGGCATCTCAAGCAGCGGGTTAAGCACAACACCAGCCCCCTAAAATCCCAATTCTAACACACTTCAGCTTGTCTGTCTACCTTGAGGTTGAAGACACTGACTTTGGCCCCAATGGAACCCTGGCCCAGTAGGCCCAGGCTTCAGGCTTTCTGAGGCTCTCTCCTGCATAGTAGAATGGGTTCTTTGATTATCCCCCTGACTGTATCTGTTTTGCCCTCTAAGCTCATCCCTGGTTAAGCTTGTTCTCTGGGTGCGATTCTGAGATTGGCACTGGGGAGAATGACCTTTCCTAGGGCTTCACTTCTTTGTTGCTCTACTATCCCACTCCTGTTAGTTGGAAGCCTGGGGATTGCATTAGGAATTGAACGGTCATAGGCCCTTGTTGTTAATCAGGTTTTGGGCTGTTTATAATGCCCTCTTCTCCCATCCAGGACATAAACTCTGTGAAGGTAACATTTCTTTACTTATAAACTACTTTATGTCTGAAGTCAAGAACAGACGAATAAACTCCTTACTAAGGTTTCAGTTCCTTCCCAGTCACTGATGCTTACAGACTAGCTATGAAATGGGAGGTTTTGGTAATACCTTGTCTTAAAAGTTCATAACACAGCTTGGAGCTTCCTGCCTCAGCATCCTGGTCGTCCTCTAGCCTTCGGGTTAGGACCTCCCATCTCGCTTCTGCCTTGAGGGAGTTCCAAACAGTGGCCTGCCACGGAGCGCCCTCCTCCTCCAGGCTGTATCTGAGTGGCCTTGAGGAAAATGGGCCCCCTTTTCAGGAAAGGAATGTGTGACATTGGATGTTTAGGAACGATCTTGGGTATCAGACAACTCTTTCTCAGTCCTGTCTATTAGGACTTCTTTCTTCTATGTGGATGGATGAGTAGTGCCTTCGGTAGGCTGCATGGAAGAGGACTCACTTCCAGGCACCAGTGTCCCCTTGAAACGCTCACCCACGCCTGGCTGAATGCAGCCACCAGCATCTCATCCTCTCTGAGCAACCCCATCTGTAGACCTGCAGGAGAGTCAGGGTCCCCAGGGTTGCTCCTTCACTGCCTCTCGGTGCTGTGCCCTCCCTGGGTTCTGGTGGGTATCTCCTTGCCCATTTTCCAAGCCCCAGCAATGGCAGAGGTGAGCAATGTTCATACAAGAGCCTGACTGAGTGGGGTTTAGGCATCCCTAGACTTGTAATGGGGTCCTGTGTCCCAAGTGGAATCCTTTTCCCAATTCTCCATCGTGAAGGGTAAAGGAGTTGTCAGCAGCTGCCTTCCAGCACAGAGACAGCTTCTCTCTCTTCCACCTCAGCTCCAGGCTTAGGAAAGGCTGGGGTGGCAGTGCCAGGGTATGATAAGGAGAGCATCTGAATATTCTTACATTAATACTTCAGTCCTTCTGGTATGTACTTCCTCTCAGGCTGCTGCATTTGTTCCTTAGGAAGCCATGGAATTTTGACCAAACCTAAATTAGAAGCAGATTCTGAACCTTTATAAATGGTAGGAACTTTATTCCAGTTGACGGGCTAGCACCAGATGACCCCAGAATTCCACTGTTATGTTAGGGTTTTTTGAATTTTTTTCTTAAATTGTGCTAATGGCTAGATAGATAAAACCTTAAATTGTATCCTCTATTTTGTATACTTTCTGATCTAATTTGAATAGCTCATGAACTTAAAGTCCTGTAAAGGAACCTGTGTACCATGGGTTTATTTAAAAAAATAAAGGGAGGGGGGTTGTTGTTGCTTTTGCAACAACATTAAACATTAATAACAATGTTTAATCTTTGGGTCCTCAATCTATGGGTCCATGGCAACAAAATATTTCAAGTACTATCAGATGGTAAACTTTATCTGTAAGACAGTCAGTTCCCCAAGTCTTTTCTCTGTCACAGTGCCTTGTCCAAGGTGTATAATAAATATTTCTTGGATGAATGGACAGATAGATGAATTTACTTAACTCCTTAGTAGTTATTCTGTCCTCACAATGCTCTTTCATTTTCCTGCATCTGTGGCTTAAACTTTGTGGAAAATGATGTGATTCATGTAGAATCTAAGAATGCTCCAACTGATCATAAGACTGCTCTTTTTTTTCCAGTCAGTCAGTTATCCATTTTTTTTATCTTAAGGCAGAGAAGAAACAGAGAGGGATACAGAGACAAAGATTTCCATCCACAGGTTCACTCTGCAAATGCCCGCAACAGCTGGGTCGGGCCAGGCAGAAGACGAGTTCTACATCGGGGTATCCCACGTGGGTGACACAGACCCACACATCTGAGGTGTCACCTTCTGCCTCCCTGGGGTGCGTATCAGCAGGACGCTGGAGCTGAAGGCAGAGGCAGGACTTGAACCCAGGCACTCTGATACGGGTTGTGGCTTAGAGCAGTGTTTTAGCCACTGCGCCAGAGGCCTGCCTCAAGACTGTTCCCGAATAAAGGATTTTCTTCATAGCATCTATCTACTAGGTATTGAAATATTTTATTCAAATCTATGTAAATAACCCCAGACAAGAGAATTGAAATGAAGACTGTGTTGTAGCCATCACACCCACTTTACATACAGAGAGTGCTGCTTTGTTGGCAGATTTACCGTGAAACAAAGAACGTGCTCTTAAGCGACAGAGTGCAAGACCCCAAAACTGGGGAAGGTTTAGACAGATTTCCTTGAGTGAAACCACCATGTATGAGTAATCCCAGCCTTTCTTCTATCCTTTTATGCCATGTTTAGAGACAGAAATCTTGGGAGAACCTTCCTCCAGCTCTTTGTTTAAGTGCTGTATATACCCGGTGCTCTATGGGAATTCCAGGCTGGCCTGAGGCATGACGAGCAGGGGGAAGCTGGACAGTGCTCCCCTCCCCGCCCCATGGACATATTGATGGCTTCTCCAGCAGTTTCCTCAGCTCCACAGGCCTGAAAGAGGCCCTTTGTTGTGGTTGGTCAAGAGCTGCTTTGTGGGCCGATATTGTTTGAGTTGCTAAGCAGGTGCAGTGCAGTGCTGCCATGCTGAGACTTTATCAAAACTGTGGAATCCCGCCTAGAAGCCTGGTCCAGTAAATGGACAGGGACCTCTCGTTCTGTATTTCCATCTTGTTTGTGAGGATGGACTGACTGGAAAGAGGCCGAGTTTGCAGAGAGGCCCCTGGTCGCATGCACATTGCATTGAGGCTAAGCTAGTCCTCACTGTGGGTGAGTGGTGACACCCATGTAATGCAGGCAGGGTGAGACGGCCCCTGCTCCCCTGCAGTCTTTCTCTCTGGGCTCAATACCCATTAGTTCTGTAAGAGTCCTGCAGGTGCACCTGTTTTGAACAGGTAGAACGTGGCGTGGCTCCCATTCTTTATGAAGGCAGGTGGAAGGAACTGATTGCAATACCTATGAAACTCTGAAATGCTGAAATTCATTATTTCTAAGGCCTATTGTTTAGGTAAGTAACTCTACAAAAAGCTGAACTGTTAATTTACTTTTTAAGTGAATTTACTGCTAGTTTCATAAATTATGAGCCTTGTTCAAACCCCTTGATTTTCTGTATTGGTTTCAAGCAAAGCTACAGCTTCTATATAACTGATAATTTTAAGAATTTAGTCGTCATTCATTACAGAATAGTTTGCTTTCAATCACAAGAAAAGTATGCCAGGACATAAAACTTCAGAGGTAAAAAGTGCTAGAAAATGATTTTTTAAGACTAATGTCCATGAAAAATCAGTCCTATGGTGTAATCAGTTGAACTAAAGCTCCTCATTGGCAGTGGTTTTATTTTTTTAAGTATCAAAAACAGATTTGTTCTTTTCTGTGAAAAAGGAAGGTCTCTTAGAAGAATGTAGCCGAGTTGGTTCTGATTATTATTATTATTATTATTATTATTATTATTATTTTGGACAGGCAGAGTGGACAGTGAGAGAGAGACAGAGAGAAAGGTCTTCCTTTTGCCGTTGGTTCACCCTCCAATGGCCGCCACGGCTGGCGCACTGTGGCTGGTGAACCGCGCTGATCCGAAGGCAGGAGCCAGGTGCTTCTCCTGGTCTCCCATGGGGTACAGGGCCCAAGCACTTGGGCAATCCTCCACTGCCTTCGCGGGCCACAGCAGAGAGCTGGCCTGGAAGAGGGGCAACCGGGACAGAATCCGGCGCCCCGACCGGGACTAGAACCCGGTGTGCCGGTGCTGCTAGGTGGAGGATTAGCCTAGTGAGCCGCGGCACCAGCCGGTTCTGATTATTTTTAAACGTTTATTTCCATTTACTTGAAATATACAGTGACAGAGAAAGAGGAAGGGAGTAGGGGAGGGGAGGAGGGAGATGTTGGGGAGAGCTCTTCCATCTGCTGATTGGCTCCTTAAATGCCCACAATAGCCAGGGCTGGGCCAGGCTGCAGCCAGGAGCCCAGAACTCCATTTGGGTCTCCTGTGTGGGTGACAAGGCCCCAAAGCACATCAGCCATCTTCTGTTGGTACCCAGGTGTATTGGCAGGAAGCTGGATCAGAAACAGAGGAGCCAAACCTGAACCCCAACTCCAATATGGCACCCCAAGTGGGAGTTTAACCTGCTGCGCCACAACACCTGTCCCATGTTGGATTCTTGTGATCAGGTCTCTGAATATCCCACAGGGTTCTCCATTTGGAGGGAATGGTTGCTACCATGGAGCATTTACCCTCTGTTTCTACTGTTATGTAGTTGAGATATGGTTGTTTTGAAGGTATTTGCACAAGAGGA
This sequence comes from Oryctolagus cuniculus, assembly GCF_964237555.1. Lineage (NCBI taxonomy): Eukaryota > Metazoa > Chordata > Mammalia > Lagomorpha > Leporidae > Oryctolagus > Oryctolagus cuniculus. The sequence continues at coordinate 147,626,815 of NC_091433.1, read as the reverse complement.
TAACAGGCACAGTTCATGGCCCCCAGAATGATGTCAGCGGACTATACTGTGTTGGAGGTGTATTTAAAGCTTGCTGGAGCGCTCTCTGACCTGCCACATCCTCCCTGACAAAGTTCATGTCATGCTCTGTCATCTTCTACCCCTCCTTGTTCCAGTCATTTGTCAACTTCCTGTCTCTGAGGAGCAGGGTCAATGGTCAGCTGGCCAATGCTCAATCCTGCCTGTGGCATGGAATATGTCATCACCTGGAATTCCACTCTCTGGGGCAACTTGACCTTCTCTCCTCCAGAGTCCTCGTTCCATATACACCTGATCTTCATCCTCATTAAGACATCCGGGGTCCAGACACCCCCATGTTCTCCCAAGTTCAACAGGCCCCTCCTAGCCTCACATTTTTCCTGCCCAAAAGCCACTGTCTCAGTCTGCTTGGCCCTGTCCCCTTCCCTGTATTTCCCCTGTGACCCACCTCTCCGTTCCCTGACAAGGACCTCACCCAGCAGCGCAGATGGCCACCACCAGAGGGGCCACGTTGCCAGCTGCACGTGGGTCCCCTGCACTGCCGGTTTGTTGTCATGCTTGTCTTTGCTTGGTCCTCTCGGCCACCCTCTGAGCAGTCTGCAGAATCATTCCCCCTCCTCAGCCTTCTGCTCCTCGGCTCCCGGTGGCTGCTTTCCTGCCTTCCTCGCTGGGGAAATAGGAGCCACTGGGCAGGAACTCCACCTTGACACTTGTCCCTCTCTCTTCATCCCCACCCACGGAAGCGTAGAGGAAGTGAGCCCCTCCTTCCACTCCAGACTGGCCATGCAGCTGGTGCCTGCTCCTGGCCACCTGTCTGTGCCTCCTCATCATCTCCCCTTGTCTCTGCATCTAATTCTACACCCCGCCGTTGAACCCAAGTCCTCAGCCAAGAAACAGGTTCCGGTCTTTCCCATCCCCACCCAGCTTCCTCCAGGAGAAAAAAAACAATGCTTTGATCTTACTCCCACACACATCCCAGCCTCTCCTTCCTTCCCCGTCCCCTTCTCGTCCAGGCTCCGCTGTCTCGGCTTCATTCCCTGCCCCTGTCTTTCCTGCCTGCCATGCGGCTGACCAGGGAGCGGTCTAATTCCCTCATCTGATTGGCTCTCTTCGATGTCCCTCCTGCTGAAAAGAAGACCTCGTTTCTTCTTGAGTAGCACTGTCTAGTAAAAATAAAACGCAAGCCATGTATGTGACGTTTCTAGTAGCCACATTTTAAAAAGTTAAAAGAGGTGGGTGGAATTAGTTTCAGCAGATTATTTCACTTAACCCAGTTGATTCAAGATGTCATCACTTCAATATGTAATCAATACAAAAAAGTATTAACAAGGTCTATTATATTTACGTTTTAAAAACTAGTTTTGGTCAGACTGCCAAGTGCGAAGTGTGCTTTAGTTAGAGCACCTCTGGACCTGGAGGAGCCTCTGCTGAGGTGCTCGGCCGCCTTGTGTGGCGGTGACTGCGGTCCAGTGCAGCTGTAGGCAGGCTTCTGAAGCAGCCCTTCCTGGCACTCCTCCCCCTCGTCAGTGGTCAGCCCTCCTCTGCTCTAAGTTCCTTCCCCTGCACCTGTACGCTTTGAACCTTTCAACCAAATCATTTGACATTCACCCAAGTGTCCAAGTTTGGTACTGTACCCTCGTTTGAAAACAAAAACAAAAACAAAAACAAAAACTGTGCCATAGGCTTTGCGAGAGTGTTTTCAAGATGGCAGACTTCTCTCAGGGCATCCCTTGTTCTGTCTGACTCCTTTCCCTCAACCCCACCTGGACACTGAACAACGCTGTAGATGGTTCTGGAAGACATAGAAATATATGGAATCCTGTTCCTTTTGTGTGGATAACAGAGAGATCCCAGGCGTTGGAGATTTTCTCTGAACCTATATTTATCCTACAACAGTGACTTTAAAAAAATTTATTTATTTATTTGAAAGGCAGAGTTATAGAAAGAGAAAGGTCTTCCATTCACTGGTTCACTCCCTAAATGGCTTCAATGGCCAGAGCTGGGCCAATCCAAAGCCAGGAGCTTCTTCTGGGTCTTCCATGAGAGTGCAGGGGCCCAAGGACTTGGGCCATCTTCTACTGCTTTCCCAGGCCATAGCAGAGAGCTGGATTGGAAGAGGAGCAGCCGGGCCTTGAACTGGTGCCCATATGGGATGCTGGCACTGCGGGCAGCGGCTTTATCTGCTATGCCGTGATGCCAGCCCCTAGCAATGGTTCTTAATCTTTCTCTCTTAAATCACAGACATCTCTGAAAAGCTTGTTAAGACATGCCTCCTTCCCCCAGCAAACTTCGTTAAGAGCAGACATAATTGTGTCAGGGGTTCACTGAGTTGCAGAAGCCCGTGTGTGGCAGTGTTAGAGGCTGATTCTGAAACAGTGCTCAGGATCAAGTGCTGGTCCCGTCTAATACCAGGATTAAGATTAGTTGTTTTTCCCTAGACATTCTGAAAACACTTAGAGGATTTTACGGCACATTTGGAATTTGAACAAAGTTATGTTTCCTCCAAGGATACTTTGAATATTCACCAACAACACTAAAAGCAATTTTAAATTTGTTCTTGGCTAAGGGAGCTAAGTTTCCCCACTCCCACACCCCCCATTTATAACAACTGCTCTGTGTGGCTCTGCAAGCCGTGCCTCCCGGCAGGCTCTCACCTTGAGCTCATGCTGGGTTGTGCCAGCCTCCTGAGGCGGGGACTGGGAGGAACAAATGCACACCAGGCCGTTGACCTCCCCCCCGGGGGGGCCCATGTCAGGGAGAGTGTGTCGGGTACCCTCCACGCACCTTCAAGTGAGTCTAGGTTTTCTCTTCAGCAGCCCTGCTCCTGCCTGCAGAATGTGCCACCTGTCTGCACAGGGAGCACAGGGCCACGAGGTGGTAGATCCGCCCACAAGCACAGCACAAGGCCCCCAGCCCTGGGCGAGAACGGGGCAGCCTCATTACCCAGCGCCAAGTCACATGCCTGAGTTCACTGCCTCTCCGTGGTTTCCCTGCCTTATCTGAGCTTCTCCTGCTCTCTCTGGAGCCCACGCCTGGCCATGACCCCGCTCTCCTGTTTATCCGATTTGTTTGCTCTCTTGCCAGCTTCTCCCATTAAATTTCTTGCCCAATGGAAGCGCTCTCTCTTCTTCATTGCCCCGAGTCATTCTGAAGCCCTGCTCACCCCCACCGAGTCCCTTTATGTCTCTGCTCCTCCCACCTGACCCCCCCACCGCCTCACCTTCCCAGCTCCTGGCCGTGCCAGGTCTCCCTGCCAACTCCCCAAAGCATTCGCTCTCCCACCCCATGCCAGATGGGAACAGCCGACTATAAAGTGTTTATTGGGCTGAGTGAATGTCCTCATGCCCTCTCCCTGCTCTTTCTTACTCCAGCAAAGCTTTTCAGTGTCACATTTCTGATGAAATCTGAATCTGGAAGGATTTAGATCCCCTGAAAAATGCGAAACTCCAGCATTTGGCTGTGTTGGGAATTTTTGGCAGTTCCGCCCACGTCTGATGTTACGAGCACTGTTTATAGATGCTTGGAAAGAAGCCTTTAATACTTGTATTGTGTTTTAACTTGCTTTCCTTTGGAGGCAGGGAATTGTCAAGTAAGTATTCTTACAGTCTGGAAAAGCACAGGTGTTCGCTCAACATCCCCCATAAGTGCTCGTGCACAATCCGCAGCCGGGAAGGGTAGTTCTTAAAACCTGCTGACTTTGCCACAAGGCAGGTGTTCTGTCCTTGCGCCTTTCACCCTCAGTTTTGAAGCAATGCAGCTGTAAACGTGTGCTTGTGAAACAAGAAATACTCCGAGATCGCTTTACTTTTCAGTTTTTTTACCAAACATCAAGGTGGAAAAAAAGCCTCGAGTTGCCTTTCTGTGTATATGATATATATACAGTCTCGTGTATATATAAATATGCAGTGTTTGTGCTTGTATGCATAACTATATACAGTGTATAATATATTACATATTATACAGCCTGCGTGTACCCTGAAAACGAGCCCTGTGTTGAATCTCAAACTATGCCTTCTGACTCATGCCGTAGTGCTGCTGGCCCCTTGCTGCCCTCATGGACCCTGGCTTGCTTTTGTCATACACACAAACGTTCTGAGGACTGCGAAGAGACCCACGGTTTCATCTGAAAGCCCCCCTAAAACAGAAGAAAGAGCAGATGTCCTGGGAAGCGATAATTAATGTGAAGGAAGCATCCAACTGTGCGAGCTGGCTGGCCCCCAGCCTCTGAGTGGGCTCAGTGTGGTGGCAATGATGTCAGCCGGGGGTGTCGTTCGTAGAGATGAGCTCTCTGCCCATTCTTCGCTGGTGATTATAGTACCATTTGGCCTAGTTATCACTTGTGATTATATAACATGTTTTAATTGAAGAGTTTCTGAGAAAATAAAGGGACCTTGTTTTCCCATGCACAAAAAAACAAAACCTATAAGCCATTCCGGCAGGCAAGCTGACCTACCAAGAGCCACTGGGAATTACCAGGCTAAATTATGAGTTGAACTTGATTTGGCCACAAAGTAACCATTGTGCATGACGCCCAGCTATGTCCAGGAGGTGGTGGCTGGCTCTCGGAGAACCTTCTCTCCAACACAGGGGAGCGGGGACAGAGTCCCAGGCACACCGGTGAAGCCCCGAGAGCGTGCCGGAAGCATTGCGAAGGCTGCCTTTTCTCTTCCTGTCCCGTAGGCGCGTCAGTGCAGTTCGCCCAGAGGTGGCAGGGTCTGAGCTTTCTGAATGTGTGGACCAGCGCACTCTTTCCTTTCTGTTTTAGTCCTTGCTGGCATGCCGGGGAAGCATGGTTTGTGCCACACAGGAATGTCTGTTCACTTGGAAAATGCTTGTGCATGAATGAGTGGTTGCTAATGCTGCTCTAAACTGTACTAAGTTTCTCACTTGGCTTTGTTTGCTGCTTACAAGGGGATCAAGGTAATCCTTTCTCTTTGCATATCCAAGGAGCAATAAATGAGTGGATTTGGAATCTGCAGTGGGAGCAGGTGCAGTGGGAGCTGGTGTGGGTCCCTCAGAGCCATGCTAGTGTCTAGGGAACCCCACAGCACCAAGAATCGGCCCAGTCATTTAGGAGGTCACTAGGGGCTACTCACTAGATCTCCAGTTAGCTTGGCAAGCCCCAAAGCCCAAAAGTGAGAGGAAAAGGTGACCCTGCGGGACAGAGTGGCAGGTACAAGTTCTGTCTTTTGTGCCTTTGCATCCTCTTTGCCCTTCCATGTGGCAAGACCAACCCTGGGCATTTTGCACATGGCCCAGAGCCTGGCTCATGAATGCCATGTCACATCCCCCTGGGATCTAAACCTAAGCGCTGGCAAGTCCCTGTCTGAAAAGTGGCCAGTGGCTTCTGGAAATCGGGCCCCGTCCTTTCCATGGCTGGGCTCCTCACCGGCCCAGGTGCCCTTCATGGCTCCCAGGATGACGCCAAGGGTGGGCAGGAGGGACTGAGCCTGACTTTGGTGCCCTCAGAGTTGGGAGGCCCCCTCAGCACAGGACTTTTCATGTCAGGAGCTTCTTCCAGCAGGGAGGGAAAGGGGGGACAGGACGGAACCCAGGGCCAGGGCCCTCTGAGTGGGGAGCCTGGCGCTGGCCTCCACCGAGGCGCCAGGCAGGCAACCTCACTGGCTCGTGTTTGATGCTGTGCCTCCTCGGGCTGCTCTCTCTGTTCCAGACCACCTGTCAGCCGCGCAGCTCCCCAGCCTGACAAGCTCCAGAAGAACAACATCACCAGAAAAAAGAAGCTGGTTGAGGTGAGAAAATTCAACATTGTTTCACTTTTAATCCTGTGTTCACTTTTAGTCCTGTTGTACTGAGAGCTGCCTGTTGGACTCCACCTTCCTCATGGCCCACAACACTGGGGAACCCATGGGCCTGTTAGCTCTCTCTGTGCACCCCCACCCCTGGGACCCCAGCGTCATAGTTCAATTCTTCCCCTCCCTACCCTATCCTATCAGGACTAACTCTAAATGGCCAATGACCTTAAACCTGGCTCCCTTCCCCACTACGTGTACCACTTGGGGCCTCAGTATCCCTTTCATGGACAAGAGAGGCCACAGAGGAGGAGAGAGCTTGATTCCTCGCTGCCTCCAGTATTGTGTGAGCACTTGCTGTGTGCCGGGTGCTGGGCTGTGCACTTCTTGGAAGTGTTTCAGACAATCCTGACACACATCAGATAGGTGCTTTGTAGCTTCCGTTTTACATGTGAGGGCACTGTGGCTCAGCAAAGTTAAGAGGGTTGTTAAGTTCCATGCACCAGGGGCCAGTGTTGTGGCATAGTGGGTAAAGCTGCCACCTGCAGCTCCAGCATCACATGTGGGTGCCGATTCATGTCCCAGCTGCTCCACTTCCAACCCAGCTCCCTGCTAGTGGCCTGGGAAAAGCAGCAGATGACCAGTGTGCTTGGGCCCCTGCCACCCATGTGGGAGACTCAGATGAAGAGCCTGGCTTTGGCCTGGCCCAGCACTGGCTGTTGTGGTCATATGGAGGGTGAACCAGTGGTTGGAATATCTGTCTCTCCTTCTCTATACATAATTCTGATTTTCAAATAGGTAAGTTAATAAAAAAAAAAAAAAAAAAAAAAAAAAAAAAAAAAAAAAAAAAACCTCCATGCACAAGATCAGTAGGCCAGTAAGTAGAGAAAGGTTTGACTCGGTTGTTGAGACTTGAGGATCAGCTCCAGTAAACTCCCAGAGTTAGCCCTTTACAATATTAATCTTTGCTACCTAACCCCAGCCATTAAGACTCAGGGGATTCTGACATTGACAATGGAGTTGAAGTTTCTGGTTTTGCAACCTTAGCCAGGGCCACTTCCAAGGTCATTGCCTGTGATTCCCCACCACAAGTGAAATCCCTAACACAAGCGCACTACTGCCCCTGGCTCTTTCTCACTCTTTTCTATCGTCCAGCCCTGCCCCACCCAGACCCTTCTCCAGTGACGCCCTTCACCCTGAACCCTTCCTCACTCCCCCTCTGCTGCAGCCCTCATTGCCTCTTGGCTGAACTTCATTTCCCGCTCATCTCTCCAGCTCCTCTGCTGGTCTGTGCACTCACTGAAGCCAAAATCCCTGTCTTCAGATTGATTGGAAAGTGGGTATTTAGTAAGCGGCTTTATCATGAAACATAGCACACGTCAGGACATGCAGCTGAGCGTAAGGAGAGACAGCCAGGAGCTGCAGACCTATCATAAGCCAGATGGCTCCTCTCTTCCCGGAGGAGTCTTGTGCGCGCCTGGTGCATTCTTCTCTTTATCTGCAGACTTCTTGAACTGTTTTTGCCTGGGTGGGGTCACATGTTGCAGACACAGCTTCTGGGAAGCATACCTGAGGGAGAGACTGACACTTGCTAAGGTGAAAGGAAGAGAAAGGCGTTCCAGGTGATACTTACAAAAAACAAAATCCTAAGGATAGGAACACTCACGCTGTGTGAGCTCCATGGACAAGTCAGGCCCGACCAAGGGGTGCGGGAGCTGGAGTTGGGGGTGTGGGAGAAGGACCCAGTGGGCCACCTTACAGAGTTTGAGCTTATATCCCATAGGCAATGAAAGACTCTGAACTTTTGTTGAATTAAGAGGTGTTGTAGTATTTTAGGAAAATTAACCTGCTTGTAATTGGTGAGCTTTATTTAGAAAAAAGGCCAGATTCAAAGAAACCAGAGAAGGGAAACTCACATCTTAACTTCATATCCCACCAACCAGCACAGTGCCAGCCCTATAGGTGGTGCCCGATGCACGTGTGTTGAAATCAGTTGAGAACTGCTGTGAATCAGCCACTGCTCTTTGTCACGGGACTCAAGACAGAAAGACCACAAACCAGGAACAGAATCTGGTTGTCGGGACAAACATGCAAATGCGTAAAAACTTTATAGGCCAAGCACCAAACATTTGCCCAATATTCTGCTCTGCAGGTCCCAGCCACATTTATAGGACTGAGGGGAGCCAGTCTCGGAGCCATTACTCAGCTTACCTGCAGGGCCGCTGAGGCACGGACCTGAGACTCCCAGGCGGCCTTTCTGGGGTATCAAGTGTGTAGACCTGGGCTCACCCACTGAACCGGCAAGTGTATCCGGTTTATTTAGAAAAGTCACTGTAATCCCGTGTACCCCTCTGCCAGCCTTACATTTCAGGGAACTGGAGAAGGGGCTGCGTTTTGTCCCGGGGTAGGCCAGGAGCACCGTGTCTCCAGCAACTGGCCATTGGCCTCACCAGCCATGCTGTTCCTGTGCCGGCGTGGCTGTTCCTGGGATGTGGGCGTGCTCCTCTGTTCTTACTGCCGCTGAGGGTCACTGTACTCTGTGTGTGTGAACGCAGGAGCTGGCCCTGGACCATGTGTTTGGCTACCGAGGGTTTGACTGCCGCAATAACCTGCACTACCTTAACGATGGCACCGACATCATCTTCCACACGGCAGCGGCCGGCATCGTTCAGAACCTCACCACAGGTAATGGGGCCACGCCAGCGTCGGAATCCGGCCTCTCCTTGGCGCTCCTTGCTACGCTTTCCCACTCTCAGATGTGCAAATGCTTCGGCAAGCTCCTTTCATGTAGAGCCATTCCCCTCAATTCCAGGCTATTCTCAGTTAGTCTTCAACTCCAGGAGACAAAGCCCTCTTCCTCTCTGGCTTGAACACCGCCAGGCCTTGCTGTAAACCCTAGTGGGGAGTTGTCTATGCTTACGTCAGCTCCTCAGAGGCTGGGCACCATGGAGAGGAGCCAGCGCAGGGTGTGGGGAGGAGAGAAGTCCTTGGAGACCGTAACCAAGAACAAAGCACAGGGGATTTTTTAGCAGCTCTTGTTTTTCAAGTTTTGTTTATTGGGGCTGCTTGGCTGTATTTACAATGAGAATGATAGACAAAAATATTCAGTGTCCCATGATGACTTCCATTTAAAAATAAAGATAAGCAACATTTTGAACAAAAAAGCCTTTAGAAATTAATTTAACAAAAATTCATATATTTTTAGAATTATTTATTTGAGAGAGAAAGAGAAAACTCTGCCATCTGTTGGTTCACACCCCAAAAGCCCTCAGGAGCTGGGATGGGCCTGGGCCAGTGCCAGGGACTCATGTCTAGGTCCGGGTGTAGGTCTCCCACGTGGGTGACAGAAACATAGTTACCTGAGCCGTCACCATTGCTTCTCAGGGTCCACATGAGCAGGAAGCTGGAGTCCACAGCCAGGAACTGAACCCAGGGGCTCTGACGTGGATATCAGGCATCTGAACCACTAGGCTAAATACCTATCCCCTAGACATCCATATCTTTGACACCAGATTTAAATATGTTAACTTTGCCTTAATTGCTTTAAATCTCAAAACAGACCTTTTTTTCAAATGTTTTTGTCCCTTCCCAATTCTAGGAAGTTGGTCCTAAATAAATTTAGTGGAGTCACTGGGCACATACTGATTTGTGCCTTTTTGAGGGAGAAGAAGGTCTTGAAATTTTCTATACATATTTTCAAATGTCTAGCTACATGTTACCATTTTAGTAGCTCTGTGTGTGTGTGTATGTGTGTGTGTGTGTGTGTGTGTGTGAGAGAGAGAGAGAGAGAGAGAGAGAGAGAGAGAGAGAGAGAGAGAGAAACACTACCATTTGCCTCTCAGACCTTGGGAATTTGGGTGAGTTTAAAGTGACCACTTAGGAAGTCAGCAACCACATTTCTTACACTAGATGATAAAGCACTTCTTGCCCTTACTTCTACTTCCTGTGATGTATGTCCACTTAAGACTTCTGGAGGGTAAAGCTGTCATCCAGGTACTCAAGCAGATTGACACTTGGTAAATATGATTAACAGGGAACTCCCTATAGATTTCTTATTTCACTCTTACCTCTATGATGAGTGAGTGGTGCCATTTCGTGCAGTAAAGCATTACCTCCGGTCCCGCCCACCTATAGATATCAAGAAGCCCTCAATCCCATGTCACGGGAGGGAGGAAATCTTTTTTTTTTTTTTTTTTTTTTTTTTTTTGACAGGCAGAGTGGACAGTGAAAGAGAGAGACAGAGAGAAAGGTCTTCCTTTGCCGTTGGTTCACCCTCCAATGGCCGCCATGGCCAGCATGCTGCGGCCGGCGCACCACGCTGATCCGATGGCAGGAGCCAGGTACTTTTCCTGGTCTCCCGTGGGGTACAGGGCCCAAGCACTTGGGCCATCCTCCACTGCACTCCCTGGCCACAGCAGAGAGCTGGCCTGGAAGAGGGGCAACCGGGACAGAATCTGGCTCCCTGACCGGGACTAGAACCCGGTGTGCCGGCGCCGCAAGGCGGAGGATTAGCCTAGTGAGCCGTGGCGCTGGCCAGGGAGGAAATCTTAAACTTGACCATTTTGGTCTCTGGACCTCATAAGGCCGCAGGAAGCATGGAAGTGGAGCTCAGACACAGTAGTAATGAATACCAACTTTTCCCCCAGATGTAGAATGAACATGTAAATTTTTAAAAGGGACTTCCTGTCTTCCCAAAGATGGTTCTAAAGTGAGCATTTGGAGGCTTTAAGTTCTCACTTGTGCAAGGAATCTCCAGACTCCACATGAAGCCCTGGGGTTGCCGATGCCCTCTCCCATCACTCTCCCGTGTCTCCCTCTCTCTTAGGGAGCCAGAGCTTCTACCTGGAGCACACGGATGACATCCTCTGCCTCACCGTGAACCAGCACCCCAAGTACCGGAATGTGGTGGCCACGAGCCAGATAGGTAGGGGGCCCTGCAGCAGCGGAGGCTGTCGCGGCTGAGCAGGGACGGTGACTGTTAGCAGTTACTGGCCAAGGGAGTAAGTGGGCCCCTGACGCCCACTCTTTGTTGTTGCTGTTGCTGTTGATTCTGGGGGTCTGTGTTAACACTCCCATCGATGGGGGATATGAGGGAGCACAAAGGCATACCTGGAGCCTGCCAGTCCAAAGAAATGGACACCCCGTCCCCGGGGGCGGGGGGACAGTTTTTTGGGCCCCAGGTGTCCCATGAAGAGCCCCGCGTCTTGAAGGCTGCTGGTGGTGCTTGGGCAGACTGCAGTGTGTGTGCCTGGCTCCTCTGCGCTCTGGGAACCTGCCCACAGCAAATGTGACCGATTCACATTTGTGAGAAGTTTGCTCATTCGTTTATTTATTTATTTCTTTTTTTACTTTGTCATTTCAAGGGCAGTTTTTACACAAGTATCTTCCTGCTTGTTTTCATTGAGCCCATGTCCATTCTTAAGTTTCATTTGGAACTCTGTGATGCTGGTGCTGACTGCTTCCCTTCGGAGACGTGACTTACCGTAGCTATTGTTTTCCCTTGCCGCTTCCTCATTGCCATTGCCCACCCAATGCAGGTGATATCCCGGAGACCCCAGGTAAGGCCGTGCCACCCGTGAGTAGTCGGACTCCGCACAGCAAAACCATGTCCGTGTGTCCTGTTTGCTGCTTGTATCTGGCGGAATTGCTGATACAAATCATTGACCTCACCAGTTTCCCGTGTCTCGAATCCTCCGCACGTGTGTGCGTGTGTGCTGGATGTAGATGTCCACAGTTTCCCGCTGTCTTTCTCCCGGGGCCAGGTCAGACCGTAGATCTCATGCCCAGAGACCACAAAGGCCCCAGTGCTGTCTCAGCAAAGGTGTTAAAAGGAGCACGGGCATTCTCGTGTGTGCGCCGCTCTCCGCCTCAGTTCTGTGTTGTGCCTCCCCACACCCAGGGACCACCCCGTCGATCCACATCTGGGACGCCATGACCAAACACACCCTCTCCATGCTGCGGTGCTTCCACTCCAAGGGGGTAAATTACGTCAACTTCAGCGCCACCGGAAAGCTACTGGTGTCAGTGGGAGTGGACCCTGAGCACACCATCACGGTGTGGCGATGGCAGGAAGGTACGCCCGGCTCGGCTGTTCCTCCTCGGGGCTCGCTGTGCTGTGGGCTGCGCTCCAACCCCACCTGCCCCACTTCAAAGGCCACCAGAGGAACTGTGGCCAGGGGCCCCGGGGCCGCTTCATGAAGGATCTTTGGGGACTTGGAATGGCCCGGATATTGGCAACCTTCTTCCTCCGAGGCAGCCTCCTGCCCATTTCTGTCCCATCCACCTTCCTACCCCGACTTCCTCGTCCTTAGATCCTGTGATAGGCATCACTTGGGTTGACTTTGTTATAGGAAATGGGAAAATATTTTAGCATGGAAGCCTCAGAAATACATTTGGATATTTACATTTTTCTTTCAGTTTTTTAGACATGAGAATTCACCAACAATCAAGGCTTAGGTTTCATGCAGCCGATTTCTTTTTTGTCCTCCCCGACACACACACACACACACACACACACCCCAGCTGCTACTAAATTTATGGACATCCTAGAATGAAAGATGTGCGGTGTTCGGAGGATATTCTCAGGTCAGGTGCTGCTCTGGCGAAAGCAGATCCAATTAGTGAGGATGTTAATGAGGTCTGCGTGCAGCCGGGAAGCCTGTATCTGGGACACGCTGAGCCAGGCGGGCAGAGAGGTGGCACGTGTCCAGCGCGGGACTCTGGAGTCCCATTATCTGTCAGGTTCCCGTGGCGGGGTGGGGGAGGGGCGGCTGCAAGAGATGAGCATGTTGGAAGGAAAGTTCCTTCCCGAGCCCCCAGAAGGAAAAAAAGGGTGGATGGCCTGCAGAGATTGTGGGTGAGACTCACTCATCAAATTCCATCGAGAGGGAGATGGGTCCTTAGTATTCCCAGGAAACCGCATTTTTCCCCCTTCTTGTTCACGAGTATGTGGAGTGCAAGGGCCCCCTAACTGGTATCGCAAGTGATAGGCAGACTCGCCCGGATGAGAAGTGGCGCGTCTTAACTGGTGCATGGAAAGTGCTGGAGCTGGGGGACCAGACGGGATCCCGCCAGCCCCCTCCACGGGGAGCCCAGCCGCCAGAAAGTCCGTAGAGGAGACCTATGAAGTCTATGAAGACTATGAAGTCCCTAGAGGAGACCTAGCCGCCTCTGGCAGTGCCTCCCATTCCTAGGTCCTTGGAAGAAAGCTGTCACATGGCCCGGACGCAGTCTTGTCTAAGTTCAGGTTCCCTCTCCTCACAGCCTCCAAGTAGCCCTGCCCAGGGCCCTTGTGACCTTCCAAGGGAGGATTGGAGGATCCAGGACTTAGAGTGAGTTCTCAGAGAGAGGCCTCCCGTCATCCCTTTGGGAATGAGTCTGAGCGAGGGCAGTGAGAACAGCTGATGGCCTTACCTGCCACGGCCTCTCCCGGGTCAGCTGTGGCCTCAGCACCGCTTCTCCCTGACTTCCCCAGCGCGGGTTCCCTGCACTAACAAGCCGTGCCCGCAGATGCGTGGCGTGTGTTTGGTGAGGCCTGCTTAGCTTTTGTTCTCACCATTTGTTATCTCATTTATGATGGCCGTTCTGGACCCGCTCTCTGAGTGTGTAGATAATAATAAACCAAATAAAATGGAATTTAAAATGCGCTTGTTATGTAAGATGCATGAACTCGAGTCCTGGATGTCTAATTTTTCCGAAGCAGAGTAGAACCCGATGCAGAGAGGATCACAGGTGTCTCCATAATCAGAAGTGTCTCTGAAATTCAGGAAAAGGCAGACGGTGGCTTAGGAAAAATGCTCCTCTGCTTGTTTCTCTGCATCTTCCCCTTGACGAGAGGGATCCACCCTCCGTCCCTCTCATTGTCGGACACTGGTATTGCTGCTTCTGCACTGGCTCGTTCAAATGCTTTTTCTGCTGGGGTGGGAGGCTTGTCTTTTTCAGATGATTTTCAGTTCCTTATGGAGTATTAATGTTAATCCTTTGGCTCTTAGAAGCATTGTGAATATTCTCTCCTGATCTGTTTTTTACCTTTGTTGTGGTGTCCTTGGAGACCAGGCAGGGGTTCTGAAACTTCTGAGCCATAACTAGTGAGATAGTCATGGACTCATGTGCAGGGAGAGGTGACCTGTGGGTCTCCCCAGCCTCTCCTGGAGAAGAATCCCCTGGGGGAGTGTCTGAGGGGGCCACTGCACACCCAGCTAACTTGAAGACCCTCCTCTGCCCTACAAGATGTACATTACAAAAACAAGTAAATGTAGAATTCTGAGAAATGGATAGAAAAAGTAATAAAGGGAGGGGAGACTATTAAGAGGAAAATGGAACTAAAACACTCAGTTTGATTTAAAAAAGGCAACAGAAGTTGAAAATAAAAACTCAAAGTCTTAAAAATGAAATAAGATTAAAAGAGAGAGATGGGTTTAAAATACAAGCTCCGAGAATAGAAGCCCAGAGAGCCAAGAAGGCAGTAAAGTGAGCGGCGCTGACATGAAGAAAACCACGATGCTGTGTCAAGCACTCTTCTTACGGCTTGTAGCAGTTCTTTAAATCTTTACCTTATGGAAAATAGCAACATTTTTTAATCCCCAGTTTATGTGAGGATAGGCCCAGTCCAGGTAAGGTGAATAAGACCCGGACGGTTAAACATTGTGTCCAAAGCTGCTTTGCGATGATGGAGTTGGAGTTTGATTGCCGCGGCTCACTAGGCTAATCCTCCGCCTTGCGGCGCCGGCACACCGGGTTCTAGTCCCGGTCGGGGAGCCGGATTCTGTCCCGGTTGCCCCTCTTCCAGGCCAACTCTCTGCTGTGGTCAGTGAGTGCAGTGGAGGATGGCCCAACTCCTTCGGCCCTGCACCCCATGGGAGACCAGGATAAGCACCTGGCTCCTGCCTTCGGATCAGCGTGGTGCGCCGGCCGCAGCGGCCATTGGAGGGTGAACCAATGGCAAAGGAAGACCTTTCTCTCTGTCTCTTTCTTTCTCACTGTCCACTCTGCCTGTCAAAAAAAAAAAAAAATGTTCATTAGAATGCAGGGGAGTCAAAACCATACATAAATTGGATTGAGGGGGAAAACTAGCAATTAAATACATAAGGTAAAAATTCTTAACCTGAAAGCAACAAAATTAAAAGGACTATGGGAAACCTTTTTTAAAATAAAATAAATGCAGAGAACCTTAGAAACGAATGCGGACCGCCTAAAGGAAGGTGAGTCCCCCGTGGAACACGCTGAGAGGTTTAGGCTTCCAGTGGGGTGGTGGGAGCCTGGAGGAGGGAAGATGGGGGTGCCCTTGAGAGCCTTTTGCCTTTTTCTCGCCTCCGAGAGCTTCCATCTCCTGGGCCACTTCTACCTGCGCAGCTGCAGGCTGTTCTGGAAACCTCATAGATCCCTTCCTCCCCTGGCCTTGAGGGCAGTGTCTACAGGGCAGAGGCCGCTTGTTCAAGAAGAAAGAGGCTGCCCGGGAGCCTGAGGTACGCCGGCAGGCTCAGAGGGCCGATCCTAGCGGGTTCTGTCCCCCTGACAGGTGCCAAGGTCGCCAGCCGGGGCGGCCACCTGGAGCGCATCTTCGTGGTGGAGTTTCGCCCTGACTCAGACACGCAGTTTGTGTCCGTCGGGGTCAAACACATGAAGTTCTGGACCCTGGCGGGCAGCGCCCTGCTGTACAAGAAAGGGGTCATCGGGTCGATGGAGGCTGCGAAGATGCAGACGATGCTCTCCGTGGCCTTCGGTGCTGTGAGTGCCCACGGGGACCCGGAAGTCCTGGGTGTGGGCGCCGGGGAGGGGGCCCAAGAAGAGGCGAACAGTAGGGGAGCCGCTGCTGCCTTCTGCGCGTCTACGCGTCCCCCCGCACTCAGCACTCGCGCGAGACAGTCTTGTCTCACAATGTGAATGGGGAAAAGGAAGGACCCAGCCCGGGGCTGGAGGTGCGGGATTGCGGAGGCAGCCCCAGGCTTGCCTGTTGCACCTGAGGTTAGCCCGGAGGACGCTGGGAAGTTTCCGCTGCTCCCGGGTGGTCTTTTCCTTCCAGCTCTTCTGCTCCACCAGTGCCCCCGGGGCCCCATGTCGGCGGCTGGGGTGTGCCCTCTGGCGCCCCTTCTGCTGTGGCTGTGACCCCTCCCTGGGTTGGCTGAGGCAGGGTTGTGGCGCAGGCTGTCCCGTGGGCACAATCTCAGGGCTTCAGATGCTTGTGGATGTGGAGCCAGACTCCGGGAAGTCATACGCCCGTGCTGCTTTCCTTAGCGCAGGAACACGCAATGGCCCACGCACGTCTGCCTCTCCAGCTCTGGTTCTGTAACGGGGTGGGGGTAGGAAGGGACCCTTGTGGGGGTGCTGTGAGCAAGGAAGGTGTTGCTTTGCTTGCAGAACAACCTCACTTTCACGGGTGCCATCAACGGGGACGTCTACGTGTGGAAGGACCACTTCCTCGTCCGGCTGGTGGCCAAGGCGCACACGGGCCCCGTGTTCACCATGTACACCACCCTCCGGGATGGGCTCATCGTGACCGGCGGCAAAGAGCGGCCGTAAGTGGCGGCTCCTGCGGGCGCAGGCCAGGGGAGAAAGTCTAGATGGCCCTGCACCTTGCCTTTCTGCGTGAGGGCTCCGGGTCCAGGCTTCCCAAGTCGGAGAGAGGTGCTTCCGGGCGGCTTACCGACCTGAGAGGCCTCCTGGAGTAAACTGGAGGCACCGCTGTTCCTCAGGTCTTACCCTCAGTAGCTGTTTGAGGGAAAGGAGGAGGTCGGGAGGGGAGGGCAAGGGAGTTCCACCGGGGCCAGGAAAGAGATGACCAGGGAGCGGGAAGATGGGGAACGTTCAAGTACAAATCATCGGATTTTCCAGCTTAAGTTCTCTTTGCTCCCAAGATAATATTGTTGGAAGGGGCTGGAAGAAATCTACAAGTTCAGGGGGTTATGAGCACTAAAAATGGGGCCAGACCCTGGGCGGTCTGTTCTGCTGGGCCCTGTAATCCTGATGGATGGGGGCGTGGGGGGAGCTGAGGATAAGGGTGATGGGCTGTGTGCCTCCCCATCTTTTTTTTTTTTTAGGACCAAGGAAGGAGGTGCTGTGAAGCTGTGGGACCAGGAGATGAAGCGGTGCCGGGCCTTCCAGCTGGAGACGGGGCAGCTGGTGGAGTGCGTGCGCTCCGTGTGCCGTGGCAAAGTGAGCGGGCGGGGGCAGGGTGGTGGTGGTGAGCCCTCCTGTGACACCTCCCCAGCCACGCACTTTGCCTGTGGGTGTTTGTTCAGTCCTTAAAGCAAGCCGCCACGCTGTGAGTTAGGCATGGGAGAGGCGCAGAGTCACAGGGTCCAGTGGAAGGAAGAGCTGAGTAAGATTTTGAGCTGTCTTAGAAGTTGGCTGTCTAGGGCTCCGTGCTGTGGCACAGTGGTTAAGCCGTCTATGGCACCGGCATCCCATATGGGCAGGGGTTTGAGTCTCAGCTACTCCGCTTCCAATCCAGATCTCTGCTAATGTGCCTGGGAAAGCAGTGGAAGATGGCCCAAGTGCATGAGTCCCTGCACTCAGGTGGGAAACCCGGATGAAGCTCCTTGCCTGGCCCTGCCCTGGTTGTTTCCGCCATTGTGGAATGAACAGGAGGATGAAAGAGTCTCTCTCTCTCTCTCTCTCTGTTTTCAGATACATTGTTTTTAAACAATGACCCAGACATCAGGGTCCTTTACTTGACAGGTAGAGTTATAGACAGAGAGAGAGAGGGAGGGAGGGAGGGAGGGAAAGGTCTTCCTTTCGCTGGTTCACTCCCCAGATGGCCACCACGGCTGGTGCTGCGCTGATCCGAAGCCAGGAGCCAGGTGCTTCTCCTGGTCTCCCATGCGGGTACAGGGGCCCAAGCACCTGGGCCATCCTCCACTGCCCTCCCTGGCCACAGCAGAGAGCTGGAATGGAAGGGGAGCAACCAGGACTAGAATCCAGCATCCATATGGGATGCCGGTGCGGCAGGCGGAGGATTAACCAAGTGAGCGATGGCGCCGGCCCCCAGATACATTCTTAAAATCTTAAAGAAAAAGAAGAAATTGGCTTTCCACTCTGAGGTGTCATGGCAATCACTAGAATGTTCTAGTGGGGTCTGGATGACAGAGAACTTGGTGCTCGAGTTCGAGCCTAAAGTAGTTGATGGCGAGAAGTGGAGGAGATGCTGAGGGATGGATGGATTTGTTAAAAACAGAACTTCCCTCAGCTACTTTAACTCCAATGCAGCAGAGGCACTTGTCCAAGCCTTCCTGATAGAGATGTCTTCAAACTACTGTTTAAAAAATTGTGACAAAATATATGTAACAAAAGATATACTGTTTTAACCATTTTTACAAAATTTTTATTTAGTTGAGAGGTTGAAATCTCATCCATTGGTTTACTCCCCAAATGACCACAATGGCTGAGGCTGGGCCAGGCCAAAGCCAGGAGCAGCGTTCTCAGTCCAGGTCTCCTGCATGGGTGGCAGGCACCCAGTGAGAGCCATCCGTCAGCTGTTGCCTCCCAGGGTCTGCATAAGCGGGAAGCTGGAATCGGGAGTGCAGCCAGGTCTCAAATCCAGGCAGTCTGACATGGGACCACAAGAGTCCCAACCACTAAGTGGCCTAACCACTAAGCCAAACATCTCCCCCGCTATTTTAGCCTTTTTTGTTTGTTTGTTTGTTTGTTTTTGGACAGGCAGAGTTAGACAGTGAGAGAGAAAGAGACAGAGAGAAAGGTCCTTCTTTTTCCGTTGGTTCACCCTCCAAGTGGCCGCTATGGCCAGCATGTTGCGGCCGGCGCGCTGTGCTGATCCGAAGCCAGGAGCCAGGTGCTTCTCCTGGTCTCCCATGGGGTGCAGGGCCCAAGCACCTGGGCCATCCTCCACTGCCCTCCTGGGCCACAGCAGAGAGCTGGACAGGAAGAGGAGCAACCAGGACAGAATCCAGCGCCCCAGCGGGGATTAGAACCCAGGGTGCCAGTGCCACAGGTGCAGGATTAGCCTAGTGAGCCGCGGCGCCTATTTTTTTTAACCATTTTTAAGTGTTTAGTTCTGAGCCACGGCGCCTGCCTATTTTTAACCATTTTTTAAGTGTTTAGTTCAGTGGCATCAAGTACACTGACATCATTGTGCAACCATCCACAAAACTTGTTATCTAGGAAAACTGAAACTCTATGCCCAGTAGACTGTCCGGAATCACCATATACTTTCTGCCTCCATGAATTTGACTATTCTGGGTATCTCAGGCAGCAGCTGTCCCTTTTCTAATAACGTCTTAATTACAACAGGGCAAAATTTTAGTGGGAACCAAAGATGGAGAAATCATTGAAGTAGGTGAAAAAAATGCTGCTTCCAACATCCTGATTGACGGGCACATGGAAGGGGAGATCTGGGGCCTGGCCACACACCCGTCCAAGGACATCTTCATCTCCGCCAGCAACGACAGCACAGCCCGCATCTGGGACCTGGCTGACAAGGTGAGGGAGCCCTCTGCTCGGCTGGATGCCTGCAGCGGGGCAGCAGGCTGGCGGCGACCTGGTGAGGAGAAGGCCAGCGAGCATCAGGCTGGGGCTGAGGGCTGGGCTGGAGAACAGGTCAGCTTCAAGTGAGCCTGGGAATGTTAGACTAGGCAGGGTGGACGCCTAGGAATGAAAGAGTTCCCTCGCGTGCCCATTCCGCTATCTTTTAGCCCATATCCACTTGTAAATAGTTAGGGCATAGGAATAACTTGAGAATGATTATTCTCTTGTTATGAAGAAACTACAGGACAGGCAAATCATGTCTTCCCTGGGAGAGAAGACTGACAGCCATCTAAATGTCAGATGTTCCCACGTGGGCTAATGTATTCCTGATAAAATCCCAACATGGATTCTCTTAAAGTTTGGGAAGAAATCTTAAAGTTCATCCAGGGTAAAAATGCAAAATAATAAAGGAAGGCGTAGCCTGTTGGGACAGATTGCTTCTAAGTTTGGGCCAATATTAAAACAAGCACTTAAGTTCTAATAATTAAAATCCTTGGTTTCATTTCAAAATGGCTACTGTATGTCTCAGTCCTAATTTTAGTACGAGAGTCAGAGAACAGACACAGAAAAGCCCAAGTGTGTTTATTAAACTCCTAAGATAGTGTCTATAAATATTTAGTAGATTTGTTAGCCGTAGCTGCAGTGTATTGCGTACCTACTGGATCCCATATGCCCTGTGTGCACTATCATTAAGGCTGCCTACAGTCTTGCAAGAGCAATGTAAATAGGGCTTCCTTACACTTCAGAAAGCTGAGAAGTCAGCTGGGATTCCAGATTTGAACCAGCAGACTCTTCCCCAAGCAAGAGCTCCGTGATCTACAGCTGGAGGGCCAAATCTGGCCTGCTGCCTGCCTCTGCACAGGAAGCCACACTTGTTGATCTGTGGTTGCTTTTGTGCCTCAGTGACAGAGTTGAGTGGTTGGGACAGAGACCATATGGGCCTGCAAAAGTCTAAGACATTTACTGCCTTACTATGTACAGAAGAAGTTAGGCCAACTCTTCCCCAAAGCCTACTGCCCACAGAGCTACCCAGGGGCATTGTCCGTGAAAAGCAAGGGAGGTGGTGGCCCACAGCGCAAGAGCAGGCAGCCTCACTGCCCTGGCCTGGGGCAGGATTTCCTCACAGGGCCGGCTGAGGGCCAGGGGCTCAGGTGCCTTCACTTTGTATCAATGTAGAAGCTGCTAAACAAGGTGAACTTGGGCCATGCCGCCAGGTGTGCAGCCTACAGCCCTGATGGGGAGATGGTGGCCATTGGCATGAAGAATGGAGAGTTTGTCATCTTGTTGGTGAACAGCTTGAAAGTTTGGGGGAAAAAAAGAGACCGGAAATCTGCTATCCAAGATATCAGGTGCGTGGGAAGCGGGCGGTCTGGGAAGGGAGGAGAAAGGGGGCATTCTCTTCATCCGTGGTTGTGGTTTTCAGTCCAGGAAGGCTCTTTTCAACAAGCCAGCTATGAATGCACACCCTTTCACACACTCTCTCATCTGTCTTGACTAATTTCTCTAAGAGTTTGATAAAAAAATGACTTGTAAAACGTCACTCTGCAAACCACTGCATGCATTCATGTCCTTGCTTCCTGGGAAGGGACCCAGAGCAATGTCTGAATTCCATTCGGCGCAGGGAGAAGCTGACCGCCTGTGAGTCGGGTGGCAGATCTCCGTGCCTTGGGGTGTGGGAGCCCTATGCCCCCGCAGCCCTTCTCACGGACCTGCTCTTGGGTTTGCTTTTTCTAGAATCAGTCCTGACAACCGATTCTTGGCTGTTGGTTCTGCTGAGCACACAGTTGACTTCTATGACCTCACTCAGGGCACCAGTCTGAACCGCATTGGCTACTGCAAAGATATTCCAAGCTTTGTCATTCAGATGGATTTTTCTGCAGACAGCAAATACATTCAGGTTTGCTTCAGGTTTATTTATATCTGGGGCCAGCAACAGCAATGGTCACAGCAACAATGGCTTCTCTGATGGCCTGCTTCTTGCCAGGCAGTGTGCTCACTTACTCTTTAGGGCACGCTTACTTTGTCCCCTATTTTATAAATGTAGAAATGTATTACATTTATTTTATAAATGTAGAAACAGAGGCTTAGAGAATTGAAGAAAGTTGAGAAATGGAATTCAAAATGGGAAAGCCTTGTTGTGCGGTCAAAGCCGGAATCAGAAGCCCTGGTCGTCTTTAACCTCCCCTTCAAAGACTGCATATTTCCAGTTCTCTGGGGCTGTATCTAACCTGAGGTGCTTCTTGCCTAATTCTGAATTCTACTGGGTCTCCTGACCCCTGTGCGCTTGTGACCTGGACTCCAGACAGTGGGCCCAGGGGGCACACCCTTGGGTCCCAAAGGAAGTGACCAGTGGGGAGCGACTGAGAGAGACCCCACCCTCGGGTCTGACAGCCAAACCCGGATAGTTTCTCCTGCGCTTATCAAATGCACTTGAGAGCTGGCCTGCAGTTGGGTATGCAGGGTGAAAGGGAGAGTATGCATTCATTCATTCACCAATGAATGGATCCAATGGGCCTGGTCCCTGTCTCCTGGAGCTTGCTCTCGGCGGAAGACAAGCGCACAATGACCCAGGCAATGACAGTTATGATGTGAAGTGAAGGCCAAGCACAGGGCGCTGGGGAGCACTGAAACAGGTGCTGACTTTAGATTCACTTGGTTTTGTGAATTTTGCTCTGGGCTGGCCACAGGCTTTGCAGCCTGGAGTTGTGCTTGGGTTTGGAGAAGAGCACTAGGCCTGCAGAGACAGGGCCCATGTTCTGGACAGCAGCACACTGACTGAAGTCTGTTGAACTGCAAAAGAAAGCTGATGACGTGGGTTCCCTTCCACTGCAGGTGTCAACAGGAGCCTATAAGCGCCAGGTGCATGAAGTCCCCCTGGGGAAGCAGGTAACCGAAGCCATGGTCATTGAGAAGATCACCTGGGCCTCCTGGACAAGGTGACTGGAGGAAAACACTTCTTGAGGCAAAAGTCACACGGGAGTCTCTTACTACAGGCTCACCTCCGGGTCCACATACGGCCAGAATCAGAAGCAGCTCCGAGACGGAGCTATCTTTTCTGTAGGGGTGAATTGGGAGGCTTTTTGGTACGAGTGTAGGCTACGGGCCTTGATTTTGATCCTGGGCTTTTGAAGTGCGGAGTCCTCCTCCTGTGTGTCCTGCACAAGGCCTACAAGTCCCTAACCCCATCCAACAAGTTTAAAGGGAAACCATCTCCTATCTCTTGGCCAAGCTCAGGTGCACAAGTAGGCCTCAAGTCACAAGGGAAAGGGCAGGGGGCAGGGGAGGGCCAGAGCCACTGAACAGGATGAGAACAGAATGCCTGGTCAGTTCAAGGGAAACGAGCCTCCATGTGTCTCCCCAGCGTGCACTTGCTCAGGACTACAGGGAGGAGGGGGAGTGTGGGGGACTACGGCAGAGAGAGAGAGGTAGAGCTGGTGCAAGTGTACAGAGACGCTCTCCAGCCGTGCCAGGGGAGCCCCGTGACCTCACCAAGTCAGACCTTGTATCCCTGGGAAGGGATGCTAGAACACAACAAACCTTCTTACGTGTCTTCCTTCTAACACCTCTTCCTGCCGAGATAGCATTCTGGGAGATGAAGTCATTGGAATCTGGCCTCGAAATGCGGACAAGGCTGACGTCAACTGCGCCTGTGTGACCCATGCTGGCCTGAACATTGTCACGGGAGATGATTTTGGGCTGGTGAAGCTCTTTGATTTTCCATGCACAGAAAAATTTGTGAGTTTTCCTCACAGTAGGGTCCCTGTACCTCCTCCAGGCTCTTGGCTCTTGATTCTCGTGGGACATGGTGGCCACAGCTAGCTGGCCCTCTGCGAGACGGGCATCTTGTCTCAGTCCTGTGGAGATTGGCCAGTGACTCACTTTTCCACCTCCTCTGCAGGGGCAGCCCTAGGAGCTGGGAGAAGGGAGGGTGGAGGGTGAACAGGATGGCCGCAAGTAGGGCAAGGGCAAAAGGCTGGTGAACGGAGACGTCCACGTGAACTGGGAGTCCCAAGTTGGGGAGGTCCCAGGCAAGAGCATTTGAGGCCGGGTGTGGTCTGAATTTGTTGGAGGAGCAGGGCCTCTTACCCGTCTCATTCACTTTTGCCTACAGGCCAAACACAAGCGTTACTTTGGTCACTCAGCTCACGTGACCAACATCCGTTTCTCTTATGATGACAAGTATGTGGTCAGCACTGGAGGAGATGACTGCAGGTAACTAATCTGATTAATCCACTTCTGGTGCCCAGGCCTGGCCTTCTTTCCTGCCCTCGCCCAGGTGGCCTCTCCCAGAAGCACGGGCAGGATGGAAACCAGGAAATTGTTGAGTCTTAACGTAGGCAAGGCCTCTCTAGGTATAAGTTAATTCGGTCCCCGTAGACTCAACCCGACCTTGATGGGCCTGTGCCGTTTCCTATAGCTGTCCTGGGATTTGTAAGAAGCCAAGAGCACGTGACAGCTACCTTGAGTACGGCAGGCAGGAAGGGGCAGGCAGGTGAGAGACCTGAGATGCCTGCCTTCTGCAGGAGCCCTTGACAGCTCAGGCCAAGATGGATATTCATCCTTGTCCTTTTAAGGACTCTCAGTGGACTTAACACACATGATTACCCCACAGCCAAGAGAGATGTTTAAAGCCTCAGTGGTAAGCCTTGTTCACTCTAAGAAACAAGCAGGACAAGAGTTAGCCCACTTTCACGTGCTGTCAGATGAGGTAACATGCTTATATCCAGTGCTAGTTAGCAGCAGGAAGATTACTCCAAGCAGCTAGTTAGGCTCCCAATCAGGGCAGTTTTGACCTTGTGTGAAAACTGGCATGACCTTGTGCGTGAGGACTGAGGAAGCCAGGGTTTGGAAGCTGCTCTGCTAGCCTCCTTCATTGGGGACCCCAGTCCCTTGGGTGTTCCCAAGGCCACGGCTTTCTTCTGGGTGCCCCTCCAACAAGGGCACTGCTTAGTGTGGAGGAACGAAACTAACAGCTTTTCCCCATCCGAAGTAGTTGAAAGGCTTTGTTGCAGCATGGATGTTGGTTTCTGTTCATCCAAGCAGACTCCTAAAGGGATAAAGAAGAAATGCATGCATGTGATATTCTTAGTAGGCTGTTAGGCTGCAGGAGACACCTAGAACCCAAAAGTGCTGTGGTACTTCCTGCTGGCCTGCTTTGGAGCAGCCGTTTCTTGCATGCTGTGCCAACCACTGGCAGACACTTAGAGCCCTAGACAATAGTACTGACAGCAGCGCTTGTGGATAAGCACCGGGCCAACTGTGAACAAGCCAGGAGTAAGAGATAGAAGTGAGTTGGCCACCCCCACCCGGGAGACAAAGTGACTTCTGTTCCCTATAAAAGTCTTAGAGGGGGTCAGCGCCCACGGGACTTCCTAGGCTTGGGAACGTACTGTAATCCCTAGCCCTGTGCTGAATACTCGAAAGGGCTCTTCGCCTCAAGTGGTGTTGATAAAACCTTTTCAGTGGCACAGGAGTGAGCATGAAGTCAAATGCCCAAAAGCAGTTACCACATTCAGCAGACAAGCTGCCAAAGGAGTGAAAGCAAACCAAACACAACTTTTTTAAATGAAAAAGAGCAATGCACCTGTAATTGGTGGCAAGACCAATTCAAACATTCAAGTCTCAAGTACTTGGTAAGACTGTGGCTAGCCATGCGAAATAACCAGCTGGCTTGTTCTTACAGTGTGTTTGTGTGGCGATGTCTGTAACGCCAGAAACCTCTTCCGTTAATGCTGCTGCTACCACCCAGCAACTGCAGAGGCCAGGCACGGCCTCACCACTGGCTGCTGGGAAACGCCTATGATGCTGCAGGGACGCACAAGCTCAGACTGCTGCTGGCGCTTAGGGACTGCTCTCATGATCTGGACTCTCCAAGGCTGGGATGCCCGGAAGGTAAAGTTTTACAATGTTAGATTGCTTGCCTGTTCCTGAAACTACTAACAATGACACACACTAACTACACTGGCAAAGAAACCCTGTGTGATAATGTAGCCCATTAACAAAATTGAAAGCCTCAGTTCCCCTAACCAAGATGTAGCTTTTAATTTGCATCAAAACTTTTACAAAAGATGTTTTGCTATTATGTTTCTATATACTTTATGAATGTTCATTTTTACAAGTTGGACAAGACAGCTTAAGTTCGATGCACCTGAGTATTCGAAATATCGACAGCCTGTTCTCCACATTTAGCTTTCAAAACCAAATGAGCCATGTATAAACAAGTTGAGAAACTTAATTTTTTAATGTTTCCTTTGCCGAGTTTTATATCCATTAAGTGCCTTTGAAAGTTTCCAGTTGTGTGGGCTGCTGTCTCACTTCCCACAGATTATCTCTTTTCTACTTATGGTGCTAAAATTTCAAAACTGAGGAGGGCTACAGGACCCTTAGCAGATATATCTAGTCTGTCACCCATGTCCTATGTTTATGTCTTGGCTTCCTAAATGAAAAACATCACTTGAGCCCAGAAGGGATCAGAATTAATTTTTGTTATGTTTAGTGCCAAACCCCCAAAACCCAAAATATAATTCAACTAAAACAAAGCTCTACTACAAAACTCAAGTTAAAAACAAAACAAACACACTCAGGTCCAGGTGGATGAGCTGACTGGTCCTGTTAAATCTGACAATGGTAATTAATGAGGTGACCTGTGGTTATGCCTTGTTTGGACTCCATTGATTTGCTACAATTAAAACTATGTAGGTTAACTCTGCAGACCAAACCTCTAAACTCAAGGAGTATTCGACAAAATTATACACCCAAACAAATCTAAGAGTTCCTCAGAATTAGCTGTGTGACAGAATGCAAGCTGCACACTATTACCCTGACGCCATCCTTAACCCCCTTTGGTCACACTCTCCACGTAGCCCAGTTGCTGATGACAGGGCAGGGTGGATGCAGCTCACTGAAAGCAAAGTTGGTGAGTGGACTGGTGGTTCTGGCACACAGACACCTTCCATTCAATGAACTAAAATTCTGGATCTTCAGTTCCTGGCCATTTGCCATTTTAGAAAAAAGGTAAAATGAAGCATTTCAGTAAATAATAGATCAACATTTTACCACAGAAGTGCTTCAGCATTCTAATGGATTAGATGACTCATTAAGCTATTTTTATATGCCAGTTTACTAATGCCTTACATTAATCCACTAATAGGTTGTGGGGCCCATAGTAGAGTCCTTCTGCAGTCCTGTTTTCTGTAACCATGTTACTGATGACACTGAGTGATAATCATGTCTGCCTAAATATATTGTACTACTGACCTTTCATACTGATCCAGTCTCGCGCTGAAATAACCATATGGAAGAACAACGAATTGATTGATGACATGTACAACTATATTTAAAGAGCAATAGTGTCCGTGAGTCAAGAAACCTTCTTAAATCTTATTTGTAAGCATTTATATATGGTTTTGTGTATGTTCATAAATCTGTACTGTATTCTATATGTTTAAATACTGGTGCATGAATTTATTTTCACTTACTGTATAAAATGCCTACTGTAAAAACATTTTGGTATGTGTCAAATAAATTTGATTATGTAAGCATGCTCTTTGTTTTCAAAGTATCCAAAGTAAACACACCTGCACCATCAGCCGAAAATCTTTCCACAAATACAAGGAACCACTCACTGGTTGAAGCAAAGTCTACCAGTTGTGTACACTTTTGATCTACTGCAGTTTCACGAAACCAAAATACCACATCCATTTGAGTCTATAAGCTTTATTGATACTTTGCTTTTACAATTCACAATGCATTCCACAGATTTAGTTCAGTACAGCTTAAACCACAACGGTATAAGTCCATTTTATAATATCTTGCATAACAATGTTTGATATTTGCAAACAACATTTTTGGAAGCATTAGGTTCAGTCCACAGATTCAGAGTTTGTGACAAAATTAACTAAGTAAGTCGGTGCAATGAAGTTTATGTCAGAGTTCTATGTGTATGGCATTGTCTCATGTTGAAAAAGGATGGTAGTGCTCCTAGAAATATATTTTCTTTTTCTAGCTTATGTGCTTTGGAACTACACATGGTAACCAATGACTCTGAAACATCAAGCACTGTGGGGACAGCTGGAAGGGAAAGGGCTAAGCTTTGTGAAACACTATATATAGATAGATATATATAATCTATATTTACTTATATTGGCAATTAATATAACAGTAAAATTCACAATACACCTAGAACATATCAGAAAGGCAAGCTTTTTCATTCTTGCTTTAGTGGTATGTTCTCGTCTAAACATTTCATTTCAGAAAATCTGCATCAATCTACACAGACCACACACAGCGCACAAACTGTGAAAAGGGTTATTTTTTCCAGCTCCACTTTCTCGGCAACTTTCCAAAAATACAGCAAGACTACCTGCAACCAAGTGTAATATACAGCTTTCTCAGATCTTTTTTTTATTCATCAGTGCCTCATACAGGAAAAACAAATATGATTACGGTTTAAATCCATACATAGCAGCTTACAAATACTTAAGATGATGAACACATGGCAGTCAAGACAGGTAATTTTTCCTCAAACAGTGCATTGCTAAAAATAAAGATCTGTGAAGCTGCACTGTGATGTCAAGGTTTCATTCTTCCCTGACCCTCCCCCATGTAAGCAAATAAACACCCCCCTTTCAAAGATGAATTCCTATTGTTTATCATTCAGCTTTGCGCTTCAATCCAGGGATTTTTGCTTGAATTCTACAAATGAGAAAGAAAGGAGGAACAGTCAATGTAAATATCTTGTTTTCTGCCCCTTGAAAAGCCATCCTTCAATAATTTTTCATTTATTATTCAGTTTATATAAGGACAAACTAAGGCTGCCACATGTTATAAGCTATAATTTTGCCACCTTGGCTCCAAAAATTAGATTTAAGTAAAGTCTTAAATATATCTAGTAAAACTAGAAATTAATGATCCAAATGTTAGAAAAAAATACTTTGCTCCAATGTTACCCTTTAAAGTCTGACGATTTGCTATTCAATGCCTACAATGTAAAAAATGGAACACCAGTCTCAAAATCCAGCATACCTTATCTTTATTTAAAAAACAAAACTTATATATTTTAACTACTTACTTAGCCATAGCATCTTTAACATTCTTATTTGCAAGTCCTAGATAATGATCTATCTGCGCCTAAAAGAGAGATATAAAAGGAGTTGTAAGAGAACTTCTATTGCTATAGAATTGTATTAACCATTACTATGGATTCACAAATTAAAGGCTTAAAAAACCAGTACTGCTATGTAATAGGATGAGCACTGCATTCTGCAATCAACAGGTAAGAAATTACCTGATGCCGTTCATAAATAACAGGAACACTGAAGAGTGAGATCAGAGCTGAAAGAGGAAACACAACGTTTTACTACAGGTGCCCCTGGTTAGCTGTATGACTGCCCCATCAGCTAAGGCCACCTTTTATCTGTTTATTGTGGTAGTTGCAGCAGTCTCCAGGAGCTAAACAGCCTTTCCGTAAACTGAGTATCCGTATCGGAATTTATAGAAAGATCACAATCTCCCTATAAGATTATTTTCTACTAAAATGCCTGTTTTCTCATATCTGTTCTTTCTCTACCATTTTTCATGCTGGTGCTTTTATCAACTTACCCAAAATCAGAAGAGTCAGACCATTGAACAAGGCACCAACGTAGGTGAATACCCACATCAACACTGCAAACTGTAAAAAAATTCAAATAAAAATTAAGTTTTCTAATGTAAGAATGCCATCTAAATGCCAACCTACTATCAAAATTTGATGTACATTAAAATATTTCCCTTTGAAGTCTCAGTTCAAAATTTCAAAATCCCAATTAAACAATTAGTAGATTTGACCCATTTTTCCCTGGAGCACACTAACAAGTGGTTAATTCTGTTTTCTGAGATCAGGGAATGTGCCAAAGACACACTACCTTCAGATCTCTAACATCATTTATATCTTACAAAATTTAGTTTTTAAATGCGAAGACTGAAAAGGTACTATGAGAATTAGCTATAACCTTAAAGTTACCAAGTCTAAATGCTTGAAGATATCTGAACTAAATAATTCAAACATTAACATCTCAGGCATCTGATAAGCAATAACGAGGCAGAGTGTTACTACAGAAACTAGGTTTCAGGTACCAAAAATATCGCTTCTACCCTCCTAAGGTTAAGAGAAATAGTTAACATTTGTAAGGCGTCTAAAATGGTAACTAGTGCATAAGTAAATTAGTGTTTGTTAAAAATGCAGTGGGGGCAGGGCCAGTGCTGTGGTGTAAGGGTGAAGCCACCGCCTGCAATGCCAACATCACATATGAGAACCGGTTTGATTCCCAGCTGCTCTACTTCTGATCCAGCTACCTGCTAATGTGCCTGGAAAACAGTGGAAGATGGCCCAAGTCCTTGGGCCCCTGCACCCATGTGGGAGACCCGGAAGCAGCTCCTGGCTTTGGATTGGTTCAGTTCCAGCTATTGAGGCCATTTGGGGAGTGAACTGGCAGATGGGAAAACCTCTAATTCTGCCTCTCATATATATTTTTTTTTTAATTTCATTAAAAGTGGCAAAAAGAATAGAAACTTTTATTGACAGGTATACAGTTTCAGGATTTTCTCATAGCCAGGGTCAACTGAGGCCTCTAAGACATGCATCACTGGACAGACTGGGCCTGATTTTAGAGCCCCCTCAAGGAGTTGGGGATTGCAAAGAACTGACAACTCTTTTTTTTCTTAACCAAATAAGGCAGTTGAGCAAAGGCTTTACTTCTAAAAATTGATTTCATCTTGAAAAACCTTTTATTTCCTTTACTCTCCATAGTTTATTCATGAGATGGTCAGACAAGATTTGGAAGTAATCTTCCAGGTCTGAAATTTTGTGACATTGTAGAGTACAAGGGCTCAATGTCGTGTTCAAAGCACTTTTTTTTTTTTTTTTTGTGGACAGGCAGAGTGGACAGTGAGAGAGAGAGAGAGAGAGAGAGAAAGGTCTTCCTTTTGCCGTTGGTTCACCCTCCAATGGCTGCCATGGCTGGCGTGCTGCCGCCGGTGCACCGCGCTGATCCAAAGGCAGGAGCCAGGTGCCTCTCCAGGTCTCCCATGGGGTACAGGGCCCAAGCACTTAGGCCATCCTCCACTGCCTTCCCGGGCCACAGCAGAGAGCTGGCCTGGAAGAGGGGCAACCGGGAAAGAATCTGGTGCCCTGACCGGGACTAGAACCCAGGGTGCCGGCGCCGCTAGGTGGAGGATTAGCCTATTGAGCTGTGGTGCCGGCCCAAAGCACTTCTTAAAGGCTTCTAAGCACAGTCATTGTCTGCAATTCTTTGGCTTCCAAATTCAAAGCCTTCACATGTCGGTTCTATAGCAGGTCACAGCATCCTACCACCATCTCCCGTAATTTTTATTTTAATATTAGGTAATAAATGAAAAGGGGGGTTAAGTAGCACCTCCAACAGCTAAAGGAAGGATCAGCACATTTTTTTCTGGAAAGAGCTAACTAGTAAAAACTGTAGGTTTTATGTCCCACATAAAATCTTACATTGTTATTTGCTATTTTTACAATCTTCTAAAAAATACTTACATGAAGCACCATTCCTGGCTCCTGAACAAAATCAGGTCATGGGCCAGATAGGTAGTAGTTGGCTACCTCTGATCTAAAGTATATATTCATTCATTCAAAAAATCTGAGTGCTTACCATAAGCTGTGTTTTGAGCATTAATTAAGGTGTTCAAACTTGAATAAGTACACTTACATTGTGAATTAAGAAGACACTATGGATTCCGGCACCAACTGTCAGTTCTAAAAATAGCAACACTCTTGTCACCCCTACAACTGAATTTAACTAATGTTCCAGTGAGTAAATGTCAGGCATTCTTAACACCTGTCAATTGGAAAGAAAAAAAAATTGCTTCCATGTTCTTAGCAACTGTTCCAGGAACCTCTGGTAGAAAAGCTCAAAGGATAACTCCAGTCTTTTCCTTCTCACATAGTTTAAGGCTTCTTTGGCAGAAACTATAATTTAAGCAAGTTTACCTCAGAGGAACGAAGCTATTTTCATCCATCATCATCCAAAACTCTATAGGGAAAAGAGTCAGCCTTCCACAGTTGCAAAGAAATTGTTTTAGCAATAACCTACACATTCCATGACAAGTTTCTTAGAACAGCATACACAAAAATGAGTTCTACTTGTTCCTCAGTCACTGGCAAGACCACATTCCGAGTGCACAAGAGAAGCTGAAGCCCAAGTCCTCACACCTGAGCCCTCAAAGAGACTCGAATGTTATTTGCCCCTTTCAGAACCCGTTTCCTAAAAGCCTGGCTACCCGGCAGCAAAGAGAATAGAGGGAGGCCTCCACAGTTTTGGCGGCCAGACAAGTGACATAGATGCATGAGGATAACTGGTGAGGACTGAGGCAAACAGGTATCTGCCTTCTCTCTCTCAAGGCAGCACCGGTACCCCAACTCAAAATTATGCGGCCATGCAAGAACTTCAGGCCCATGTTACCAAATGTTTCCCATTTTAAGAACGAGACCAGTGGGGGCCAGTGTTGTGCCTCAGCAGTTAAGCTCCTGCTTGCGACACCAGCATCCCGTATCAAAACACTGGTTTGAGTCCTGGCTGCTCGGCTTCAGATCCAGCTCCCTGTTAACAGTGCTTTGGAAAGCAGCAGAAGATAGTCTAAGTGCTCTGGTGGAGTTGCTGACTCTTGGCTTTGGCCTGGCTCAGCCGTTGTAGCCATTTGGGGAAGTGAACCAGCAGATGGATCATGCACCCCCACACCTGTCACTCTTTTAAAAAAAATTATTTATTTGAAAAGCAAAAGGCAGAGTCACAAAGAGGCAGAGAGAAAGAGAGGTAGGTAGGTAGGTCTTCCATCGCTGGTTCACTCCCCCAGATGACCCCAATAGCTGGAGCTGTGCTAATCCGAAGCCAGGAGCTTCCTTTGGGTCTTCCCACGTGGATGCAGGGGCCCAAGCACTTGGGCCATCTTCTACTGCTTACCCAGGCCATAGAAGAGAGCTGGATCTGAAGTGGAGCAGCCAGGACTCGAACTGGAGCCCATATGGGATGCAGGTACTGCAGGTGGCAGTTTTACCCACTATGCTAAAGCACTGGCGCCACCAGCAGGTGGATTATCTGCCCCTCAATCTGTCACTCTTGCCTTTCAAATAAATAAATCTTTTTAAAACAAAACCAGAAATTCACATTTCTATATGCTAGCACAGAATTTCCTAATGTTGCAGCTACATTTGGAGTTAATTTGACACAGCAGCAGCCCAAAACAAAAATACTAGGTAAGGGATTTCTGAGAACACAGACAAGATCAGAAGAGAAAGAGGTGGAGAACTAGCATTCCAGCAAACACAATTCCTTCAACTGCTACATAATAGCAACTAATTAAAAATAATCTATGACAGTTGCTATGCTTTATGTATTTACAGTTATATACTTAACGCATTTATACAAAAGTTGAATACTCATATTATCCCCAGGAAGAAACAACTATGACATAAAGATCACCGCTTGAATCATGTTGCTACTCCAGGTCACCACGATGTTAGGTATGACTGACTACGACCTGCTGTGCTACACTGTAAAGCCACTACAGTAATTACCAGGAATCCATCACATGTGTGCATGTTAGCGATAGCAAGGCAGAACAAAGGTCAAGAAATACTACCTTAAAGAGGCAAGCAAGCAGCTCTCATTTTGGACTATCAACTCTATGCTGGTCCATGGCAAATTACTTTGCAACATTATAGCCAACACATATTAACTATGTAAATCAAAGCAGTAATGAGATTAGAGCAAAAAAGTCCCAAATGCAATGAAGATCTGGCAAATACTGATGGTAGGCAAGGGCCATGTCTTACTTGTCTTTACTCCAGAGGAATAAGGGAATTAAACTTAACTGTGTACCACACACGTGATTAAAGAGCTCTGCAGATTTATGTTGGCTCAACTGGGGATGGGGAAATATCTTTAAGGAAAATGGAGGAAGAGTAGTTAATAAATTTTTTTTTTTGACAGGCAGAGTGGACAGTGAGAGAGAGAGACAGAGAGAAAGGTCTTCCTTTGCTGTTGGTTCACCCTCCAATGGCCGTCGCGGCCAGCGCGCTGCGGCCGGCGCACCGCGCTGATCCGATGGCAGGAGCCAGGTGCTTCTCCTGGTCTCCCATGCGGGTGCAGGGCCCAAGGACTTGGGCCACCCTCCACTGCACTCCCTGGCCACAGCAGAGAGCTGGCCTGGAAGAGGGGCAACCGGGACAGAATCCGGCGCCCTGACCGGGACTAGAACCCGGTGTGCCGGCGCTGCAAGGCAGAGGATTAGCCTAGTGAGCCGCGGCGCCAGCCTAGTTAATAAAATTTTAAAAATTACTTTGACAATTTCAAAATGTTTCTGCATTCCCAAGCACTGAGATGTCACCTTTTCTGACACCTCCCGACTCGGTCGTTAGGATGACTCTGCCTCCCCAGCACATTTCCCTGCTACCTTTTCTGTGAGCCAAAGAAATCTAAAAGGAAACTGTCAAAATGTGTATGTTAACAGCTGCATCAGAGCCCGAGGGCTACATGTTAATGTTTTTTTGGGTCAGCTATTTCTGGAGCTCAGAGCTTTTTCTACTTGCTTTCAGACTTAAGATTGTATTCTGGAACAATATGGTTGCCTGACATATTCAGGCAGCAACTACAGTTAGAAATTTTCTTAAAAAACATTTTAACATACTTTTTAACTGAAAGCCACAGGCCTACTGCCATACAGAATCTAGTCTTCCGTATCCAAAACCATCTTACAGAAAAATAAGATCTCTGCTGAAAATACCTGTTCCTAGTCCCTAATAAAAAAAACTATTAGATGACTTCTTGGGATTTAGGGTGTCAAAAGGCAGGAATCTTATAATAAAGATCAGAGCCTTTTTCAATTAGCCCCAAAGCCAAGTGTATGAGGGACCATGGCATGACATGTTTTTATAATTGGGAGGTGGGTGAGTGTAAGTCTGTGAGTGTGTGTATGTGGGTGCATGTTACAGCCTAGGAGTTACAGGGCAATGCCACAACATTTTCTTAAAAAAAAAAAAAAAAAAAAAAAAAAAAAAAAAAAAGGCCGGCGCTGCAGCTCACTAGGCTAATCCTCCGCCTGCGGCGCCAACACCCCGGGTTCTAGTCCCGGTCGGGGCGCCGATTCTGTTCCGGTCGCTCTTCTTCCTTTCCAGCTCTCTGCTGTGGCCTGGGAGTGCAATGGAGGATGGCCCAAGTGCTTGGGCCCTGCACCCGCATGGGAGACCAGGAGGAAGCACCTGGCTCCTGGCTTCGGATCAGTGCAGTGCGCCGGCCGTAGCGGCCATTAGAGGGTGAACCAACGGAAAGGAAGACCTTTCTCTCTGTCTCTCTCTCCCTCACTGCCTAACTCTGCCTGTCCAAAAAAACAAAACAAACAAACAAACAAACAAAAAAAAACCACAACTCTTCAGGGAGTATTCCCAGGGAAACTGGAATTTTGGGGATGGAACCCATCCATACCCCTTCATTTTCCTGGGTATTAGTAAATTCACAGCTCCCCAAGTGATACCAATGTGCGGCCAAACACTGAGAACCACTATTTTTAACCAAGAGCCATATTAAAGATCCTTTAACAGGTTAATCACAAAAACTGAACTAAATCTTAACTATGTAGTTTCTCTTTTTTTTTTTTTTTTTTTTTTAAGATTTATTTGAAAGTCGGAGTTACACAGAGAGAAGGAGACACAGAGACAGACGGAGAGAGAGAGAGAAAGAGAGAGAGAGGCCTTCCATCCGCTGGTTCACTCCCCAGTTGGCTGCAATGGCTGCAGCTGTGCCAATCCAAAGTCAAGAGCCAAGAGCCTCCTCCGGGTCTCCTAAGAGGGTGCAGGAGCCCAAGAACTTGGGCCATCTTTGACTGCTTTCCCAGGCCACAACAGAAAGCTGGATCGGAAGTGGAGCTGGGTCTCGAACCAGTGCCCATATGGGATGCTGGCACTGCAGTCAGCGGCTTTACCCGCTATGCCACAGTGCTGGCCCCCCTATGTAGTTTCAATTGGTTCAACTATCTTATGATGTATGTCTCACTAGTGTTTCTCAAAGTACACTAGCTTCCCAGTACTATTTAAACAAAGTTGACAAATACTACTAGGTTTAAGTTATCAGCCTCTTGTCAGCTTCTCATTATACACACTAGATTCTCCAAGAAAGGAAATAGACCCAGCTTCCTCTGTATTATCAAAGGACATTCCTCCTTCTTTAATGATCACCTTCTTCCACTTTATGCCTGGCACTTAATGGAACATACCCACTTTAAGAAACAGAGCTTTTAAACAAAATTGGAGGACTGGTTAAAACATTTGCTTGCAATCAAATGTTACACTAACTGAACTGAGTTCTAATGAATGAGCTTAGAAATATTCTGTCATGATTTTGCCCATCCTGTTTACGTAGGAAATAAATGGTTGTTCAATCTACAGACACCTGAAATCTTTTCTAGGGAAGAACATGTTTTTTATTTTTATTTGCCCAAGTCAACCATCAGAAGACCCAGACCAGACACACTGATACCTAACATATCCAGTCAGGGCTTTTTTATTTCATTATTTTTAAAGATTTATTTGAAACACAAAGTGAGACGGGAAGGAGAGAGGGAGGGAGGGGAAGAGAGAGGGAGGGAGGGAGGGAGGGAGAGAGGGAGAGAGGGAGAGAGAGGGAGGGAGAGAAGGAGAGAGGGAGGGGGAGGAGAGAAGGAGGGGGAAGAGAGAGGGAGAGAGAGGGAGAGAGAGATCGTGAGATAGCTCTTCCATCTACTGGTTCACTCTCCAAATGGCTGGAACGGCCAGGTCTGGGCCAGGCTGAAGTAAGGAATCTGGAACTCCATACTGGTCTCCCACATGACTGGCAGGGTCCCAAGTATTTGGGCCATCATGAGCTAGCTTCCCAGGCATATTAGCAGGGAGCTAGATCGCAAGTGGAGTCGTCAGAACTGGAACCAGCACTCTGATAATGGGATGCCAGCCTCACAAGCAGTGGTTTAACCTGTTGTACTTTTTACAACAGTACCGATGAGTGCTGGAATTTGGTTATTTCTTTAGATCATATTTGAAAGAACAGGCTCTTCCCCATTCTGCCCTCCCCTACCAAAAGAGATGTAAGAATCAAAGAAGGGGCTGGCATCCCACATGGGTGCTGGTTTGAGTCCCGGCTGCTCTACTTCTGATCCAGCTCTCTACTGTGCCCTAGGAAAGTACTAGAAGATGGCCCAAGTCCTTGGGCCTCTGCACGCACATGGGAGATCTGGAAGAAGCTCCTGGCTCCTGGCTTCAGAACAGCTCAGCTCCAGCTGTTGCAGCCATTTGGGGAGTGATCCAGCGAGTGGAAGACTTCTCTCTCTGTCTCTGCCTCTCTGTAACTTTCAAG
This sequence comes from Oryctolagus cuniculus, assembly GCF_964237555.1. Classification (NCBI taxonomy): domain Eukaryota; kingdom Metazoa; phylum Chordata; class Mammalia; order Lagomorpha; family Leporidae; genus Oryctolagus; species Oryctolagus cuniculus. Next base: position 147,590,178 of record NC_091433.1, on the reverse strand, counting down.
AAAGTAAATAAAGCTTAAAAAAAAAAAAATCATGGAAAAGAACAATTGTCAGCCGGCGCCGCGGCTCACTAGGCTAATCCTCCACCTAGCAGTGCCGGCACACCGGGTTCTAGTCCTGGTCAGGGCGCCAGATTCTGTCCCAGTTGCTCCTCTTCCAAGCCAGCTCTCTGCTGTGGCCCGGGAGTGCAGTGGAGGATGGCCCAAGTGCTTGGGCCCTGCACCCCATGGGAGACCAGGAGAAGCACCTGGCTCCTGCCTTTGGATCAGCACGGTGCGCCAGCCGCGGCGGCCATTGGAGGGTGAACCAATGGCAAAGGAAGACCTTTCTCTCTGTCTCTCTTTCTCACTATCCACTCTGCCTGTCCAAAAAAAAAAAAAAAAAAAAAAAAAAAAGAATAATTGTCACCTGCTACAAGAGTGGCTCTAAAATGTTCATTTTCTGGGGAGAAGTCTTTCAAACAGTAGTGATAGCTGTGATCCTCAATTGAAAAACTGTAGATTATACAAATTTGAGGGTACTAAATGTATCTTTCATTTATGAAGATAGTGAGTTACAGAGAAACCTTTCACATTTTTATTTTAATGCTATTATTTTATATGTCACAGAGCTCAATACAATGTCTCTTTTCTAAATGACAATAATTTCAACTGAATTTTCTTCAAAGTAGGATAGTTTCCCCTTTCCTAGGTACACAAAAATGAATTAAGTTCAATACAAAACTGGTTCTTGTAAAAAAATTCAGTGTCATTTAATTAAGACCATAAAGTCATCAAGAAACTGGAAACTAGGGTTATTTATTAGCAAATTTCATGGATTTTAAATCTGAATACAGCAAAATAAATCAGCCTGAATATAGTAAGGATTCTTTCTTTATACTGAAAAAGCAGATGGGGCTGGTGTTGTGGCACAGTGGAATAAGCTGTTGTCTGGAGTGCTGGGATCCCATATGGGCACTGGTTTGAGTTCTGGCTGCTCTGCTTCTGATGCAGCTCTCTGCTAATGTGCCTGGAAAGGCAGCAGAGGATGGCCCAAGTCCTTGGGCTCCTGTGCTCACATGGGAGACCAGAAGGAAGCTCCAGGCTCCTGGCTTCTGCCTGGTACAGCCCCAGCCATTGTGGCCATTTGGGAAGTGAACCAGCAGATGGAAGATTTGTCATAACTCTTTCAAATAAATCTTTTTTAAAAAAAGTAGAAAAAAAAGAGTAACTGAAAGAAATATTTTGCTTGCGTTAGGGCAAGAGTATGACTTCTACCAGTTGCTATGGCCAAAAGGCAAGAAGTAACAAAATCTACTCCTAGAAGGAAGGAAAACCGTTTTCTTTTCAAAATGCTCTCTGTTTAAACAAAAATTCTAAGCAGTAAGTGTAGCAATAAATAGAAGGCGAATGTTTAAAGAACTCTCTCTCCAGAAAGGTAATACTATCAATCATTTTTATAAAGGGTCAAGAGTGATATATTTTAAGCCAGCATTCTGTATTTATACAGCACCCTCACTCAGTGAAACAGATGGAATCTGTGCTACTTATTATATACAAGGACATCAGGGAGGATACAATTAAATTCTCATGCAACAAAAACACAAGTTTTATCAAGAAAGACTTTCTGTACATTTTCAGAATGTACATCTAAATTATCAAGGGCTTCCTACCCATCATACAGCTGGAAATGATGTTTTTATCTACTAGCTTATAAAAGGTATAATGCTTGTTTTTCAAAAAGCATTTTAAGCATGTAAATTTATTCTAATTAAGAAATTGTTTGCCTGAGTCGAAAGACCCAGTCATCCTATTGCTATGACATCCTTTGCCAGTTTGATAAATTGCAAACTAGATCACTTCTCTTGAAAAAGCAAAATTACCAGCACATTGCCTTTCCACGCAGGTTTAGACAGAAAAAAGGCATGTTTCTTAGGTAGCGTCACAGCAACAGCACACACAACACAAATGGCAAGTTCTGCATAAAGGAAAAGGACTACAATTCCAGCACAGGGTTCAAATTACATGACTGTGGTCTAGTGGTTTGGTTAGAGGGGGGCAGCAATAACTTTGGGAAAGTTCATTTGCAAGGTAGACTTCCAACAGCTGCTATGCAGCAAGATCTGAAAACTAAAGAAAAACTCCAACTACCAAGTGCAGATTGAGGTATTTCAGAGTGTTAAACCTTTTTCAGAATAAACACTCTTTAAGAATGAGTCCAAGATATGAAATAACTTATATGTATGAATTTATATAAACTAAGAAACCAAGTGCTAGACTCTCAAACAATGTCAAACAAAATAAATCATATCCAGTATTAAATGAGTTAAATAATCTTTATGGCCAATATTCCATTTAATGTTCTCTCATTTTTAATCTTTATAATTTCCAAAAGTATGAATTTATAATTTATTCTCCTTACAGCACTTTCCTTCATCCTAAATATTTATTGCATTGACTTTAAAACATAATTTTACGGTAATGTGATTTCAATATTACTTTATTACTTATATATAGAAAAAGAATTTTACATTTAACTCTTTTGACACTAATTCTACTTATGTCAAAAACAAAAAGCAAAATAAACTTACCTTTAGGGAATCAACTAAATCATCAACTAAGAAGAGGCGCCTGAGTTCTTTTATTGTGCAATTCACATGACCAAGAGCAGAATTACTGTATTTCTGAACCAACTCCTCAGATATAGCAACATCAGATTCCAAATATGCCCTAGAAAAAATTGTTACTGATTAGAGCAATTTTTCTCCCTAAAAGTCAATCAACGATTATGAGGGGGGCTTCAAAAGGTCCATGGATAAATGGAATTAAAAGATAATACATGTTTCCCATGAACTGGTTGAAGCCCCTCATATATTTACAAAACAGATGAATAAAACCTTCTATGATAAAAGTCGATTGTTTCCAAATTAAAGACAATATAAAAATTCAGCAAGTAAGAACTATTTCACTGATACACACCGTTGGCTGGCTTGCATAGAAAAAGCTTTTGCTTTGAAGCCAGACTGGTCTGACTTTAAATTTCAAACTCAGCTACTGGTTATCTAGTTGTGTAACTCTGCAAAGTTATTTGGTCTTATTTCCAGACCTCAGTTTGCTCATTTATAAAACAGAGATTATCATAAAGATTCAGTAGCTAAAGTGCTTAAAGCCAATGAGCACCAAAACAATCCACTTGATGAACAATAATTAAAGGTTTTGATCAAGTTTTCTTCCCATCCAACTACTACACAGGCCTGACTTTGGTTAGCTTCCAAGATCAGACAAGATCAGCATGTTCAGAGTTATATTACCAGAGACTTACAAACTTTTCCTACCCAAGATCCTATTCATTTCCGAATCCTACATTCTGTCAGCCTAATCTTCAAGAAAAACTGTTCCACTGTCAAGTACCAAATTATACAATTACTATCAAAACTACAGTGGCAATCCCTATAAAACATAGTATTTACTGTCCATCTAAATGCCCTACTCTATACTGAGATGGCTGGATTTAGTAAATTTAAGAATATACAACTGTAAAAATGTCAAATTAGCAGGGATCTAAAAAACTTTTATTATAGTTGCTGTTTCAAAGAAGCCATTTTATCTTGCTAGTGTAAAACACCACGTACTTCTCTTCCACCTGTTGGAAGTGTTCTATACCCAGTCCCTCAGCCCCCTTTCCCATGTCTGCACACCAGTTACTCAATAATAGAATGATAATACTTTTAGGCAACTCCTTGTCCCCTAATTCTGCCATAGCGATTTGCACCAAATATGTCTCCTTGTTTTTATTCATGGTGCCATCACTCTAAGTGCTTATTACATACAAATTGGAATACTTTTTCACTCTCCAAATAGGCTGCATCCTATTCTATCAACCAGTGACAGACTAGCCTTATTTGAGCTACCATGGATAGTGCAATGTACTTATGCTGAACTCAGAGGGAGGTAAAGACCTGGTACCAAACGTTAACTACCTTGGCTCTGAGGGGTCCAATTCTGTAGATGAGAGAAACACTTTCCAACATAATTTTAAGTTCAAACATTCTGTGATTTGGCAGTTCTAACTTTCCAGAGTCTTCCTAAATCTTTTAACCTTAATTCCTATTACTCCCTGCTGCAGTCTGAAATGAGCCATTCACTAAACATTTTTCAATCTCAATGCTTTTGTTCCTCATACAGTCATCACAATCCATAGTGCTCTCCCTCTCACCTCTGGTGGTAGCTTATCTAGTCAGTCAGCCTCATCCCAAATCGTACCCTACATGGAACCTCATGTGATACTCAAGATGCCTTAAGACACTAATGTAATCTCTCACTCCTATATACATTAAGCAACACTTTCTTTTATATTATTATTGAAGAATTTACCATATCCAGCCCTGAAATAGAAATATATATACGTGTATGTTTTTTCCTCCTATAGTATAACCTGTTATGGGCCAGGAATATACTAGTATAATGGTCTAAACCACTACTAGACAACTGTTATTTATTAGTTTTAAAAAAAAAGTAAGGAGACAGGCACTAGTTTAAGTCCCGGCTGCTCCACTTCCAATCCAGCTTCCTGCTAATGAGCGTGGGAAAGCAGAAGATGCCCCAAGTGTTTGTCTCACATATGGGTGCAGGGATCCAAAGAAGCTCCTGGCTTTGGATAGATCATTGCAGACATTTGGATGGAAGATTTCTATGTCTCTGTCTCTGTCTGTAACTGCATAAATAAAGCTTTGGAGGGGTACCTTCTATTTCCATCCTTTAATTTATGTAGAAAAAACAGAACTACTAAAAGGCTCTCATTATCCTTTTTTTTTTTCTTCTTTATTTGACAAATAGAGTTAGACAGTGAGAGAGATAGAGAAAGGTCTTCCTTCCAAATGGTTCATTCCCCAAATGGCTGCCATGGCCGGCACTGCGCTGATCCGAAGCCAGGAGCCAGGTGCCTCCTCCTGGTCTCCCATGCAGTTGCAGGGGCCCAAGCACTTGGGCCATCCTCCACTGCCTCCCCGGGCCACAGCAGAGAGCTAGACTAGAAGAGGAGCAGCCGGGACTAGAACCTGGTGCCCATAAAGGATGCTGGTGCCGCAGGCGGAGGATTAACCAAGTAAGTCACGGCGCCAGTCCCGACTCTCATTATCCTTTAAAACAGCATTTATACAGCATTGAAAAATTTAGAAGTGGATGAAATAACCTTGGTTGGTATTCTGCTGCCTTACATCACTCCTGTTGGTTCTTTTAAAGATGTCTGACCAGAAGGCAGAGACAGCACACAATGACATCTTGTAGACATTTACCTTAATTCAACTGGCATTTTTATGTTACTAATACAATGCCAGCACTGTCCATCACTCTTTCCCAGTAATGAATAAGAATGGTAGGACTGCATCTTTCCTAGTGTGATTGGTCAACTAGGAAAACCGTCCAACAGGTTTAAATTGGTATGTTGGCTGAATTTATTTTATAATGACTGTAAAAGCCCTTTGAACTAAGAATAAAGTATGTTTGTAAGATGGAAACAAAGAATAAAGAAACTACTAGTCTTTCAAAAATTTTCTTTAAAATCAAATGACATTAAAATTTGTTGTAAATAATTTAAAAGTTTTGAATTGACAATATTTTTACATATTTCAATATAATGAATTTTAAAAATAACACTAATGACTTATGGTAGATACCGCAGAAATTTCAAATTCCTGAATTCCAAATTAGTTTCCCCATTCTGAAAATGAAGTAATACTACCTTTCTCTCATTGTTATCATGAAAATTAAATATTTACATAAAAGGACAGACACAAAGCAGCCATTCAACACCAGTCTCTCTCCCAAAGCTATGTAACATCACTACTTCATCACTAAGAGAAAGCTAGAGAAAACCAAATTATTTCGACAATCACAATAATTACGTAGGTCTTTTTTTTTTAATTTGAAAATCAATTTATCTTTAAATATCAACTGGATAATGGTTTAGGAAGGTACATACTTTTTTATGATAAACAGGTATTTGCTCTGCCAAAGTGGTTTTTAAATGCTCACAAATAACTTGAGGAAAAAATGTTGTGCATAAACAAAATCAGTTAGAAAACAGTTCAAAGTCACTGTGCAGTTAAGAAGGAATTCTTGGCCAGCGCTGTGGCTCAGTAGTTTAATCCTCTGCCAGCAGCACTGGCATCCCACATGAGCACCACTTCTAGTCCCAGCTGCTCCTCTTCAAGTCCAGCTCTCTGTGTGGCTTGGGAGAGTGGTCAAAGATGGCCCAGACACTTGGGCCCCTGCACCTGCATGGGAGACCTGGAGGGGGCTCCTGGCTCCGGATGGGTGCAGCTACAGCCACTGTGGCCATTTGGGGAGTAAACCAGCAGATGGAGGACCTTTCTCTCTGTCCTCCCTCTTACTGACTGTAGCTTTATCTTTCAAATAAATAAAATATTTTAAAAAGAAGAAGGAATTCTCAGAGTATTTTTGGCCAGTTGTTAAGGAAGCCTTTTTCAAAGAGCTGGGTCTTGAATGAAACACAGAACCAAATTAAAAGTACAACATGTTGGGGCATCAGGGGCTATAAGGAAGATAGCACACAAATGAGCACTAAATCATAGGAGTAAATAAGAAATAAGACAAATATTTGGATTTCATGCTGTGATAAACAGAAAATCCCCTTGCCTAAAAGTAAGATAAAAGCAGTATCTGAGAAAAAAGAATCTGACATCTGTAAGATCTGAAATAATCTGATGTAACCTCAAATCAATCTGTCAACAAGTAGAGACCAACCAGGGATAGGCAAATATTTACTTTAAATATTTTAGCCCCAGAAATCCATGTGGTCTCTTTCACAACTACTAAATTCTGTCATAATATGAACCAGCTAAATAGCTGTATGCCAATAAAACTTTATTTAAATACAAAACCAAGTAGCAGACTGGATTTGGCCATAGCTATAAGTTCATGGGTTCCTAGTCCAGAATGAGGAAGCAGTGGAAAACGACTAAATATAGTGAACATCTTTATATGAAATGAAAGCAAGGTAACATGGAAGAAAGAAGCTTGAAAACTAGGACAAGGGGTATGTTACTAGTAGAAATTAATAAATTTGAGAAAAAAGATCATGATGAGTTAGTGGTTAAAAGTAGCTGGACAGGGAGTAACTAACTGTTAGTAAGTATGGAGGTTTTCTTGGTGTGATGATAATTTTCTGGAATTAGATGGTGATGGTTGTAGAATCCTATGAATATACTACAAACCACTGATTTTTATAGCATGTGAATATATCTTTATTTAAAAGAAAAAGGGGAAACATGGCATGTGAACTGGAGGCAGAAAACTCAGTCTGAGGTATGTCACAATAGCAACTAGATATTTAATGCTGGAGTATACTTGTGAAAACAAAGGCAAAAGATAACAGTTGAGAGCTGTACTAAAATAAAGCTCTACAGAAGAAAATAGAAAAAGTAACACCTTAGGAAATAAGAAGGAACTAGATAAAGAAAATAGTAAGACAAAGTCAGGAAGGGAAAGCATAACAGGAAAACATTACTAATGAAAAGATAGTTAACAACTAACAGTATTTCATTTTAGGGAGCATAAAAAGTAAGCAATAAAGAAAATATATCCCCTTACAAATCATAAAATATTATTAAACATTAAACTCAAATTAGGTAAGAAATACCTATTTCTAATATATCAATATTCCATAATAAGAAAAAGATGTAAACTACAGTATATAAACAGCATCTTTTTCTGACACGAACTTCTGGTATGACCTTTGGAAAAGTAGACAATTTTTGTATAGCTTTTTAGCAAATATTTGCAATTATCTTTAAACAATAAAGAAAATGAAGTCTCAATACTAATCCTGTTTACACTGTTGCCAATGTGTGCCTTGTTTTTCAAACATCTCACCTGAATGGATGGCCTTCATCTGATTTCTGGATAGCTTGGATCACACCCTTATATATTCTAAAGCTGATAGTCACAGAGAGGAGAGCCAAGGCAATGTAGGCCGTTACACTCACAATGCTGAATACTGTCAATGAAAGCAGCAAGAATAAGCTGGCACCAAACACCACTCCAGTCTTCTTAATGTCTCTCCAGTAGAGGAGGTCAACAACTAAAAATTGAAAAAGAAGAAATCTGAAATTAGGACATTTCACTCATTTGTATTCAGCACATCTATAAAAAGGCCACTAGATAAATTAAAACCCAAGCCTAAAATATTGAAAAAGCACTAACTTCATGAGCTATGTTTAAACACACTCTTTTATATATTAATACAATACCTGCGTCTATTTTTATTTTTTACCATCAACTGTTTTTCATTCAAATTATTCCCTGCATATCTGAGTCCCTCTGGCTGTGCTGTCTTGCTAAATGCCTCAAGCAGGCAGACCTGTAATCCAAAACAAAAGGCTACTTTAAATCATCTGGTGCATTTTCTTCATCAAATGGATGTCATATATTCAAGTAGTAGGAAAAATACATATACATTTATTAAAATGTATATATTAACTATTTCAATGCCATAAAGACATCATTATTTTTAAAAATGCTAAAAATTAAAACTTTGACAACTACACACAAAAGCTTTGTAGTTCTGCTCTCAAGATCTCTGAGAAACTAAAAAATTTAAGTTAAGTCATCATTAACAGAAAAATGCCTACCAAACATAAGACAGAGGCAGTTACCTGAAAAGCTACTACTTCCCTAGAAGAGTGGATAGTCATGTCAAAAAAATTTAGGAGTCAAAGAAAAGAGAAAAGCTATATGTATTACACTGTTATATAATGTTTATTAATAGTAAGGATTCAGACAAAGCCAAACTTAGCAAGTCTACTCTTGGTTTGTGGTCACAGGGCCACCAAGGGAATCAAATAACAACAGGCCTCTGGTGTCAAGATCAGATTATACTCAATCCAAAGGGACCTCTACAGTATACCAAAGAGCTCTTGAATTCATAAGTTAGGAATAATTCATCTCTCTGAACCGTGAACATTTGGGAGAAACAAAAAACTTTATAGTATAGTAACAACAAGGATACTTTGAAAAGTTTGTGGAAAAATGGAATTAGAACTATTTATTGGCCGGCGCCGCGGCTCACTAGGCTAATCCTCCGCCTAGCGGCGCCGGCACACCGGGTTCTAGTCCCGGTCGGGGTGCCGGATTCTGTCCCGGTTGCCCCTCTTCCAGGCCAGCTCTCTGCTGTGGCCCGGGAGTGCAGTGGAGGATGGCCCAGGTGCTTGGGCCCTGCACCCCATGGGAGACCAGGAAAAAGCACCTGGCTCCTGCCATCGGATCAGCGCGGTGCGCCGGCCGCAGCGCACCAGCCGCGGCGGCCATTGGAGGGTGAACCAACGGCAAAGGAAGACCTTTCTCTCTGTCTCTCTCTCTCTCTCTGTCCACTCTGCCTGTCAAAAAAAGAAAAAAAAAAGAAAAAAAAACTATTTATTTTGGTGCAAAAATTTTCAAATAGCTTTTCATAATATGCATTTCCAAATTTTTGAAGACTCCTTCATTTGGATATGCTCTTAACTAGAACCTCAAATACCAGTTAACTTTTAAGATAAAGGGGAAATATCAAAGAAAAATCCCATTTTTACAGGCTATTTTGGTTTTGAGCCTTAGTTTTTCTAAAGTATATTTACCACTTTACTGTAAGGGGTACTTCTGTGGGGGAAAACAATGTATGTGAATGTACAAAGTTAGGTGTTACTACAAAACCCTTAATTCCCATTAGTGTACATCATGAGTACTAAAGAAGGTATTTTAAATACTCATCACTGTGGCACATGGCAGAGATTCAACAAAATATATTACATTCTCCTAAATATAATTTGGTTTGAAAGCTGTCAATTTACATAGCTTTATTTTCAAATTCAACTATTCAATCTTTCCCAACTTTATGTTGTCAAACCTGCTAAAAAAAACCTAAAACACAGAAAGTTTTACACAGAAAGTTTCTACTATCGTACCAATACATTGTCAAAATGGCATTATAAATGCCATATTAAATAGACCACAACAGCAATGCTAACAGTTGTCTGACATTCAGTATACACTGAGGCGATACTCTTCATGAAACTTAATTTAGTAGAATGAATTAGAAAACCTGAAAATGGGGGGAAATGCATTTTTCTTGAAAGGTTTATCCAACTCTAAAACACTATTTTTGTGTTAAGTCAATGAAGGTTAAAAAAAAAAAAGACTATTTCACTGTCATAAGACCCAGGGATGGGAAAAATTGGAAGAAAGTTTAAACAGACTTTACGAAATAAACATTGAGCTGATTCTGAAGAATGAAAACAATCTAAAGGTGCAGAACTAATTATGTTTGTATGTTAGGATTGGTTCTGATATCTTTTACTAACAGGATTCAGTGACAGGGTAGGAAGTAATGATAAAGTCAGCCCAAATTCTTGCCCATGAGGCTCCTCAAGAGTCCAGATAAACTCAGGTTCTAGGGTGGAATCACACGGATGTAAACAAGGGCTCCATTACTTACTAGTTATGTGGCATCAAGGAAGTCACTAAACCTTTCTACACTACAATCCTTCATCTTTATAAGATGTGTATTTAAACAGGAAAGATCTCATTGCAACGTTGGGATTCATTAACTGAGATCTGAATTAAGAGTTTTCATTATTAATATAAAGCATTTAATATAGTACATAGCATTTAAGAAATTCTTAATGTCAGGTCTGCTATTTGTTATTAATAGCTTCACAGTCACTATCAATTTGCTTATCTGGGTTTTTAAATTCCACTCCTTGGAATTTACCCAAAGGAAATGAAATTGGCAAACAAAAAAGCGGTCTGCACCCTAATGTTTATTGCAGCTCAATTCACAATAGCTAAGACCTGGAACCAACCTAAATGCCCATCAACGGTAGACTGGATAAAGAAATTATGGGATATGTACTCTTTAGAATACTATACTGCAGTAAGAAACAACGAAATCCAGTCATTTGCAACAAAATGGAGGAATCTGGAACACATCATGCTGAGTGAAATAAGCCAGTCCCAAAGGGACAAATACCATATGTTCTCCCTGATCGGTGACAACTGACTGAACACCAAAAAGGAAACTTGTTGAAGTGAAAGGGACACTATGGGAAACGGTGACTTGATCAGCATAGCCCTGACTGTTAATGAACAACTTAATACATTATCCCTCTTAGTTTTTTTGTCTGTTCTACTTAATATGACTGATTTAATTCTGTAATTAATACACAGTTATTCTTAAGTGTTGAAATTTAACTGAAATGTGATCCCTGTTAAACATAAGAGTAGGAATAAGAGAGGGAAGAGATATATAATTTGGGACATGCTCAAGCTGACTTGCCCCAAATGGTAGAGTTAGAAACATACCAGGGGACTCCAATTTAATCCCATCAAGGTGGCATGTACCAATGCCATCTCACTAGTCCAAGTGATCAATTTCAGTTCGCAATTGATCATAATGAAAGGACTAAGAGTCAAAGGGAGCACATAAGCAAGTCTAGTACCTGCTAACACTAACCGATAGAATAAATAAAGGGGAGAGTGATCCAACATGGGAAGTGAGATACTCAGCAGACTCATAGAATGGCAGATGCCCTAAATAGCACTCTGGCCTCAGAATCAGCCCTAAAGGCATTCAGATCTGGCTGAAAAGCCCATGAGAGTATTTCAGGCATGGAAAGCCAAGACACTCTGGCAAAAGATCTCTGTGAGTGAGATCTCAGTGAAAAGAACAGGTCTTCAAAGAAGGAGGTACCTTTCTCTGAAGGGAGGAGAGAACCTCCACTTTGACTATGACCTTGTCTAAACAAGATAAGAGTCGGAGAACTCAAGGGGCTTCCATAGCCTTGGAAACTCATGACTGGAGCATAGGGAGATTACTGATGCCATAGACAGGAGTGTCAATTGGTAAAGTCAACAACAGGAGTCACTGTGCACTTACTCCTCATGTAGGATCTCTGTCATTAATGTGCTGTGCATTGAGATTTAATGCTATAACGAGTACTCAAATAATATATTTCACTTTGTGTTTCTATGGGGGTGCAAACTGTTGAAATCTTTACTTAATGCATACTAAACTGATCCTCTGTAAAAAAAAAAAAAAAAAGAAAAGAAAAGAATAGAAACTATCAACTCCCAACTTGACTCTCACTGGGATTAAACATGACAATAGGTCTGATCTGATTTCATCATCATTAAAAAAAATCATCTATTATTTTTCACTTTATGTTTCTGTGTGGGAGCAAACTGTTGAAATCCTTACTTGATGTATACTAAGCTGATCTTCTGTATATTAAGATAATCGAAAATGAATCTTGATGTGAATGGAAGGGGAGAGGGAGTGGGAAAGGGGAGGGTTGTGGGTGGGAGGGACGGTATGGGGGGGAAGCCATAGTAATCCATTATTCGTACTTTGGAAACGTATATTCATTAAATAAAAGTTAAAAAAAAAAAAAAGCAACTATAAAGAAAAAAATTCAACTTTATGATTAATCTATAACTTAATCAACTGCACTATCACATTGTTACATTATAGACACATTACTCTGTAAACCACATTAGAAAAGGATTTAAAATTTATCCAAGTTTTCACTATCATAGGGTAAATGAAAGCTGACAGCCTAAAATAATCAGCAGGTAAAATACAACTCAAATCTATTTTGGTATGTACAAATGCTCCTATACATTAACAATTTCTGGTTCTCAAAGTGCTCAAAACACTTATTAATCTTCAAAATCACTATTGGTACTAAGTTAATAAATACATATGTACTCACAATTCTTTCCTTCATTAAAAATCACTCAGTAAAACCTGATTATGAAATCATTGAGTTTAACTTGAGAGATATATAGTATAATATAGATTACTGTCTTCATTGAATTATCTTATGTAATAGTTACTGTCCAAACAGGTTAAACACATTTTTTTTTAAAGATTTATTTATTTACTTGAAAGCCAGAGCTACAAAGAGAGAGAAGAGGAGAGAGAGAGAGAGAGAGAGAGAGAAAGAGAGAGAGAGAGAGAGAGGTCCTACATCCGCTGGTTCACTGCCCAATTGGCCACAACGGCTGCAGCCACGCCGATACATAGCCGGGAGTCAGGAGCTTCCTCCCAGGTCTCCCACACTGGTGCAGGGGCCCAAGGATTTGGGCCATCCTCTCCTGCTTTCCCAGGCCACAGCAGAGAGCTAGATTAGAAGTGGAGTAGCTGGGACTCGAACCAGTGCCCATATGGAATGCCGGTACTGCAGGCGGCAGCTTCACCCGCTACACTACAGCCCTGGTTTAACACATAATTAAGAATTATTTTAATCTTTGATTTATATGTAAATAATGTAGAGGAGAGAAAAAAATCAGGACTGAGAGTCAAAAGAACTTTTTTTTTTTTTTGGACAGGCAGAGTGGACAGTGAGAGAGAGAGAGAGACAGAGAGAAAGGTCTTCCTTTGCCATTGGTTCACCCTCCAATGGCTGCTGCGGCTGGCGCGCTGCGGCCGGCACACCGCGCCAATCCAAAGGCAGGAGCCAGGTGCTTCTCCTGGTCTCCCAGAACTACATCTTAGTACTAGCGCTTAAACTATGTAACTATGGATGAGATTCCAACCTCTCTGCATGTCTGTTTAACCATCAATAAAGGACATTAGTCACCTAATCTCTCTTTCCTTGAAGAAACTAACAATTCATAGTTAATAGAAAGATACACATCAGTTCTGCATTCACTGTTCCCAATCAGTGGATCCCAATCAATGAGATCTTCCTACTGGAACTATTTAACTATTCAAGTTAAATATTCTTTTCTTTTTTAGATCCAAATTGCTGGAGGAGAAGGAGGACTAAATATTTTTATTCATACCAGTCTTTTGAATTGAACTTTGAAACAAACATTTTTTTCAGAGGCAGACATTATTAAAACTTTAGGAAAACAATAAGCCCATATTCCTACAGTTTTTCAACCAATTATAAATTCTCATTATGGTAACTGTATGAGAGGAGCTAAAGAAAAATCTGAAAAGCTACACACTTTTTAAGTCTCGTACGATACTTTAGAAATGTTTTTCCAGGTTGCTGATCTACATTTTCCAATCTTAACACATCATTTTAATTCTGGAGTTAACATTTATTGGGCACTTAATTAAGTCAAACACTGCTTATAGCTTATATAACATTATCTCTCTTAGTCATTAAAACCCAGTGAGAGGAATGCTTTCAGATCAGCAATACCAGTATCTCACATGACTGAACCCAGATCACGTAATTAGTAAGTGGCAGAACCCAGATGTGAACTCAGACAACCTGTTGGTAAAACTCATTTTCTCCATGTATAATGGCAAATTGAAGGCTCAGCACATTAAAGTTCTTCAAAATTCTAAATATTTGCATACATGAGTAGGGAGAATGGACATGTGAAATGAATCAACCAAGAAGAAAATGTCTTTAAATGCAATTAACAAAGTAGGCTAATAAGGGACACAAATTCTAATGTGAACACTTGACCTGCAGTTAGATAAAGAAATGAGAAGAACACTACTCCAGTATATTGACAGGTACTTTTCCCACAGCAGAAAGCTATAATTAATCTTAAATTTTGAAAATGTTTTAGAAACCATGTGATTTTGATTAAATAAAATTGGGATAATCTGTACAAAGGACTTAAATAGCCATAAAGAAAATTATATATACCTATACAATCACAGAAACATGTCCATAATGATAAACAAAAACAGAATGTTATAAGACTCATAATACCAAACACATCTGTGATGTGTCTAAGGCTATCCATTAAAAAGTGATTTTTATTATAGATAAGTTCTACTTGCTTCTTTATTCTTTTCTGTGCCATCTGAAATTGGCCTACTCCAATTGCAGCATAAATTATGATTATAATTTAAAAAAAACAACTCTTTCTATTTGTGTTCAGTACCACTAAAGAGTCTTATGACAAGAGATTTCTCCAGTAGACTTTCCTACTAGAAAGGAAACACAACGTTAGCTTAATAAATACTTGGAGATAACTGACAGTTAAAAACTGAACAGTTGGGTCGGCACTGTGGTGTAGCAGATAAAGCTGTTGCCTGCAGTACCAGCATTCCATATGGGTGCTGGTTCGAGTCCTGGCTACTCCACTTCCAATCCAGTCTCTGCTATGACCTGGGAAAAGCAGAAGATGGCCTAAGACTTTGGGCCCCTATACCGGTGTAGGAGATCTGGAAGAAGCTCCTGGCTCTGGATTGGCCCATCTTCAGATCAGCGCAGTTCCAGCCATTGCTGCCATTTAGGGGAGTGAACCAGCTGATTGAAGAAGACACCCCCCCCCCGCCCGCCTCTGCCTCTCTAACTCTGCTTTTCAAATAAATAAAAAATAAATAAAAAAAAAAAATACTGAACAGTACATCACGAGATAATATTGGTGTTTTAGGTTGAATCAAGTCAGTTCCCCCAAAGCTGGTGATAATGAAATAGTCATATTTAGGTCCAACAATACTAACAGAAGCCTAAAATAAATTTAACTATATAAAAATACAGTAACCCCTAACCTATGACTTCTTTTCTTCCTGTCATACACTACCTACCAATAAGGGCATTTCAGTAATTGTTCAGAGCTCTAAAAAGTCACATAAGCAAGCAGACACATACTGTATGAAAATATGTCAACAGAGAGTACCTCAAAGCAGACACCAAGACAGACATGCTGAAGCAAGCCCTAGGGATGCTATGGTAAAGCCATCAAACCTTCAAAACACTAAAGAACAAGAAAAAAGGGAACAGCCAGGAGAGATCAGACTACTAGACACCGACAGTCACACAAAAAAACAAAATAAATGTACCCTTGAACAGAAAGGTCCAAAAGGCAAGCCACACCGCTACCATAGTCATTGTGAAAGGAAAGATGTCAGTTTTTATGTTTTTTGTTTGTTTGTAAAAAGCATTTAAGAGACTAAGTGAAGCTGAAGCTCTAAGAATGAAGAAATTATTACTCTTACAGGTTCCTAAAGTTGGTTTTAATTAAAAACAACAACATGGGTAGATTAAAGTTTATCCAGGAATCACTGATTCTCAGTGAAGGGATCATCAAACTTTTTCATGTTTAAATACTACTGCTTATAACGTTCATCAAGAGGTATTTGTTATATCCACCTGCTGATTAAAATGTGTGTTAAATTCTGAAACCAAAATCAGGCAAAGAGATCATAAGAAAACTGTAAACTAGTACCCCTTAAATGTAGAAAAATGCAAAATACTCAACAGTAAACTGATTCCAGCAATACAGGTCAGTCCAACATATGAAATTAATATAGCACATCAACAGAATGAAGACAGAAAACACATAATCATCCCAACAGTTACAGAAAAAAGTATCCAACACCCTTTCATGATTAAAAAAAAAAAAAAAAAAAAAAAAAAACCTCTAAACAAGTTAGGAATAGAAGGGAACATCCTCAGTTGGATAAAGAAGCATCTATAAAAATTCAAAACTAACATCATAGCTAATTGTGAGAGACTGAAAAATTGCTCCCACAGACCCAAACAAGACAGACATCTACACAACCTATTCCAATACTGTCCTGAAGGTACTAGGCAGGGCAACTGAGAAAGAAAAAGAAACAAAAGGTGTCCAGTTGGAAAGGAAATTAATTTCTATTTACTTGCAGCATGATATTACATATAAAAAATCTCAATGAATCCACAAAAATGCTACCATAATGAGTCCAACAAGGTTGTAGGGCACAGATAAGTAAACAAAATCAACAGCAATTCTATACATTAGTTCTATATACTAGCAATGACTAATCTGAAAATGCATTTAGAAAATATCACTACTCTAGCAAGCATAAAAGAATAAAGGTAAAAGAAGTTTAAGATTTATCAACTGACTATAATACACTGTTGAAAGAAATTTGGAAAAATAGCCCATGATCATGGATTGGAAGACATTGTTTAACTGGTAATAATTCTCAAGTTATTCTGCAGGGAAAGTTCCATCAAAATCCCAGCTGTTTTGACAGGAATTGGACAAGCCAATTTTAAAATTCATATGGAAATACAAGAAATTCAGAATCAAAACAATCTTGAAAAAGAATAACAAGTCTCTGTCTCAAAACTTCCTTCAATGCTACAGCATAGTAGTTGTACAAGGATAGAAAGGCAGATCAGGGTCTAGTGCTGTGGTGCAGCGAGTTAAGCCACCGTCTGCAGTGCTGGCATCCCATAAAGCTGCTGGTTCGAGTCCCAGCTGCTCTACTTCCCATCCAGATCTCTGCTAATGTGCCTGGGAATGCAGTGGAAAATGTCCCAAGTACCTGGGCTCCTGCACCCATGTGGCAGATCTGAAGGAAGCTCCTGGCTCCTGGCTTCAGCCTGGCCCAGCCCTGGCTGTTGCAGCCATCTGGGGACTGAACCAGCAAATGGAAGATCTCTAATCTCTCTCTCTGTAACTCTGACTTTCAAATAAATAAAAATAAATAACATAACAAGAAAGGCTGATCAGTGGAATAAAGTGGAGAGTCCAGAAATAACCTCTTACATTTATGGCCAACTGATTTTTGGCAAGGATGCCACAACAATTCAAAAAGGAAAGAACAGTCAATTTTTAACAAAGGGTGCAGAGAAAACTGGATAACCAACTGCAAAAGAATGAGGGCTGGATCTTTCTACATCATATACAAAAATTAACTCAAAACAGACCAAACATATAAAGAGCTTAAACTAAAACACTCTTAGAAGAAAAAATTAAGTGTAAAAGTCTTTATGGCTTTGGAATATGCAATGGCACTTCACATACGATATCAAAAGCTAAAGCACAATAAATAAATAAACTGGATCCCATCAAAATGTAAACTTTCGTGTTTCAAAGGAAGACAAAAAGAAAGTGACAGGACAATCCATAAATAAGAGGAAACATAGGAAATGAATCAAAGACCTTTCTCTTTGTCTCTAACTCTGCCTTTCAAATAAATAAAAGAAATCTTTAAAAAAGAGAAAACATTAACAAATCTACTATCTGATAAAGGATAAAGGACTTCTACTCATATCTGGAATATATAAAAAACTCATTAACTCACTAGTAAAAAATTAAAATGAGGAAAAGATCTGAATAGACATTTTTTCAAACAAGATATAACAGGTGGCTAAAAAACACATAAAAAAATGCTCAACATAATTCAGTCATTAGAGAAATTTAAGTTAAATCCACAGTGAGATACCCATTGGGATAGCTACAGTAAAAAAGATGGACAGTAAGAATTGATGACAAAGATTGGAACTCTCACATACCTGCTGGGAATATAAAATTCAGTCAGTATGAAAAATGGTTTGACAGTTCCTCAAAAAATTAAATACAATTTATAACTTGGTAATTCCAATCCAAATGACTAGAAAACCTATGTATACAGAAACTTTAAACAGGGCCAGCACTGTGGTGTAGCAGGTGAAGCCACCGCCTGCAGTGTCGGCATCCCATATGGACGCCAGTTCACATCTCGGCTGCTCCACTGGCGATCTAGCTCTCTACTATGGCCTGAGAAAGCAGTAGAAGAGGCCCAAGCCCTTGGGCCCCTGCACCCATGTGGGAGACCCAGAAGAAGCTTCTGGCGCCAGATCAGTGCAGCTCTGGCCGTTGCGGCCAACTGGGGACTGAACCAGCAGATGGAAGATATTTCTCTCTCTCTCTAACTCTGACTTTCAAATAAATAAAATCTTAAAAAAAAAAAAAAACTTGTATACAAATGTTCATAGCTACATTATTTATAACAGGCAAAAAGAGGACACAATAAAAGGTATATAAGTTGATGAGCTGATAAACAAATTATGGTAATCCATATAATTGAATATTACTGGGCCACAAAAGGAATAAAGTACTGATATATGCCACAACATGTATGAATACTGAAAGCACGCCAGAGGCCAGTAACAAAAAATCATCTATTGCATGATTCTGTTTAGACCAACTCTCTAGACAGAATATACAATTCTCTAGAAACAAAGTAGATTAGTGGTTGCCAGGTACTAGGACAGGAAGGAAGATAAAGAGTAACCGCTAAAGGCTATGAGGTTTTTGTAGAGGGTGAAAATGTTCTTAAAATAAGAGCGGTGATGGTTGTGTAATTTTCTGAATATACTAAAAACCAATGAATAGGGGCCGGCGCCGTGGCTCACTTGGTTGATCCTCTGCCTGCAGCGCCGGCATCCCATATGGGCTCTGGGTTCTAGTCCCGGTTGCTCCTCTTCCAGTCCAGCTCTCTGCTGTGGCCCGGGAAGGCAGTGGAGGATGGCCCAGGTGCTTGGGCCCTGCACCCGCATGGGAGACCAGGAGGAAGCACCTGGCTCCTGGCTTCGGATGGGCGCAGTGCCGGCCATGGTGGCCATTTGGGGAGTGAACCAACGGAGGGAGGACCTTTCTCTCTGTCTGTCTCTCTCTCTCACTGTCTGTAACTCTACTTGTCAAATTAAAAAAAAAAAAAAATGAATAGTACACAATAAAAATATTGAAGAGTAATCTTTTATTTTTATTTTTTTTTTTGACAGGCAGAGTGGACAGTGAGAGAGAGAGACAGAGAGAAAGGTCTTCCTTTGCCGTTGGTTCACCCTCCAATGGCCGCCGCGGTTGGCGCGCAGCAGCCGGCGCACCGCACTGATCCGATGGCAGGAGCCAGGTACTTATCCTGGTCTCCCATGGGGGGCAGGGCCCAAGTACTTGGGCCATCCTCCACTGCACTCCCGGGCCACAGCAGAGAGCTGGCCTGGAAGAGGTGCAACCGGGACAGAATCCGGCACCCCGACCGGGACTAGAACCCGGTGTGCCGGCGCCGCAAGGCGGAGGATTAGCCTAGTGAGCCACGGCGCCAGCCATGAAGAGTAATCTTTAAAAATCTCATTTTAATATCTGTTTCTCTGCTAGGTTATAAACTCCACAGGGAATCATGGTTGCTTCAGTATTTCATTGTATCCCCAGAGCTGAATGCAAAACCCGAAAGAAGCAACCTTCCATAAATAGATTGAATAGAATGACTGTATACTTTATGTTAGTTTAAGGCATGCACTATTTCTAATTCTTTTTTTAAAAAAACCTCTATGTTTTGAGCTTAACATTTATTTAACCTATTTTCAAATGCTTACATTAACAAATAGCAATGCTTTCAGATAACTTATAAAGTAGGAAACAATGATTTGCAAGGTTTTTTACTTAGTAAGCTCCTAAAGGATTAATGAATGCCTCTCTCATCTTTATATTCCCATTACCTGTTCATTAATGTTTGCTGCATTGTCTGAATATGGCCAGATTATTATTAGGAACAAAAACATTTTGACTAAAGCTTGTAATATTTTTCAGATTAAAATAAAACATATCTTTAAGATCTTTAAGTCAATAAATGCTTATTTTGGATTCCTCTGTAATCACTTCACTAATGGTTTATGAGTAACGGTTTATGGGGCTGTTTTTTGGGAAAGCAAACGGGCTTGCACAAAGTCTTTTTCAATACAGAATAAAATGTTAACCATTTAGGGTAACCTCATTGTGGCCTCAATTTACTCTTACATAAAATACTCATCAAACATCCTTTATTAAGTATCAGGGCCTTTCTGGGGGCATGCTTATGGATTATCAACGAATTCTTTAATTCAGAAAAAGTGATTTACTCCCTATAGTCCTTGCCCACTTCTGTTTCCAAAATGAAAATGTGGCAAATTTTTGTTTTGCATAGTGCACAGAGAAGCAGTAATCTTAGCAAACAATAAAGTAAGAGTATACTGCTATCTTTTCTTTAAAATAAAAAATTTCTAGCCCAGTGCAAAGTAAGAAGAGTTGCCTACATTTGGTAATCACAAACTGTCATCTGCCACAGCTAAAAATAGTGCCAGCCCACATGCCTTTCAAAATGCAGAAGTCATCCAATTACATTTCATCTCAAATCAAATTCTTAACGAATTCTCTTCCTTGAAAATCTGAAGTAAATTTGCAATTTTAAAGTCTTCTGGCAGGAGTGGGGGCAGGCGATTGGGGGAGTTTCAACTAGTTTAGTTAATTCTAAAAATACTGAGAATACAAGGAATGGCTGGCAAGATAGATACCTGCTTCCGAAGCAGAAGCTTTTTCCTTTAATAAAGTCACGTGAAGAAAGAGATAAGCAGTTAGGTAGGAACTTAACATAAATATTAGAATATTAAATTTTTAGATATTTTTGTAACCATAATAATGTTAATAATTATCAGGAATCTCAATCCTTGATCAAATTTTTCCCAAATGCAAAGAAAGATAACTAAAATTCAGAATTGATCATTTAGCACCACACAGTAAGCTTTTTACCTCATAGTAAGCACTCCCCTGACAAATAAATGACAGGTGACGGTCCAGAAAAATGATTTGTACAGAGGGAATGTTTAGCTCTTTCCACAAACACAGTAAAAAGAATCCAAGTCCTATTTTGTTCTGTAATTTACCACCAGTATGAAGTGAGTAGATCACTTAACCTCTTTCTTCATATGTAACAACAGAAAAATGACACTCATCTAAGTTATCTGAAACTGAAAGAAAATTTCATGTAGGTAAATGCATGGTGAACTGAACTAAATTAAGGTAATAACCTTGAGGTAAGTCAAGCAGAGAAATCAAATATTAAATGCAATGCTAAAGTAATCTTTTTTTTTTTTTTTTTTTTGAAGGTGAATTCAAACTTCCTCTGCTGACCTGTTTAAATTAACAGGCTTCAAGCTGATGAGCATCTACTAAAATGTACCTCAAAGATTTGGCAAACCAACCCTACTTCCTTCCAGTAAGTAGAAGCTTTTGAAAGATGTATGTGAAATTTCAGGTCCTGTCTCTTATATCAATACATGTTTACTGCCTTACTTCTGATAACATTCAGTGCTTGGACCAATGTCAACCACCACATCCCCAACAAATCAAAAGTTTACATATGGTATATAATGTGGTATAATGGGTTAGCCTGCTGTCTGCAATGCCAGCATCCCATATGGATGATGGTTCAAGTCCCGGCTGCTCTACTTACGATCCAGCTCCCTGCTTGGGAAAGCAGCGTAGAATGGCCCAAGTCCTTGGGACCCTGAACCCATGTGAGACCTGGAAGAAGCTCCCGGCTCCTGGCTTTGCCCTGGCCCAGGCCTGGCTGTTGGGGCAAGTTGGGGAGTGAACCAGTGGATGGAAGGTCTCTCTCTATACATATATAAAAAAACTCTACCTTTCAAGTGGTAAAATCTTTAAAAAATGTTATATATATATAAACATTATAAACAAATAGCAGAATTAGTATATTTACCCCATCTGTGAGAATTTAGTAATCCCTTTTTCTAGGCAAGGTACTGTGATGAGTACTTTATAAACATTATCTCTAATTACAACAATTCTGTAGAGTACTTACTATCTGCATTTTATACATGAGGCAACCCAGGCTTAGAAGTGTCACAGAATAAATTCTGCAAGGTTACAAACTGAAATTCAGGTCTGATCATGAAGGTCACATTCTTTCCATCATAGCACATTTGTATTTAAAAAGACAGATCAATATTCAAGTCTGCTTTTTATTCTATCTGAGAATGCCAAAGTATTTATTTGAGAGGCAGATAGGGGGAATAGGGGATGGCCTGCAATGGCCTGCAGCTAAGGCCAAAGCCAGAACCAGGAACTTGATCCCGAACTCCTGCAAAGGTAGTAGTAACCCAATCACTTGAGCCATCATGGCTGCCTGCCAGCATCTGCATTAGTAGGAAACTAGGGCCAGGAGCCAGTGCCAGCTATAGAACCCAGGTACTCTGGAATGCAGGCACATTAATCATGGTAAACACCTGTCCTGCCAAATACTGCTTTACCCTTAGCTTATAACTGAGAAGGGATGCAATTTACTAACACTGTGAGCAAAATTATATTATATGAGACCAATAAATTCAAGTAATATAGATTCAACAACAGGAATAAACCACATTCTGTTTACCTTGCATTGCTTCCTAGAAGCAATTTAATTTCCCCCACTTCGAAAATAATAAAAATCACTATAAACATGTAACTACAATTTTATATCCATCAACAATAATTAATTAAGATAAGTTGAAGATAGACACAGAAATTTTATTTCTTTTTGCTAACCTTGTTTTACAATTGACTATTATTCCGAATATCCTTACCTTGTCTTATGAAAAGGCTCATAATCTTTTTTTTTTTTTTTTTTTTTTTGACAGGCAGAGTGGACAGTGAGAGAGAGAGAGAGAGAGAAAGGTCTTCCCTTTGCCGTTGGTTCACCCTCCAATGGCCGCCGCGGCTGGCACACTGTGGCCGGTGCACCGCGCTGATCCGATGGCAGGAGCCAGGTGGTTCTCCTGGTCTCCCATGGGGTGCAGGGCCCAAGCACTTGGGCCATCCTCCACTGCCTTCCCGGGCCACAGCAGAGAGCTGGCCTGGAAGAGGGGCAACTGGGAAAGAATCCAGCGCCCTGACCGGGACTAGAACCCGGTGTGCCGGCGCTGCTAGGTGGAGGATTAGCCTATTGAGCCACGGTGCCGGCCAAGGCTCATAATCTGTAAAATGATAATTTTATCAGGATCTGTACCTAGCTACCACAACCAAACACAATATAATAAACTAAAATCTTCAGTAAATAATTCTCCTTGCTTAATTAACAGAAGGGCCACTCAAAACTTCAGCATGGCCCCATTTTCATTTTTTATTTTGTAAAGAAAATCTGGTTAATAAGATATTCCATTTAAAAATTTTCATTTTTTTATTTTGTAAAGAAAATCTGGTTAATAAGATATTCCATTTAAAAATTTGTATCTTATTGACCACTGCTTTCCCTATGAGCTGGAAACACTGTGATGAGTGACTGGTATGGTAACCTTGACCTGTACTGTATTATTTTAGCATAACTATAATGTCATTGCATAATAAACACAGTACATTTTCATCTAACTCAATAACTAGGTCATCTACAGTGTACTGTCTTAAAAGTCTGACATCCTTGATTTGACAATGCATATACACTGGTGACTTTTTTTAACATCACGTAACAATGATATGTGTGACACTTGATGTTATTGGGTTATGAGTACATCTGTGTGATTTGTAGTATGCTGCAGAGAAGTGCAAAGTGAGGAGAATCTGGCATACAGTCTTTGTCACAACTACTTGACTCTGCCCATTGTAGCAAAAAGCCACACTAGATAATATGTGAATAAATGAATTATGGGTGTGTTCCAATAAATCTTTATTAATGGCTATTTATATTGAAATTATATAGAATTTTCACATATCAGAAAACACTAGTCTTTGAAAAACATTTCAAACACTGAAAATGCAAAAAAAAAAATAATACTTCACTTCTTAACTCATGGGCAGTACAAAGATAGATGTCAAGATTTGGCCTGTGTACCATACTTTACTTACTTGCTGTAAACAGTAAGTCTTGCACCCAAGTCTATGTTAATTGTTTTGTGTCATCAAACTGTCACGAAAGGGGCCTGAATTATCTGGATATTTCATATAACATCACATTTACACTACATTGATACCATTATATTCGTAAAAAATGAGTCATCGGAAGTACCAAACACACTGAATGCCTTAGGAAGAAAAATGGGATTCAAGGAGCAGGAGACAAAACTTTAAAATATAGTCTTGTCACAATTTTAAAAGTTACAGGGAACCAGTAGTGTGTAGCATGCTAGGATACCTTCTTCAAATATATTACACCCTATAGCTCCAACATTAATGAAAAAACTCAATAGTTGGTAAATCTGTTCATATTGGATGAATGCTTAGGAATGCCACGTTGACCCACTTATCATATTATGTGGAAAGCTGCATTTTTGAATGGGCTATTGAGCATGAAGAATAACATGCCAGGCCCAATTTTCTAGACATCAGATGTGTAATTTAAGCAATATGATCTAGCAGATTCCATGAATTGGAAAAAGCAAAACCAATCACATTGTAAGAAAACCATAGACCAATCTCCCATAAACACACACCTACAGTACTCAACAAAAGATTAGCAAGTTGTATCTAACAGCTATATATAAAAAGAATAAAGCAATATGATCACACGGTGCTTATTATAGGGATGCAAGGCTGGCTTGATATTTGGAAATTAATCAATGCAATTCATCGCACTAATGATCCAAAAAGAAAATTCACATGAACATACCAGTTGATATGGAGAAAAGTATTTGGCAAGACACAACATCATTTCATGACAGAAATTCGGCATAGTATGAACACAAGGAAACTTAGCAAACCCAACAAAGGAAACACAGAGACAATCTACAGATAGCAAGACTTGAATGGTGAAACACTGTTTCCCCCCTAAATTGGAAACAAGATGTACAAACTTGACAGTGACTCTTGTTTCTCTTTCTATATACGTTTGAGAATCAATTTGTCTATATCTACAAAAAAATCATGCTGAGAATTCCTTTCCAGTCAAGATGTCTTTTATTTCATTTCACAAAAACACTTTACCAACTAACTTGATAAAAAGGGCATATAAGGGTGGAACCAGTGCCGTGGCTCACTTGGTTAATCCTCCACCTGCGGCACCAGCATTCCATATGGGCGCCGGGTTCTAGTCCCTGTTGCTCCTCTTCCAGTCCAGCTCTCTGTTGTGGCCCAGGAGGGCAGTGGGGGATGGCCCAAGTGCTTGGGCCCTTGCACCTGCATAGGAGACCAGGAGAAAGCACCTGGCTCCTGGCTTCAGATCAACGCAGCGCCAGCTGTAACAGTCATTTGGGGAGTGAACCAACAGAAGGAAGACCTTTCTCTGTCTCTCTCTCACTGTCTATAACTCAAAAAACAACTAACGCTCAGGCCAGCATTGTGGTATAACGGGACAAAACTGTGGCTTGCAATACTGGCACACTATGTGGGTACCAGTTCAAGTGCTGGCGGTTGCTCCACTTCCAACTCAACTCCCTGAGAATGTGCCTAGGAAAGCAGAAGATGACCCAAGACCTTGGGCCCCTGCACCCCTGAGGGAGACCCGGAAGAAGCTCCTGCCTTCAGCCTGGCCCAGCCCTGGCCATTACAGCTGTTTGGGGAGTGAACCAGAGGATGGAAGACTCCTCTATTTATTCTAAGAACTATGCACAACCGTGATTATCAACTAACTTTTGTTAGAAATAAGCTGAAAAACCCTATTTTCCTTACTGTTGGTTTTATCTTTCAATGTAAAGTCTTAATCAATTCTTTCCCTTGCCATTAATTTGCTATAAAATTGGGGTTTACTAAAGAGTTTTCTTCCCTCCTTCAAGTAGAAAATGCCTCAATGTAATACAGGAAGGTAAAAACACAAGGAAAGGTAAAAATCAGCCATGTTTAGAGAGCAAGTCCTTCAATGTGGCTACATTATGAAGGCTGGGAGCAGGCCATGGAATGTCTTAAAAGTCCCTGATGGAGGATAGGAGCTTATTTTAAAGAAAGGAAAACCCTTAAGAACAACAATTAAAGCTGCAGTTTAGGAAGATTAATTTTAATTTGGCTATAACGTAAGATTTAGTAGAAAGACCAGTTAATTAGGAGTCCTGGTGAGAAATTAAGAGTACCAGACTTGGGTAAACAAAGAATACAGAGAAACTATTTCCACTATTGCTCCCACTACCTATCCATTCAAGACTGTAAGTCATACACAAGAGAAAACATGTGCAAGCATACTCTTTTCACAGAAATCTGGCTCTTTTGGTGTAATTTGACTTTAAAACACACTAAACAGATACCTTAAATTTAAAACCATCAGAAACACATATATACTATTTAATCTAGGTCACAGTTCCATTTGAAGACACTCCCAGTCATTGGTAAAAGCAGTAATTTCTACTATCTTTCTGGAGAGCAGTTGCACCAAAAAAAAAAAAAAAAAAAAAAAAAAATCCAGCAACTCAGAAATTATCATGGGTAAGAAAAAAGATCTACGTCCAATTACATTCATTTTAGTATTATTTATTCTTACACAAAACTTTAGGAGTACCTTATTTAACTATGCGAGATTAATAGCATATAGTTAGAGTATTTTAGTCATTAAAATGATGTATTTTGGGGGCTGCTGGCTGCATCCATATGGGACCAGTTCGTGTTCCAGCTGCTCCACTTTGGACCCAGCTCCCTGTTAAGGCTCCTAGGAAGGCAATGGAAGATGGCCCAAGTGGTTGGGGTCCTGCAACCCATGTGGGAGACCTGAATTAAGTTCCTGTCTCCTGGCTTCTGCCTGGCCAAGCAGCCATTTGGGGAGTGAACTAGAGGTGGAAGCTCTCTGTCTCTCTCCCTTTCTGTAACTCTGCCTTTCAAATAAATCTTTAAAAAAGTAAACAAGGAAGGAAGGAAGCAATCAGAAGCTGATCCAAATTGCGAAGAGTGGTCAATGCTTTATTAAAAAAAAATTTTATAGAGTATTTAATAGGGGTAATGATTACAGAATAAAATTACCATAAAATCTCCCTAACATACACTCCCTTAAAAATACACTCCAAAACTATTCTACTTGTGTGTAGTAATAGCTTGATTCCTTTATATACCTTCTCAATTTTCTACAACACACCTATATTGTGTGACACTACTTCACCAAGATCTAGAAGAAATATCTCATGAGTTCCTAAACACTGGATTTCAGCTAAGGTTAGAACTGAGAGCAAGGGTCTCCAGTCAGTAAGTCTCACAACTGATTAATACCAAAGCTCCTTTTTCGGCATTTTTCGGGCATTTCAAGCACCATGAAGACCCCTGTTCTTTTCTCCCTGACTGTATATGCATAGACTGTACTCACATACTCAAGCAACCTTAAGCAAAGTTTAGGGGGCCCTCCAAGAACCTCTGCCAAGAAGTCAGCTTTAGAAATGGCCCAAAGCTCATGTGTCTTGAGGTATAAACTGAATTTTAATGCTAAAGGCATTACTTTTCCCACTCTACAGAAACTTCCCTCAACAGTCATCTATTGCATACTGTCAAACCCCAGAAGTACTGGTAATAAGAAAGGACAGTGTTGCACCTATTCTTAAAGTTAACAGGACCCATTGCTATATCTAAACATTCTTATTAACAAGATTCTCTATAGCATTTAACAGCTCATTCCTTATTGAAAAGTCTCTACCCCCTTACTATGAGTGAAACTCACTATCCCATGTCTTTGACATACCTTTCTGATGTTTCCTGATGCCACATAATCCCAAAATGTAGATTTGATGTTTTCCTTAATCTCCTGTTTTATGAAAACATCCTCACAGTTTTCATCTGTTTCATGCTGCACCTGATTCACAATTCTTTATCATTAAACCTGACATTTCTTGGGGCTTCAAAGACATTCTACCATCATTTAAATTCAAACTGTCTAAAATCCAAAGGGGCATCTTTTCTGTCTTCTTTAACTCCACTTTTACTGACACTAAAAAGTACTACCACTGTCAATGTTTCATGCTGACCGAAACTTCATGCTGTCCTCTGAATCCCTCTCTCACCCTCATCCAGCACATTCATGCCATTGGTCAAGTATTTCTTCCTTTAGTTTCTGAAATCTGTCATTTCCTTCTCATTTCTATTTCAGGCCAGGTTCAGCCTGTCTGCTTTGAATCTGGGCACAACTGCTATTATTCTAACTGGCCCACCTCTAGATTCCTTTCCTCCCAACTTTCCTAAAAAGCACCTCAACCCAATTTACAAATCTGTTTCTATCATTACAAACTTGAAATCTCCAAAGCTCTCTATTTCTTTTGTAATTTAACCCAAAACCCAATGTCTTCTGCAATCTGGCCCAGACTACCTTCTTATAAAACAAGAGAACCTCAAAACTGGAACCCTGGAAATCAGGCAAACAAGGAAACCTAAAGACCAAAGGGGTAATTTTCTTACCTTAACCAAAAACAAAATATAACCAAAACTGCGTCTTAAAAGAAACTTACATCAGTGTTTCCTAAATTTTCCTGAAAATAATGTGAATTTTATCAGGATGCATAAAATAGACTGCCAGACCCTGTGAAATCTGGTTGGAATCACAGGAATTTGTTTTCATGAAGCACTAAATGATTCTCATCTACAGATAAGTTTGAATAAACCTGACTTAGACTAATCCTCCAAATCTTCTATGCCCTTTAACCATACCACCTTATCTTTCCACTACCATCCTACATACTCTGTTCTTTTCACAAAGTTCTGCTGTCTTCCCTTTTCAGTGGTTACATCATTCTTCCACCCCATCCAAACCCCCAAGCCTTCCTACACACTCCCATTTTAAGCACTTCAAAAACCTGTGTCTTAAAAGCTTTTTGGATAACCCCCGTAATCATATACTATGTAGATTTTACTTATAAGTGTTCTGCTAATTAACAATAGCAAATATGAAGAGCAAGTATATAAAAATTCTTAATATTAGTCTTAGCCTGAAAGATCAAATGTCTTAAATATCAGTTATTCAAAACAAACAAACAAACAAACAAAAAAAACAAACTCAAAAAACAAAAAAACTCACACACCTTTTTAAACATTAAAATCTGAGCATCTTTCATTTCTGTTACACTTCTCAGGGCAGACAGGGAGAAGAACGCACGGGGAAAAAAGGGTATAAGTATGCTTTCAAAATCTAACTAGGCCTTAAATTGGGTTCCTTCCTGCATAATCACATAGTTTTCAAAAAAAGAAGGAAGAATTCATTCCATGGCATCTTTAGCTTATCAGTGATTTCCAATTTAAATCCTATTCTATAATCTACAACATTAAAATTAGGCACTGATAAAAAAATACAAAAATATAACTTAACCACTGAATCAGAAAAACAGGTAGTCCTACTGACCAAATAGCCAAAGGCAAGTATTAAAAAGTATCAGACCATTCCACTTATATACAAAGTGAGGCTCCCTGGTGATATTCAAAGTAAATATGACTTTATACTTGCTGCCTAAAAATAATTTAATCTCTGATAAGATATGGACTATGCTGAATCTAAATTTCTTCTGTCTCAAAACACCCTAAATTATTTTAGCCAAATAATAGAATTTGTTATTAAGTGGTTTAAGATTTAAATTAGATATAGAGCCTTACTAGTTGCAGAATGGGCCCTAATGTGACTTTCACTGTTTTTAACCTGTCTTTATTTCAGTGCAATCTCAGGTATCATTTTCAAACCAAAGTGTATAAATTCATCTTTTACTCTGTAACATTAATAACAGAAGAATGAAGAAATAAAAATCCTTCAAATTCATATGTAAAGAGATCATAAAGGTAAAAAAGAAATCTAAAGATGTACTGTTTTCTTTTCTTTAAACCATAAGTATAAAACCTTTCCAAAGTCTCAATATGAACTCACTCTTAAACTCACCTTTCCCTCACATTTCTTTACTGAACAAGCTGTCATAAGCATATTGCTCAAGTTACTGTAATTAGCTCCACATATTGTCTTTAGAAACACAATCAGCAATACTGCTAACAATGTTGCTCTAGAAGAAAATAACACTTAAAAAGAATTATAAAACTTGAACACAGCCAGAAAAATTTGGAACTGTAGAACATCTATTTTGGGTTACTTAATCTAATAATTTTAAAGACAATATACTCTAAATGGTCAGATATACAGCCTATCACCTCCTCTTTTTGAAAGAAAATTGCACATTAACAATCCATATAAAAATATTCATTACAGTCAACATTTTACCACTTACAGGCTTAAATTCTTACACAATGATCCACTGAGATTTGAAAGGCTCTCGGTTCTCAAGGGGGAGGAAAAGGGATCAAGATCACCGATTGGTTATTAGAAGGGCAATGGTTAGTGATTTAAATATAGACATGCACTTAGAGCTACTGTGTATATGAACAATTTCAAGATACATAAAAACATAATCCAATTAAAAGGCAGTTGGTAGTAATTTTAAAGGTGCAAGTCAGATATCCAAAGAAGAAAAGAAGCTTACAGCAAACACAGTATCTTGCTACCGATAATCCTTTGGATAGAATTTCAACTACACCAAGTAAGCTTTTTTTAAATACTTGGTCACAGAAAATAAATACACTATTATGGAATACAAAGATAGCTATTAACATTCATCACATCAAAGAGACCAACAAATAAAATCTGTTAGATCTAAACTGTTTACAGTGTGCAAGATTAGCAAATAGGAGGTAAGCGATAGGACTAAAAAGACTAAATCAAAGGCCAGGAAAACAGAACAGTGTGACGTTTTCTAGTACACATCAGAAGTAAAAACACAAATGAGACAGCTGTTTTAATCTTTTAGCTTTAAATCTTGCACAAGCTTCACTTTCCATCCCAAATATACCTAAATTGCAAAGCTTACTCATAGAACTGTATAACTGGTCACAAAAACTGAGAAGATTAAAAAGCAGTTATACCCTTGTCCTTCCAATTTTTCTTCTGACCGTCCATCTCTTGTCACGATCTGCCCTCCAGTTGCAATTATCAATTATGCATACCAACAGAAACGCTGTAACTGCAAAAATCTGCTCCCTGAGACATGAAAGATCCACTTCCTCAACCCCAGTCTGCAGTCTCCTCTGCTGCACAACTGCAGCAGGACTGAAGTCACCTGACGTCTGCTGGGTGTGGAGCAGTCTGACGCAGTGCAATCTGTAACTAGGCTACTAATACTCCGGCATTAATGCCTTCCTTCTATCTGTTTATTGTTCTACTCATTTGCTTGTTGCTCCTACCCAATGGAACTGCATTTGCAGGGGTGTGGGGGTGGGGTGCTATTCTTTCAACAGCTAATCACTGAATATATTTAAAAAGCACTTAAAGGCATATGCAGGTTTGTGGTTTTTGTTAACAGATGGTTGAGTTATTCTGCTGCTTTTCCATTTCATTTTCAACCCTAAGATCAACAGTTACCTAATAAGATAAAAAGGTACTGATCCAAAGGAAGGGTAACATTAAAATTTCAAGCTTAGGAAATGTTGGGTCACTTCTTACTTTCTCCTAAATAAATTAAGGCTTTAAACATTCAGCATTTTGCTCTCTGAGATGAAACAGAAGTCAAATTATTAATGTTTACTGAGTATTTGTATTACTTCAATAGAAAAGTTTTCAATTTAAACACTATTGTCATCTCTTTTTTCCTTTTACCTTTATGGAAATCCAGAGACTTACAAATATTCACTTAATCACCACCTGCTCCAATTCAATCTCTCAATAAGTATTTATTAGATACTACCACAGACACTGTTAATAGATTCTTAGCTTGAAGAGAAATACTCATGTATTTACTGTACTAATTAGATCATCTGACTTGAAAAAACGACATAAGAAACCAAAACTTTAGGGATAAATATTTAAACTACTACATATAACATTTCCAAAATTTTTGTTTATAAAACTGCAATTCATTCCAGTGCAGAATACTGTCTATTTACTAATGTGTTATAACTGGTTTACTTGGTATTAATTACCTGCCTCAGCAGGAAAGGCAATAAATAATGACAAAGCCAAAATATTTTAAGATGCCTGCCTGATATGAAAAATACGGAAAGATATGCAGCCTATGTATGAAAGTGTTAAGACTACAGCTATATTTAAATAGGTATAATGTTTTCTGTAAGTTGCTGTGGAACTGGGTAGGCCACAAAACCCTTATTATCAGAAGTGGACTGAATACTAATGACATTTCTTTTCTATCTGCCTCTCTCTAATTCCAATTATAACTAAAGAAAAGCAATTTTAAAGAGAGTTCTGTATTCTCAGTTCTAAAGTCAGTATTGAACTTAAAACTTTATTCACTGCACCTTTGCTTGTGATACTTGAGATTCCCATCACCAAGCCACATCATGGTTGAAAATGTCTGTGATCTCTCCATGGAATAGTTTGGAACCCCAAACTATTAAGTATAAAAATACTTCCAACATAATATTTTCTAATAATGAATCACTTTAAACTGAAAGTCAACAAATACTTAGCATGAGAGTAAGTACTCAAAATAATGCCAGCAGTGCTGGCCTCCTATATGGGTGCCAGTTAGAATCCCAGATGGTCCATTTCCAATCCAGCTCTCTCTCTAGACTGGGAAAGCAGTCGAAGATGGCCCAAGGACAAGGGCCCCTGCACCTGAGTGGGAATCCTGGAGGAAGCTCCTGGCTTCTGGCTTCTGCCTGGCCCAGTTCTGGCAGTTGTGGCCATTTGGGGAGTGAACTAACGGATGGAAGACATACTTACTTACTTTTTCTCTTTCTCTTTCTCTCTCTCTGTAAATGCCTCTCTGTAGCTCTGCCTTTCAAATAAATAAATAAATCTTAAAAAAAAAAAAAAGTGGTCCAAACACTATTTAAGTCAAAGATTACTAATAAGTAGTTATGTAAATATTTATTAAATATATACACTTATAAGTACTAATAAGAAATTATTTCTTGAGATATAAGTTTTTAGCATTATAATATTCACATCTTCTGCATATTTAATTTAGTTTATCAATTTTTTAAGTCACAGAGTGGCAAGAATGTATAATAATACATATTCAGGAAGGGCGGATCTGGTGGGAAGAATCACTATATTGCTAAAGTTGTACTTACAAAATGCATGAAGTTTGTATTCCTTAAATAAAAAGTTTCTTCAGGAAAAAAATATTAAAGAAATACATATTCAAGGACCAGCCTTGTAACACATAAGTTTAAGCTGCAGCCTGAAATGCTGGCATCACATACGAATGCTGATTCCAGTTCCAACTGCTCCACTACCAATCCAGCTCCCTGCTAGTGCGCCTGAGAGGGCAGTGGTGGATGGCCCAAGTTCTTAGGACTAGGCCCCTGCACCCATGTGGGAGACCCGAATAAAGTTTCTGGCTCCTGGCTTTGGTCAGGCCCAGATGAGGTGGTCATTGGGGAGTGAACCGGTGGGTGGAAAATAATCTAATTCTGCCTTTCAAAAAAAAATCTTAAAAATATCCATTCACCTATACATTAAACATACTTTACAGTGCCTTGAACAGAATAAAGTCAAGAGGTATGACCTCTGAAGCTCAGTAAGCATTTTGACCCTACAAACAGGTACCTAATTATTTCATTTTTAGTCTTTGCATTTACCAAGTGCACAGGGAAAACTAGCTTATAGCTAACATTCTGTCCATTTGAATTTGGTTAAGTCAAAAAAGAGCTTAAATTTGAAAATTTTATATGAGACAAATTTGTTAGCAATTCAACGTATATGGGCTTTTTTTGGGGGGGGGGGGGACAGGCAGAGTGGACAGTGAGAGAGAGAGAGACAGAGAGAAAGGTCTTCCTTTGCCGTTGGTTCACCCTGCAATGGCCGCCATGGCCGGCGCACCGCGCTGATCCAAAGCCAGGAGCCAGATGCCTCCTCCTGGTCTCCCATGGGGGGCAGGGCCAAGCACTTGGGCCATCCTCCTCTGCACTCCCGGGCCATAGCAGAGAGCTGGACTGGAAGAGGGGCAACCGGGACAGAATCCGGCGCCCCGACCAGGACTAGAACCCGAGGTGTTGGCGCCGCAGCTGGAGGATTAACCTATTGAGCCACAGCAGCGGCTGGCTATTTTGTTTTAAGGATCATGAGTTAGTATACACAAAAGGCTTTATGGTGCCTGGCAAAAAGCAGACCCTATATAAGTACTAGCCATTTACTACAAATGTGGTAAAAATAACAGGGACAAGATATATAAGACACACTTTAAAAAGCTCATTTACTTAATTAAGTCATTCAATTCTAAGCAATAACCTGTCCAAGAGAAGTACCCTCCACACACAATTTGCTTTGCGCATAGTTGTTCCATTCTCCAGCTGCAAAAAGTGTATATGGGTGTAGCTTGAGCCCCATTCCACATTAGACCCCATCTTAACAGGTCAAATAAGGATATACATCTGTTAAAACTTAGCTTCACTTAAACTGTTTCTTCAAATACTTAACTAACATTTTAAATGAAAAAATTCCTCTAAGTACAACTTCCAAATAAAGCACATACAGCACACATCACAACTTACAACAAAGTGGCACTTTGATTATTTCAGACATGTATTTATTATCCCTGAAAAGTAAAGACTCCCAAAGCAGGGGCCAAAGATTCCTTGATTTATAAATCCTGTTAAGTAAAAATCACTGAATTCTAAATCCTGCTAAATATATTGGGGACGTGGAGAGGGAAGAAAGGGTTATTTCCCAACCTAAAAACCAGACTTCCAAAAAACTTCTGCAATAAACTGCTGTGGCAGCTTCCCACTCCTCGGCATCCATGTCTCCTGCACCCATCTATCCCAAGCAAGACAGAAAACAAAGACAAGAATCTCCCCCAGCATAAACCTTTTTCCAAAGGGAACTTAACTTAACTTTAGTTATCTTCAATCTACATTTCCCTTTATACATATCAAATCTAAACTCTCATTTTCTTACTGTACTTATCTCATAAATATGAAAATAGTGTGATTAACTCCATTACTGCTCAAGAAGAGATTCCTCTTAGAAACTGTGTGTATGCATTTTAGGATTATATCTAATTGGCAGGATTTCACAAAGTAGAGTATTTTAGAACAGGTGGCAGAAACCCCAAAGTCTTCTCGGGCCAGCCCTTCTTTTCTATTTTTTTCCTTCCTTTGCTTCGGAACTAAAGAAGAACTCAAATTTTTGTTTTCCTTTATTTTCTTTACAATGTTTAGAGATATGAGAGAGAAAAAAAATTAGACAGAAGCAGCCATTTACTGAAGTGTTCCTCTCAAATTAGAAATTGATTGTATACTGTTCTTGTAGCTAAAATAATTATTTTGTGCCCTGGCTATAAAGAACAGGAAACTTTTCTTTAAAAAGAAACAATTATAATTACAGGGTAGTTCTAAATTTGTTTCAAAACATGGTTATTCTGGGCTATACAAAGATATGTAATTTAACACGTTTCATTACTAAAAGGTATCAAATAACTGAAAACCCCTAACATATGCTGTAATATAATGCCCTCTATGGACTAAATTATAGTACTTCAACATTAACTGCTGAAATGAATCTTAAAAAATGAAGAGACTTTATTCTATAATACATATGGAAAAATGTTGAGCATTTTAGGTATATAAATAATTCCACAGCAGCTACTAAAAATGAATTCTAAAATCCATAGAGAAAAAAAATGAAAGTGATACTATTCAATGAAAACTAAATAAACCCTGGCTTCCTGAATTATAATTTAAAATAAATACAGATATTCCTATAGATTCTAAGCATTTCTAAATTCAGAACTCAAAAATGAAGTCATTAAGTTCTGAACAGATCATCTAAAACTTTGCGGTTTTCACTAAAGTACACAGGTTTGGGGAATCTGTGAGGTCATTTCACATTATTTACAACATGATTCAAGCATTTGCTTCAGTGAAAGATGTCAAGATTCAAACTCGATTATAAAATCATTTTTAAAGTCATTTGTTGATGTGAAGCAGACACCAACAGGTCACTAAATTTCTTGGTAAACTGATTCCATATAGTTGATTACAAAGCATTCCACTGAGCTCCTTTTTAATCAACAACACTAGATGGCACCAACACCCCTAGTCTACAGTTGATTTAACCAATCCACACAGCAGGCAATCTTAGCAAAGACCAGGCTCTCAATTTTCAGGCTATTCCAAGGCAAGCCTGGCACTAGGATCTAACTAGAATAGAATGGAACTAAGAAAGTCAACTCCAACATCAAAAAGGTCTGTGAGATAAAATGATTTCTGACCACAATTCAAAACCAATTTTTGAAAGATCATAATTAATTAAACTAAAAACAGGCAAATAAAAAAGGTACAGATTTTCTTTTGTGAAAATGGAAACGCTCACTAAAATGTAAAGTACAATAAAAATCTTATGGAAAATTAAATGAAGGGGGCCAGTGCTATAAGTTGGAAGGTTAAGTCTCCACCTGTAGTCCTGGCATTCCCTATGGGTGCTGTTTCGAGTCCTGGTTGCTCTGACCCAGCTACCTGCTAATGTGCCTGGGAAAGCAGCAGAAGATGGCCCAAGTGGTTGGGCCCCTGCACTCATGTGGTAGACCCAGAAGCTCCTAGCTTCAGTCTGGCCCAGTCATTAAGGGAAGTGAACAAGCAGATGGAAGATATTCTCATTCACTCTCTCCCTGCCCCTCCCCCCACCCTCTTTCCAATAAATTAATCAATCTTTTAAAAAAATTAAAGGAAAACTAACAAGAGTTTGGATTTACACACACACACTATATATGTGTGTGTGCATATATATATATATAGCAATTCACAAAAGAAACACAAATAGCCAATAAATATATGCAACACATTCACAATCCCTAGCAATCAAGCAAAATAGCAAAATAGCAAAACATCACTTTTCCCCTACCAAACTGGTAGAGATTATTTTAACATATGAAGTACTGAATGTGTGGAAGAATAAGTCATAGACTCGGGAAAAGCACTAAGTGGCTAAGCAACTCAAACAGATTTTGAACTTAATGAATTTTGTGAGATATGGGAATATTATCTATCCAAAAAATAAAGAATATCAATTATTGATGATAACAGAGAAATGGGTATTTTTTCTCATTTTGTGACAGGGATATTTATTAGTGCAATTTTTCTGGTAGCCAATTTTTTATCAAAAACTCTTAAATGTGCTTGTTTCCATTTATCCAGGTTTTTACTTGTAGTAATGGAAAATAATTAAAACACACAAAAAATACATTTAAATATAAAGGTTAGGAACAACAGCATTACTTAAAGAATCAGGAACAATGGAAGGATTCAGCATTAGCAAAGTGACTAGTTAAATTATATCTTTACAAAGAAACACTAACCATCAAAAATCATTCAGAAGAATCAACACATTGCAATGATCGCATTATATAAATTAATGTTTTTGAAAGCTTATGATTAATATGAAGACACCAACCTGGTAAACACTTATTTTGCTTATACTCACAAAGTATACATGTGATCTGAAAACAGACTAGAGAAATACGTTCTTAAAAATTAGTAATGATTACGTCTGGGAAGTATGATTGTACATTTTTTCATTTCAGTGCTGTTCTACATTTCTCAAATGTGTATAATGAGTACATATAATTCAGATTAACTCATAAACTTCAGATGCCCTGACTTCACTGAAAGTCCTTGAGAGAAACTTTTTTTGTAGTTGTTAACATATTTTTTTTTAAAAATTAAGGTATACAAATTCCATGTATTTCATATATACCAATTCAGGAACATAGACATAAACTTACACTAAAATTACTGAGGCTTTAGCAGATTAAAACATTTGTCTAAAGTCATACATCAATGAAAACGCCAGGATTAGAATTCAGGACTCTAAAAGGCCAAAAATGAAGTTTTTCACGACTCTGTATGTCATGGTGCCTATTGTTTATGGTACGTAAATATTTTTTTATCTCTATTGGCTCTACAATAAGCACTAAATAAATCCTTACAAATTTAACAATGTCACTTTTTTAAAGTAAACATAATTGGTTATTTTAGTAAGTTACACTGTACATTTAGTAATAGCATTCTAGTTAGAACTATTTCTAATCAATCTTTTAAACATTTTAATTTTCAGAGTACTTAAGCTTTTATCAGATTAACTGCTTACATCATACAGTCCAAAAATAACAAAAAACAATCTAAATATATTTGCTCACTAAAAATATTTTAACCAAAATATTTAAATCTTAGCTTTAGTGAAAAAACTCAAAGGCATCTAGTAAATTATAAAAATACAAGGAAATATTTTAAGTCATAAGCACGTCAAAAGAAAGCTCTTATTCATGGACACATGCAAGAATTGTACATAGGGGCAGACATTTTGGCCTAACAGTTAAAATGCAGTTTAGGACACCCAGATCCCATTCAGAGTTCCTGGGTTCAATAGCTCCAGCTCCTGACTCCAGCTTCCTGCTGATGTAGACCCTGAAGGGCAGCAGTGATGCTCAAGTGACTGGGTTCCTGCCACAGCGTGGAAAATCTGAATGGGTTTCTCATTCTCAGCTTCAGGCCCTGGCCCATTTGGGGACAAAGAAGGCATCTGGGGAGTGAGCCAGCAGATGGGAGCTGTCTTTGCCTCTCAAACAAATAAATAAAAATTTTAAAAAAAGAAGTGTATACAAATCTGTGAAGCATAACTTTTAAAAAAAGGTTTAGTTAAAGAATTTTTTTAAAAAAAGTTATTTATTTATTGGAAAGGTAGAATTAGAGAGGGAGAGACAGAGAGATTGATCTTCCATCCACTGGTTCATTCCCCAAATGGCTGCAAAGGCCAGGGCTGAGCTGATCTGAAGCCAGGAGCCAGGAGGTTCTTCCTGATCTACCCTGGTAGATGCAGGGTACCAAGCACCTGGGCCATCCTCTGCTGCTTTTCCAGGTGCATTAGCAAAGCGCTGGATCAGAAATGGAGCAGCCAGGACTTGAATCAGCACCCTTTTTAAGTAAGTTCTTACACAACATTCTGCTTTAAGGAATAAACATAAACCATCAAACAATTCCCTTAACTGCCAATCACAAAACCCTACCTATATCAACATCCACAATTTCTTTTCCATTTCCTATAAGCAAAGTATTATCCCTTTTTTCTTTCACCACTAGAAGTCCAACGCGCTATCCATTGCGCCAGTCACCTTATCCCTTCTTTTTTCTAAAGCGAGTTTCCCTACCTGAACTTGTGATCTCATTCCCTCCCATCTTAAAATAACAAAGCCCCTCCTCAAAACTATACTGGCTGGCGCCGCGGCTCAGTAGGCTAATCCTCCGCCTTGCGGCACCAGCACACCGGGTTCTAGTCCCGGTTGGGGCACCAGATTCTGTCCGGTTACCCCTCTTCCAGGTCAGCTCTCTGCTGTGGCCAGGGAGTGCAGTGGAGGATGGCCCAACTCCTTGGGCCCTGCACCCCATGGGAAACCAGGATAAGTACCTGGCTCCTGCCAGCGGATCAGTGCGATGCACGGGCCGCGGCGGCCATTGGAGGGTGAACCAACGGCAAAGGAAGACCTTTCTCTCTGTCTCTCTCTCTCACTGTCCACTCTGCCTGTCAAAAACAAACAAACAAAAAAAACTATACTTACCCACTTGCTTGCTCTTTCTATATTATCTCACGCTTCTTGAGAGTAGTCAACATTGGCTCAACTCACATTCAATTATCAGTGCCAGCTCAGCCTTCTCAAACCACTTGCTGCTGTCATGCCAAAACTTTCAGTACTTTTTCACAAACTTCAAAGGTTTATCTTAACTGACCTCTGTAGTATGATAATATTAATCATTTCTTTCCCTGCTAAATCTTTCATTTATCTTGGATCTCCCTCTTTTATATCTGCAGCTTTGATTTCAATGTCAAGATCATGAAAAACATACACATACAACCCAGCCAAAGTCCCTCATAATATCCATAACTTACCAAGTATACTATCCATGGCTTCATGGATACCTGAAGTACTTGAATACTAACATATTCAAAATGGAATTTATCTTCCCTTAAACCTGTTTCTCATTCTCCTGATCTCATTTTCTCATACTGCCATCCATATAGCTGCTCATGCCAGGAACCTGGAACCCCCTAGGGTCATTTGTAATGCTTCCTCCTTATCTTTATCCTTCATATCTATACCCACCAGAAATTAAGTCCTCTGTCTCCAAACTCAGCCCAATGCCTGAGTGTTTATAACCTTCTCTTGGATTACAAGAATTTCTAGGGGCAGGCGCTATGGCAGAGTGGGTTGAAGCCTCCATCTGCAGTGCCAGCATCCCATTTAGGCACCAGTTCGAATCCTGGCTGCTCCACTTCCGATCCAGCCCTCTCCTATGACCTGGGAAGGCAGTGGAAGATGGCCCAAGTCCTTGGGCCCCTGCACCCACATAGGAGACCCAGAGGAAGCTCCAGGTTACTGGCTTTGGATCAGTACAGCTCCAGCTGTTGCGGCCATTTGGGGAGTGAACCAGTGGATGGAAGACTTTTCTCTCTGCCTCTCTTTAACTCTGCCTTTCAAATAAGTAAATCTTTAAAAAAAAAAAAAAAGATTTTCTAAGCTGACTTCTCTGCTGCTAATGCTACTCTTTCTTCAGTACGTAAGTATATCCAGCAAATACACCCAACATATTAGATTTTACAGAAAACAAATTACAACTTAATTGCAAAAATAAAATAAAAAATATATGTGCATATCACTTTAAGCAAGTTAGTTATATGAGAAATATAGAGTCAAGAGAAAAAAATGAGGATGAGAACTAGAACTTTTTGGAAGAATTCATACCCAAACACTTCGATTTATGCTTTTCTAAAAAATATCTACACTCAAAATGCCTGACCTTATATCAGTTAGTGGAATAGTACTGTACTATACTGAAATATTAAAAACTTGCTACAGGGGCTGGCACAGTGGCATGGTGGGCAAAGCCACCGCCTGCAGTGCCACCATGCCATATGGGTGCAAGTTCAAGTTCCAGCTGCTCCACTTCCGAACCAGCTCTCTGCTATGGCCTGGGAAAGCAGTGGAAGATGGCCCAAGTGCTTGGGCCTCTGCACACACTTGGGAGACCTCAAAGAAGCTACTGGCTCCTGACTCTGGATTGGCGCATCTCTGGTTGTTGTGGCCAACTGGGGATTGAATCAGCAGATGGAGAGTCTCTCTCTCTCTCTTTCTCTCTGTAACTCTGCCTTTCAAGTAAATTAATGAATCTTAAAAAAAAAAAAAAAAAAAAAAGCTTGCTTCAGCCATGTTTTCCTCAAAAATAATAATTTCTAGTATAACAAAAATCTATCTGAAAATAATGGTTTAATATCTCTGGCTCTTCACGCTATTGAAAAACAATTAAGTCCCCACACCCAGAAGAAGAGATACTGAAACCAATTCTAATTTTAAAATGTGTTTTCTAGTGCCATGATGCAATGTAAAAGTGATTAATGAATAACCGTGTGAAAAAGTTAACAGCAAGGGTGATTAGTGTAAGAGGGGGAAATAAAGCACTAAAACCTTCAACTGAGACAGTGATAAAGAATTATCAATGTGATATATTAGACACTAAAAAAGTATTATAGGGCACAAAGTGTAGAATGTTCTGTTGTTAAAATTTTATAAAAGTACAAAATCACAAATCAGTGTATAGATTAATTACCTGAAGTTTTACTCAGCTCTGCTGAAAATATAGCAGATGGTGATCTGTCCTCTTTCACTGTGTCAGAAGGAAGTTTTTTCTCAGCTTCTTTCACAAGAACTTTGGGTTTAACTATGCTGCCTATTTCTGTTTGAGTGTCCAAAGCAGAAACATCTGGAGGAAGTAAGGGTGCCTTGGCTACATCAGACCTATTTTTGGAGAATTCATCTGAGATTTTATCTTCATCTTTTGGTTGTACCTCCTTGAAAGAAAGGTCACGGGGCAATTCTGAGCAGGGCAATGACCCAGTTCCATCCTGGACATTAGGAATTTCACTTCTGTGGGATACTTCCAAGTCAGTGTACTCCCTGGCTGATTTAGGAGAAGAATCAGTTTTAGAACTAACAAATGCAGGGAACTCATCTATAATCTCAATTGGAGATGAATCTGAAAATGTTTCACTTTCTCTTATTGTGGCTTCCTTAGAAACAAGTAAGTCCTCCTTTGCATAAACTGCAGTTTTGAGATCCTCCATTTGCAAAGGAATTTTCTCCTTTTTGGTCAATGTCAAAACTTCATCAGGTGATGGGCTATCTCTTGTGGTGCTTAAATTGGACTGAAAAGATTCCAAATACGGCTTTCCTCCCTCAGGTAGTAAAGTACTGAGTTTTTCTTTATTTTCATATTCTAACGCTGACTCATATGAAGTTTCAGTGAGATTTTCTTTCAAAAGTATCACAGCTTCATCTTGTCTTTGTGGAACTTCAGGTATTGAATCATCACTAAATAAGTCAACTGGCTCAGAATCAGGTGAGGAATCCTCAACTAACTCAGAACGATCAGGCACTGGCTGTTCAACTTTTGCTATTTCTGAATAATTAGCGAAATCTGGGCTTGGTTCACTAGACAGCTTTGTTTCTTTAATTAAATCACATGCAATGGATATATAAGGAGCTTCTGTTTCTTGAACAACTGCATCAGTAGTTTCAGGCTCTTTAATTTCTTCTTTTATTCCTGATATTTTTTTTACGTTCATTGCCTCTTCATATGGGGGTGGACTTTCAGAATCAAGCTTTACACTTTCATAATTAGCTGAAGGAGGAGCTTCTAACGGTGATGAGCTGGGCTGCCCTGCAGAAGCACCAGCACTAGGAACTACAGTATTTAATGGTGCTTCCATAACAATGTCAGGCAAAACTGGTGATGGAGTAGCTTCAGATTCTTCAAATGATGGGCAAAGCTGTGTTACAGGGTAGAGTGATTCCTGCATAGCTTCTGAGGTTTGCACCAAGTCCATTTTTGTTTCATAGGCAATCTTTGTCCCTGCAGCCTCGTTCAATTCACTTCCACATGCTTCCTGTACTAAATCTGGTGTCAGACCCTCAGGCATGTTTGCCACTGCTTCCCCAGTCACCTTTGATAAATTTTCTGTTGTGACATACTCAGTCTGAGAATCCTGTGTTGCTGCAAGGAAAGGGTTTGAGGATTTGGTGCTAATATTCTTCTCTGTTACAATCTGAGCTTTCTTTTCTTCTATTTTTTTTTCATCTGTCTTATTTTCTGAAGTATGGTCTTCCAGCAAAGGAAAAATGTTTGTTGCAATGCTCTCAGTTGCTGCTGGGTTAAAGGGAGCACATGTGATATATGCTCCTGAACCGTCTTTTACAGCTTCTGGTGTACTGGGAAAAGAAGTATCATCATTACTGCTTTCACTCTCTTTTTCATGATTCGTTTGCTCCAGGCTATCTGCAAAATATTTCTCATCCGCTTTACTTTCCAATTTGCTCTCTATACTACCCCCTGCAGCCGGCATACCACTATCTTCCTTATAAGCATCTTTCACTTCCCATACTCGTTCAAATGGTTTGAAGTCTGCATACTCTTCCCTTATAGGAGCTTCTACTGCAGCTTCCTTTTCAT
This sequence comes from Oryctolagus cuniculus, assembly GCF_964237555.1. NCBI lineage: Eukaryota > Metazoa > Chordata > Mammalia > Lagomorpha > Leporidae > Oryctolagus > Oryctolagus cuniculus. The sequence goes on along the minus strand of NC_091433.1, from coordinate 147,546,297 downwards.
TAAAACTGTCCATTGTTTTTTCTGGAAACATAACTTTGTCCTCTTCTTTCACCAGCTCAGTAAGGGCCACAGGTAAGTCTTGCTGATTACGAAGGATGTTATTACTAACTAAGTCCTCTTCTTCATCTTTATTCTTTGCAATTACTTCTTCCCTAGGGTTTGCTACCATTATGGCAGATTCTGCTTTTGGAGAGCCACTAAATTTTGATCCCATTTCTGAATACTCTAGTTCTGAAAACTCTGTTAAATCTCTATCTACAAATGGATTTTTTGCCTTCTCTGAGAGCTGTTTAGAAGCTTCATTTAAAGTTTCTTGAAGTGTTCCTTCCGTGGATAATACTGCTGGTACATTACCAAGGTATTCATGTTCTTTAAAAGAAGCAGCTGAGAGAGGAGATAGAGAAGGAAGAGAAGCAGCAGTTTCAAGTAGGACAGATGGGAAATCCTCTTGACCAGCTGAAACAGTGTTACCTGGCTTCTCCTTCAAATCCATAATTTGTTCTGTGGCCATAGACAGAAAGGAAAGTTAGAAAATGCCAGTGTTCTCAGAGTTATGCAAGCTTTCTGACAGATTCAATCAAATAGTGTTAGTAAAGACTTAACTGTTAACTAAAATGAAATGTTAATAGCATTTTAATTAATTAACTTAATTAATTAAAATAGAATTTAATTAATAAATAACAAGTAGACTTGAATCACTTCTGAAAATATTAAGCTATCTGTCAGTAAAATAGGTGCATGGCTACTACTCAGCATTGTGGTTAAGAATAATATATTGTATATTTCCAAATAGCTCAAAGAGAATTTTAAATACTCTCATCACAACTAAATGGTAGGTATCTGAGGTGAAGCATACATTATATAGCTTGATATGATCTTTCTACAATATACTTGATACATACTTCGAAGTTCACAGAAAATGGAATTGATACAAAAGTTTATTTTGGTGCAAAAACAAAGTTGAAATCCATACACAGAGGCCGGCATTGTGGCAAGGGTTTGGGCTGCTGTTTGCCTTGCAGGCTTTCTATATGGGCGCCAGCTAATTCCTGGCTGCTCTGCTTCTGATCTAGCTCCTTGCTAATATGCTGGGAAGGCAGCCACCTACATGGGAGACCAGAATGATGTTCCAGGCTCCGGCAGATGGAAGGTATCTCTCTCTTTCCCTCTTTGTCTCCTTCCCTTCCTCCCTCCCTCCCTTTTATTCTGCCTTTCAAATACATTTAATATCTCAAAAAAAAAAAATCCACACGTAAGTATTTCCTAATACACATTTTTCAGCTTTATGAAGACCCCTTCATATTTATAGATTGAAACATTTTTGCACCAAAATAAACTTTTTTTTTGAACAGGCAGAGTGGATAGTGAGAGAGAGAGACAGAGAGAAAGGTCTTCCTTTCCCATTGGTTCACACCCAATGGCCGCTGCAGCCAGCGCACCACACTGATCCAAAGCCAGGAGCCAGGTGCTTCTCCTGGTCTCCCATGCGGGTGCAGGGCCAAGCACTTGGGCCATCCTCCACTGCCTTCCCGGGCCACAGCAGAGAGCTGGACTGGAAGAGGAGCAACCAGGACAGAATCTGGCGCCCCGACAGGGACTAGAACCTCGAGTGCCGGCGCCACAGGCATAGGATTAGCCTATTGAGCCGCGGCACCGGCCCAAAATAAACTTTTAATTCCATATTCTATGAACTTTCTGAAGTATCTTCAAATACATGTAACAAAATATCATGCTGTATCCTATAAATATATACAATTATATATCAAAAAACTAAGTAAGCTTTTAAAATGTGCATGGCTACAGAGACAATTACACACTATGCAAAGACATGAATCAAGTCTAAGAAGAGCCTCGAGTGTTATCAATTGAGAAAAGCTACTCGTAACTAGTTTTGAGGAAGAGAAGATTTGAGAAAAGTTTAACTAAGAATATAGAAAAGAAGGGGCACTAGATAATTAAATTCCATAGACTAGATTCATTTACATAAAAGCTTTTTGGCTATATACAGGTAAACTATCTGAAAAAAAAAAAAAAAAGAATGGTCAATAAGTAAATTTAGATCAAGGATCCAAGAATTCTTTTTTATTTTTCATTATCAATCAGTTCTGCCCATTTTTCCCTCAGACACGGCTTATAATATGCAAATTTTGATGTTTTCAGTAGATAAACATTCTTGGAACCATGCTAATTTTTAGTAAATACAACTACTCTACATAGAGTTAACACAAAGAGTTAAAGTTAGAATACACAGAAGATAAAAGTCTGGCAGAAAAGAACTTGCCTGCAGAGGAGTGTATCACAGGCTCAGATGCAGCAGGAAGAGCAAAAAGGGTCTCATCTGAAAAACAAATAGAATATAACCTCAGCAGAAATAAAGACAGGTTGGAAAGAGACAAAAGATCAGAAAAAGGAGCAAGCAAGGGTTCAGTTTGTAATAAGTTAACAAAACTTTAGAGAAAAGGCCAAGATGGAAAGGAAGTTAGGAAAAGTAGTAATTTGGATAAATCATCATATAAAGTTGATTAATATTCACAGAATGCAAAATAATGTGTTTATGTTAAAGAAACTTCATGGACCAAAGCAGCTTTAAGATACTCTTCTCATTTAATACATTGTAGCTAAGGCGTACTCATATTTTCAGATAGGTAAAGTTGTCTTGTCCTAGTCAAGTCAAGAATTAAAGATAAACTTGAATACAACTAGTAACTACTTTTCTTTAATCTTTTGTTACTGGCATATGTTCAATATAGAACACTTCCACAGAATTATGCATTTTTCTCTTATGTTCTAGATGTCTATGTTGAAAAGGTTTCTAAAAATCATTGTACACTGTTCTTTGAAGACACTAATCCTAATGTGCCATTATCCAAATGACAAGGGGAAGGGAGCTCTGTCTCTTTGCCTCTCAAATAAATAAAAACAAAACTAACTAAAAGAATGAAACCTATTCCTACCTTACCAGCACCCTGACCTTTGAGTTTTCAGTTTCCAAAACAATGAGAAAATGATTTGTTGGTGAAGCCACCCAGTCTATGATATTTTGTTATGGCAACCTGAGTATCAACTGTACCATATATTGGTATATTAACCTTGTAGACTGTCCTTTTGCTCCTGCAGCTGGAAGATCCGAAGCTAAAGCTCTTCTATGGTTTACGCTAGACAAAGACAAGACTTTAAAATAGCCCAAGGGATGACAAGAAGTTATTCCTTTGGCAGAGAAGATCCATTAAAGGGGGGGGGGGGGGGGCAGAGTTGCGGCATAGTGGGTTGGGCCACTGCCTACAATGCAGACATTCCATATGTACCAGTTCTAGTACTAACTGCTCCACATACAAGCCAGATCCCTGCTAATGTGCCTGGGAAAGCAGCAGAGGATGTGATCAAGTGAGAGACTCAGATAAAGTTCCTGGCTTTGGACTGGCCCTGCCCTGGCCATTACAGCCATTTGGGGAGTGAACCGGCAGATGATTTCCCTCTCTGACTCTTCCTCTCTCTCTGTAACTCTGCCTTTCAAATAAATAAATTTTTTATTAAAAAAAAAAGATTTATTTATTTGAAAGACAGAGTTAGAGGCAGAGAGAGAGGGAGAGACACAGAGAGAGGTCTTCCACATACTGGTTCACTCCGCAAATGGCCAAAGCTGCACCAATCCAAACCCCGGAGCTTCTTCCAAGTCTCCTATGCAAGTGCAGTGGCCCAAGGATTTGGTTATAGCAGAGAGCTGGATTGGAAGTGGAGCAGCCAGGACTGGAACTAGCACCTACAGGGATGCCGGCACTGCAGGAGGTGGCTTTACCCCCTAGGCCACAGCACAAGCTCCTCAAATAAATAAATCTTAAAAAAAAAAAAAAAAATGGATGACACTTCTATCTGCAAGCACAAGCTATACAAGGGTGACCAAGATATATAAAAATCAAAGATACAGCTATCATGAATATAGACTTGTTTTCTAAGGGTAATTCCCCTTGATGCATAAGAGAACTAATTTCACAATGACACATATACTTTAGATAAATCTATACATGGCACAATAGAGTACAGCAAAGATTCTTAGATGGGGCAGTAAAGAGAATTCCATCATGTACGTTTTCAACAATCTCCTGTGGGTGGGCACTGTGGCACAGAGGGTTAGGCTACTGCTAAGGACTCCTGAACCCCATATGAGAATGTCAGTTGGAGTCCTGGCTCCTCCTCTTCTAATCCAGCTCGCTGCTAACATGTCTGGGAAGCAGCAAATGCTGGCTCAGGTGCATGAGTTCCTGACTCCTGGCTTCAGCCTGACACAGTACCAGTTATTGTGTACATTTGAGGAGTGAACTCTCTCCATCTGTCTGTCTGTCACTCTGCATTTCAAACAAGCACATCTTTTTTAAAAAAGTCTCCTGTAACCTAGAACAGTAAGTAGGATGGGCAATTCATCCCCAGTAAGAAAATAAAGAAATAAGGAGATTTAGTAAAACCTCAGCTGTTGTGGTCATTTAGGAAGTGACCTAGCAGACAGGAAGATCTCTCTCCCATCCTGTCACACTGCCTTTCAATTAAATATTTTTTTAAAAAAGATAACTTGCTATGTGTTCTTAGTTAACTCTTAACAAAATGGTTGCCTTTTTCATCTAGACAACACAGGGCTAGTATATTTGGAAAATTAGAGGGAAAACAAACACCTAAGCTAGTGCTGAAATTTCAAGTATTTTTAAAAACATATCTGTATTTCTATCTATTACCAGAATCTCTCATAGTAAAAATTATCATTATTGACATTTGGCCAAATAAAAAAGTTTTTAAATTGGCATTCCAAATACTCATTAAATTAAAAAAATCAGTTTTAAAATGGAATTCAATCAAAAATTAACCACAAAATAAATACTGCATTTCTAAAAGTTCTAAGAATTCAAAAGGATTACCATTTGGGTCTTCAAAAAGAGAGCTGTCAGATTCCTATTAAAGCAATAACTGATCATGAAACTGAACTGCCTGGATTCAAATCCCTGATCCATCACTTACAACTGTGTAACCCTGAGAAAGTTACAACTTTGCCATTCTGTATCTCATATCCTAATGTGTTTAAAAAAAAAAAAAAGAAAAGAGGAAAAAAGTATACTTCTTTCAAGTTGTGAGGGAGTAGGTAAGACAACAATTTGCCCTAAATGGCAGAGCTAAGAGGCCACAGTGCCAGGGTTCAAATCAACCTAACTCCCAAGTCCTTGTGCGTTCTCTTCTGAGGGATATGTTTATGCACAAGCACAATTTTGTCAATTCATCTTACTTTACAACCTTCAAGTTTGTTCTCCTGAAACAAAATAAACTGTTATTCAGCAAAGTACTTTGCAATCACCTGAAATACTGGACTGATTAATTACTTCTCCTTTACAATATAATAACATTTATAGAGAGGTTAATGGGAGCCAGATAATGTGTTAGACAGACATATTTGTTGTAGATACTCATCCAAACCTCAAACTACCCAATAAACTAGATGCATACTACCATTATCCACATTTCACAGATGGGGAAACAGGCCTAAGAGAACCAATCTCCCCAACTTACAAAACTAAAAGTGATAGGTCTGAAATCAGAATTCAGAGTTTACAAGTCCATTCTCTTTCCTTTAAACATTATAATACACTTTTTTTTCAGAACTTTATTATATAAATTCAGAGTTTTAAAATGATTAATATAAAATTAAGGTTATTAAAAATAAAATTCTAATCAACGCTGGTCATGTGTCAAAAGCTGTGAAATTCTTGGGGCCAGCGCAGGGGTAAAGCTATCGCTTGCAGTGCTGGCATCCCATATGGGCGCCAGTTTGAGTTCCAGCAACTCCACTTCTGATCCAGCTCTCTGCTGTGGCCTGGGAAAGCAGTAGACAATGGCCCAAGTCCTTGGGCCACTGCACCCACATGGAAGACCTAGAAGAAGCTCCTGGCTTGTGGCTTCGGATCAGCACAGCTCCATCCATTATGGCCAACTGGAGAGTGAGCCAGTGGATAGAAGACCTCTCTCTCTCTCTCTGCCTCTCCTCCTCTCTGTGTAACTATTTCAAATAAATAAATCTTTAAAAACTATTCCTTTTGAATAGAAATTACTGAATTTAGCCTTTTTTCTGTAAAAGACTGATTTTCACAAGGAATCAATGATTTTTAATCAAAGATAATACTAAATCGAAGACTTAATTATGCTCACACTAAAACCACAGTGGCTTATTTTTAAAACAAAAAATTAATTTTCACCAAATAACAGGTAAAGAGGAAGCCAGAACTTTCTCAATAAGTCACTCCATTCTACTGCTATCAAGTATTTCCAAAAGAAAATTCTTTATACCCTCTTGCTCAAAAACATTTAAAAGCTTCTAGTTATGCACATTTAGCTTAAAATCCTAGATACAAAGCCTTAGATACAGACTATCTCTACCATATGGCCCCAACTTAACTGCCTAAACTTTTCAACAATTCTTCATATGTCATCTGTGCTAACCAAGCATAAATCTTCCTAATAACGCCAACACTTCCTCCTACAGCATTATCTGAATATTGATATCCTTTAAACCCCAGATTTACCATACTTAACTTTTCTTTCTAAAACATGCTCATCTTATTTTGGCTTTTCTACCACATTTCCAGTAACTTACACTCTGAGAAATGAATAACTTAGTCACAGAGCTAGTTAATGGCAAACTAGAAAAACACAATTTAACTGTCACTATAAACAAGCAGAATCATGAAACTACATATAATGATAGTATAAAAGATGAATACCATTCACAAAACATATTTCTCCAAATGATCTGTCTCTCACAGTGGTCCAAACACTAGATTCATCTCCTTACCAAAACCTGTTAATTTTAGACTAACTGCTTTGGTCCAACATACACTGAATGCTAATTACTTCCATCACACAGGATGTTTCAGAATTAAAGGTCGCTGAAGAGATATGATTTTAAATATATCCCTTTTAAAATGAGTTAAAATGGTCCATCCATTTTTAAAATTTTTTAAAATATTTATTTATTTATTTTAAAGGCAGAGTTACATAGAGACAGAGGCAGAGAGAGGTCTTCCATCCACTGGTTCACTCCCCAAATGGCCACAATAGCCAGGACTAGGCCAGGCCAAAGCCAGGATCCAGGAGCTTCTTCCAGGTCTCCCATATAGGTACAGGGGCCCAAGGACTTGGACCACCTTCTACTGCCTTCCCAGGACACAGCAAAGAGCTGGATTGGAAGTAGAGCATCCGGACTTGAACCGGAGCCCCTATGGAATGCCGGAATGCCGGCACCACAGGAGGCAACCTTACCTGCTATGCCACAGTGCGGATCCTCCATCCATTTTTAATTACTTATTTATCAGTTTTTAAAAAAAAAAACCATGCTATCACAATCTTACTAATATTAGTCCATACACTCACACACGGAGTATATTCTTTGGTTAAGTTCATTGCAAAAATTTTTATCAACATAATTTTTATCAATATAATTGGTCAGTAAAAATCACATCTAATTATAGCACAAGGCAGAGAGTGGGGCGTGGACAGAATGCATTTTAAAACCATAGAGAAGAGGGACCAGCACTGTGGCATAGCCGGTAAAGCTGCCGCCTGTAGTGCCAGCATCCCATATGGGCGCCAGTTCGAGTTCCGGTTGCTCCACTTCCAATCCAGCTCTCTGCTATGGCCTGGGAAAGCAGCAGGTTGACCCAAGTCCTTGGGCCCCTGCACCCACATGTGAGACCCAGAAGAAGCTCCAGGCTCCTGGCATCAGACCGGCCCAGCTCTGACCACTGTGGCCATTTGAGGAGTGAACCATCCAATGGTTCACTCCTCAACCAGAGAGAGAACCTCTTTCTTTCTCTCTCTCTGCCTCTGCTTCTATAACTGCCTTTCAAATAAATAAATACATCTTTAAAAAAAAAAAAAAGAAAAAGAAAGAAAGCAAAGAACGAGGCAAGCATTTGTCTTAGTAGTTAAGCCGTAGGTTAAGACGCTCACATCCTGGATTCCAGCTTCCTGCTAATGTGCACCTTGGGCGGTAGCAGGTGATGGTTCAAGTTGCTGGGTCCCTACCACATACATGGGAGATCTGATTGAGTTTGGCCTGGCCCAGGCCCACAATTACAGGTATTTAAAGAGTGAACCCTAATCGAAAATGAATCCTCATGTGAATGGAAGGGGAGAGGGAGTGGGAAAGGGGAGGGATGCGGGTGGGAGAGACGATATGGGGGGGAAGCCATTGTAATCCATAAGCCGTACTTTGGAAATTTATATTTATTAAATAAAAGTTAAAAAAAAATAAATAAATAAAGAGTGAACCCATGGAAGGAAATTCTCTTTCCTTCCCTCATCTCACCCTCCCTCTCACATAAATTTTAAAAACTTTAAGTCAGACAATTGTTAAAACCATAGAAAAGAATTTCAGTCTCTGGCTATGAAGGTAATTACAGAGGCCAGTGCTGTGGTGCAGTGGGTAAAACTACATCTACAGTGCCGGCATTCCATATGGGCGCTGGTTCAATTCATGGCTGCTACACTTCCTCTCCAGCTCCCTGCTAATGCACCTGAGAAACGGCAGAAGATGGCTCAAGTTTTTGGACTCTGCACCCACATGAGAGACCGGGAAAAAGCTCCTGGCTTCTGGCTTCTGATCAGTTCAGCTCCAGCCATTGCGGCCATTTGGGGAGTAAACCAGAGGATGGAAGACCTCTTGGAAGGAAGAAAGGAAAAAAGAAAGGGAGGGAGGAAAGACAGGAGGGAGGGAGGGAGAAAAGGAAGGAGGAGGAAAGAGAAGGAAGAGGGAGGGAGGGAGGAAGGAAAATATTACACAAGACTGACTCCTCCAACACAAACAACTACAAATACAGACCAAATATATGAAGCAACTGTCTTGATATTGAAAATGGGCAGTACAGGATTATGAATGCAGAGAAAAGGAAAGCCTGTGAGATGGTTGCCCCAGCTTTCTTTTCATTTTTCTTTTAGGATTTATTTTGTTTGAAAGGCAGAGTTACAGAGATCTTCCTGATACACTGATTCACTTCCCAGATGGTCACAATAGCTGGCACTGGACCAGACCAAAGCCAGGAGCCAGGAGCTTCTTCAGGGTCTCCCATGTGGATGCAGGGTCCAAAAACTTGGGCCATCTTCTGCTGCTTTCCCAAGTGCATTAGCAGGGAGCTGGATTGGAAGTGGAGCAGCCAGGAATCAAACTAAAACCCATATGGGATGCCAGCACTGCCAATGGCAGCTTAACCACACTATACCACAGTGCTGGTCCCTGCCCCAGCTTTCTATCTGAAGGAACTTTCTGGTTCATAGTACAGTGAGGAGGAGCTCAAGAACCTCTACTCTTGCTGAGCTGAGACTACTCAGTTGTCTGGAATTTGTAAGGTGGAGCAATATACAAAAGAAAGCTTCACAGAAATGTGCTCCTATGTCTGGAGAGAGGTCCCTTTGAATCTCTGGCTGAATACTATGCTATACTTTGTTATACATGTAGAAGCAAAACATGACAATAAAAGCACAAAAGATAAAAGAAGTATTCAGAAATATAATGATGTTACATTACATGGCAAACGTGAAGTAGTATAATATTAATTTTTGATAGATTATGAAAAAATAAGGTATTCTGTAATCCCTAGTTCGACATCTAAAAAAATAAATACCTCATGGCCAGCATGTGATTCAGCGTTAAACTGCTGCCAGCAACACTATTACCCCTATGGGCACTGGTTGAAATCCCAGCTGCTACCCTTCCGATCCAGCTCCCCGCTAACACACCTGGGGCAAGCAGAAAGAGGGCCTACTTGGGCGTATGCCACCCAGAAATAGTTCAAGGATCCAGCACCTATCATTGTGACCATCTGGGGAACGAACCAGCAGATAGAAGATATCCCACCCACCCCCAACGCCACACCGTAACTCTTTCACAGATCTTTAAAAATAAAGATTCACTCTACAGTAACCAAAATAGTATGACACTGATATATGGATAGACAAACAGAACAAAATAGCATTATATAAATATACTTCATATGGTCAACTGATTTTTGACAAAGGCATTAAAGGAATTAAAACGAAAGAAATAATTTCAGGGCTGGTTTTGTAGTATAGCATGTTAAGCCACCACCTGCAATGCCTGCATGCCATATGGGTGCCAGTTTGAGTCCCAGCTATTCCACTTCCGATCCAGCTCCCCATTAATGTGCCTGGGAAAGTAGCGGAAGATAGCCCAAGGGCTTGGGCCCCTAGTACCCACATGAGTGACCTAGATGGAGTTTCAGGCTCCTGGCTTTAGCCTGACTCAGCTCCTGCTAGAATATTTAATGTATTTTTAAAGATTTAGTAAAACTAGTATTCAAATAGTACTTTATACCTTGTGCGTCTGTGTGGGTGCAAGCTGTTGAAATCTTAACTTAGTATATACTAAGTTGATCTGTATATAAAGATAATTAAAAATGAATCTTAATGAAGAATGGGATAGGAGAGGGAATAGGAGATGGGATGGTTTGCGGGTGGGAGGGTGGCTATGGGGGGAAAACCGCTATAATCCAGAAGTTGTACTTTGGAAATTTATATTTATTAAATAAAAGTTTAAAAAATTAAACATGTAATCTTTTATTTTGCTCAATAAAATTGTTCAGAAGAAAAAAAGATTTATTTATTTTTAAGAGAGACTTATAGCCGGCACCACAGCTCAATAGGCTAATCCTCCCCTGTGGCGCCAGCACCCCGGGTTCTAGTCCCAGTTGGGGCGCCGGATTCTGTCCCAGTTGGTCCTCTTCCAGTCCAGCTCTCTGCTGTGGCCCGGGAGTGCAGTGGAGGATGGCCCAAGTGCTTGGCCCTGCACCCGCATGGGAGACCAGGAGAAGCACCTTGCTCCTGGCTTCGGATCAGCGCGGTGTGCCAGCCACAGCGGCCACTGGGGGCTGAACCAACGGAAAAAAGGAAGACCTTTCTCTCTTTCTCTCACTGTCCACTCTGCCTGTCAGAAAAAAAAGAGAGACTTACAGGGCAGAGGGTGTGAGTGTGTGTGTGTGTGTTTGAAAAGACAGAATAAACACACACTGGTTCACTCCCCAAATGGCCACAATGCCCAAGGCTGGGCCAGACTAAAGCCAAAAGCCCGGAACTCCATCCAGGTCGCCCACATGGGTAGCAGAGACCCATGGACTTGGGCCATCCTGCACTGCTTTTCCAAGCATATTAGCAGGGAGCTGGACTGGAAGTAGAGCAGCCAGGACTCTAACCGCCAATCATATACTGATGCTGGGGTAGCAGGGGGTGGCTTAACCTGCTGTTCCACACTGGTAGACCTATGTGATATTTTTTTAAAGTCTGTATTTCATGCTAAATTTAAAATATATAAATAAAAATTATGTGCTTCCTAAAAAATACAAAATATCAAAATATATTTCTTCCAAAAATTACTCCATGTAATGTAATGTGACCCATTAAAATTCCAACAGAGATTAAACAAATTCTTAAAATCAGACAGAAAATCATATGTACTTAGAGAATCAGAAAATATAATTCTGGAAAAGCTCTATCAGCTAGTATTTTATTTAAAAGTTACAGTAAATAAAAGTCTCGGATAGATAAATAGAACAGAAAATATTTCACCCATAAGAGCACAACAAAAGTGGCATTTCAAAATGGTTAAGAAAAGATGGATTATTCAATTAATGGTATTGGTACAGTGCAAAGTCATCTTGGAAATCACTCTAGAATAAAATAAACTACAAATGAATCAAAGAAATAGTTAAAAAAAAATCACAAAAACCCTAAAAGTACTAGAAAGCATGAAAAAATGTTTACAACCTAAGAGAAAGGCTTTCTCACAAATGTACAAAAATCAATTTTTTATGACTCAAAAATTACAAAAAATGATAAATATAACTACATAAAAATTTCTGTACAGAAAAATACAACATAGGGTCAAAATAAAATAAACCAAGAAAAAATTTTCAAGACATAATGAAAGGCTAAATTCCTTTGAAAAGATCAAGTGATCCTATACTGGTTAAGACCAAAAACCCAAAAAAGAATAGGCAACAGCAGTGATCAGAAAAAAAGGTATTGGTACCTTAAACCTATGAAGAAACACCCAAGTATAAATTCAAAGAACAATCTGCTAAACCATTTACTAGTTTACCAGTATACTATATCAATCAACGCATAAAGAAAAAGGTACTTTAACATACGGTTGGTAGGAATATAGGCTGGACTAACTCCTTATAGAACAATCTGGAATTATCTGTTAACATTTCAAATGTAAATAGCCTTTGAGCTAATAATTTTACTTGGATGGCAGCCTGGTGCTGTGGTGCAGCAGGTAAAGCTGCCGCCTGCAGTGCCAGCACCCCTTTGGGACACTAGTTCAAATCCTGGCTGCTCCACTTCCACTTCAGCTCCTTGCTAATGCACCTGGCAAACCAGCAGAGGATGGCCTAGTGGTTGGGCCCCTGCACCCACGTGAAAGACCCAGAAGCAGCTCCTGGCTCCCGGCTTCGGACTCGCCCAGCACTGGCACTGTAGTCCATTTGGGGAGTGAACCAGCGAATGCCTACATATTCACTCATTCTCTCCCTCTCCCTCTCCCTCTCTTTCCAATAAATAAATAAACTTTTTAAAAAATAATAAATACTTTTACTTGGATGGATTTATCCTACAACGCATACAAAAGCACTAAAGTACATAAAAGGTGTTCACAGTAATGTTATTATTATTATTTTTTTTTTTTGGCAGGCAGAGTAGACAGTGAGAGACAGACAGAAAGGTCTTTCTTTCCATTGGTTCACCCCCCAAATGGCCGCCTCAGGCAGCGCACTGAGCCGATCCGAAGCCAGGAGCCAGGTGCTTCTTCCTGGTCTCCCTTGTGGGTGCAGGGCCCAAGGACCTGGGCCATCTTCCACTGCCTTCCAGGGCCACAGCAGAGAGCTGGACTGGAAGAGGACCAACCAGGACAGAATCCGGCACCCCAACCAGGACTAGAACCCAGGGTGCCGGCACCGCAGGCAGAGGATTAGCCAAGTGAGCCGTGGCAACGGCAGTAATGTTATTTTTAACAGAAAGCTAGGGATCAACCTACATAACAATTGACTGATTAAATTATTTGATGTAGTAATCTCACCTTAAATATGGGAGATACATTCCAAGACCTACACCAGGTGCCTGAAACCATATACAGTACCATGTGTACCCATGACAAAGTTAATGTAAAAATCAAAGGAAGAAATTAACAATAATCAAAATAAAATAGGACAACTATAACATACTGTAATAAAAGTGTGAATATGAGTTCACGTTCTCAAATGCCATATTGACCTTTCATCTTTTCACTTTAAGGAAGCACTGTACAGCTCCTCTTTAGCATATTCAAATTGCTAGCATATTTACTCTTACACTTTGGGGCCACTGTTAAGTAAACTAAGTGTTAGTCTCCCCTTATCCAAGGGGGTAAGTTCCAAGTACCCCAGTGGATGCTGTAGATAGACAGTATATAGGATATAGATATATAGACAGATAGTTACAGGTAGATATTATGGCCTCCTCGCACTATGCTTTTCCAACACAATATGGTAGGCTTCAAAAAGTTCATAGAAAATGGAATTAAAAGATAATGTAAATTTTCCATGAACTTTCTGATGCCCCTTAATATATACCTGTAGTAAACTTTCACCTTTTCATTTAAAAAAAAAAGGCATTTTACAGCTTTGCCTGCATCACTACTCTTGCATTTTGCACAAAGTTATCAAGTAAAGTGAGGGTTACTTGAACACAAGCACTGGGATACTTTTACAGGCACTCTGGTAACAGAGGGGATGACTAACATCCTTGGCTGGACAGAGCTGCAGACTGCAAGATTTCACCACCATACTCAAAATGGTAAGCAATTTAATTTTCCTGTAAATATTTTTGGATCAAAGTTGACCACGGGTAATCAAAACTGCAGAAAGCAAAACATGATAAAGGCAAGACTACTGTATGGTACACCCACAGAATTCTTCAGTTACTTCTGTGTAAGATAAAGATATATAAGTAGCCAGCGCCGCAGCTGCAGCTTACTAGGCTAATCCTCCGCCTTGCGGCACCAGCACACCGGGTTCTAGTCCCGGTCGGGGCGCCGGATTCTGTCCCGGTTGCCCCTCTTCCAGGCCAGATCTCTGCTGTGGCCAGGGAGTGCAGTGGAGGATGGCCCAAGTACTTGGGCCCTGCACCCCATGGGAGACCAGGATAAGTACCTGGCTCCTGCCATCGGATCAGCGCGGTGCACTGGCCACAGCGCGCCGGCCGTGGTGGCCATTGGAGGGTGAACCAAAGGCAAAGGAAGACCTTTCTGTCTCTCTCTCTTACTGTCCACTCTGCCTGTAAAAAAAAAAAAAAAAAAAAAAAAAAAGAGAGAGAGAGATAAGTAAATATTTAACCACAGAATGTTTCTAAACAGAATCCCAAGAAACCACTACAAAGTCTAGATTTATGGAATACAACTTGGGAAACCTAGGTAACAGGTACAAGGAGATATTTCTCTGCATATTCTTTTAGCACTGCTTGGAATCATTTACCTGTATATATACATAAAAGCTTTAACTCTCAACCTTAGGATCTCTATTGAGAAGAAATATTCTGACAATTCTAGAACTATACAGAATATAAATTACACAGGTTAGCATTTGTCTATAACATTCAATAACCGAATACCTACCACATCTAAGGCACTGTGTTCAACAATGGAAACAGAAGGTCACACAGTCCTTTTCCTCAAAGGAAAAAGGTAATATCCCTTTCTTCTAGGAGTACACAGTCCAGTAGAGGCCAGAAATGAGTAAATATACCAATGCCATATGTATTTTATGATATATACTGAGGTAAAAACAAAGTGTTATGGAAACACTTGAGGAACCCCAACTTAAAAATTAATCATTCCAATGAAATAAATATATAAGAAAATAAGAACAAAACAGTTTAAATGTAGAACTATCAAGGCAAACATTCTGCATTGTTTGGTATGCCCACATCACATATCAGAATATCTGAGTTTCAGCTCCAGTTCCAACACAGAGGCTGGGAGGTAGCAGGTGATCGTTCCAAGTACTTGGGTCCCTGCCACCATGAGAAACCCACACTGAGTTCCAGGCTCCTGGCTTCAGCCTGGCCAAGTCCTAGCTGTTGCGGGCATTTGGGAAGTGAACCAATAGACAGATGACCTCTGTATCTCTGTCTCTTGAACTTTCAAATACATTTAATAAAAAGAAAATTAAACAAGAAATCATGAACTCCTTCTTTGGGGTTAAAAAGGATGATGATGGCTGCAGTCTGAGAAAATGTTAGCATCACTGAGCTGGGTCTCACCATTTTTCATGCCTGTATACTATTCTAGCTAGCCACAAAGTTCACATTGATACATTTAAAGACAATGATAAACTATAGTTCTAGGATTAAACTTCCCATCCCTGGAGCTGTCACTCCCAGAAAGACCTTTCAAGATCTATATTTAGAAACAAGAACAAAAAGTCTCAAAGAATGTACCGTAAGTATAGTATATCTGCAACATTTACTTCTATTATTTAATTAGAGGTTCCAAGGAAGAATCAAGAAATACCATATATTGGGGCTGGCACTATGCACAATGAGTTAAGCCACTACCTGAAATGTTGGCATCTCATATGGGTGCTGATTTGACTCCCAGATGCCCTACTTCCCATTTAGCTCCCTGCTAATGTGCCTAGTAAAGCAGGAGAGGATTGCCCAAGTCCTTGGGCACGTGGAAGACCTGGATGAAGCTCCTGACTCCTGGCTTCAGCCTGGGCCAGCCCCGGCCTTTGCAGCCATTTGGGGAGTAAGGAATATCTCTTCTCTCTGTATCTCCTCTCTCTATAACTCTTTCAAATAAATAAATAATAAAAAAGAAATATCATACATTATTCAAGTTGGTACTTGCATCGGGGCTAGCAAAATACGTTTAAAATATACAATTTACTTGGGGCCTTGAATCAACAGTGTTTCAAATACTCTCAGGTATTTTATGAAAGTAACTACATGTAAATTATAGTCACTTACTAGAAAACAGATAATATTCTCCTTTTTGGAAATATTTAATAAAGCAAATCTTCAGAGTTCACAATAGTATATTTTCTAAATACTATTCTACTTAGTTATTTATTAAAGAATCCATATAGATTTATTACCTTATTTTGAAAATGATTTGAAGTAGTTTGAAAATTACTAAAATAGGTCATAAATTTAACAGTGAAGTTCCTAGGAACCAATCTGAAACATAATTCACTATATCCATAAAGACTGTTATGACCTTACCTAATTTTGCTTAACTAGTTAGAAAATTAGAAATGCCTTAATAAGAGAAATTACTCAGAATCTCTAAATGCAGCACAAGTATTCCCTTTCTTTTCGAGGTAAAAACTCAAAGGATAGGGAATAGACAGGGTATGACATCTTTTTCTTTAGAGGAATCTACTTCCTAGGAATGTCACATGAATATTAACTTGGACTTGACATTAAGGAATGAGATCTAAGATTTAAACTATGCATCAGTCAAAATCTTTTTAAGTTTCTACTATGTGCTACCATGCCAATATAAATAATCCTTTAATAAATGGCTTTATAACATTGAAGACTAGAAACTTCTAAGCTCCAAGCTACAACCTATGTTTAGCAATATTGTGTACAAATTTCTAAGGCAATTAACAATTTGACAGTCTCTGAAACTGATTTAATAAGCAATATTCTTTGTATTTATAATCATGACATCTAATTCCTTTCAATTCTTTCATAAAGCCTTTCTGTAACCTAACGATAGAAATTTTCAGCCAATTAATGAAATCACACTTCTTAAGTCTGTTATGGTCCTTTCTATTCTATTTGCACTAAATGAAATGATAGTGAACTAGTTCAGACAGTCTCATCACTCTCAGAAGTACTGAAAAAGCTTTCTAAATTTGTTCACCTGCGTTTCTTTCCACTGTCTTAGAAACCTTCACCAGTTTTTTTTAACATTGCTTTCATTACACTTTACTTCAGTTCAATACAATGGTTTCCCAATGTCTAAAGCAGTAATGAAAAAAGGGGTGAAAAATAGTAATCTCCTATTTTATAAGCAACAATAAAAATTTTGTTTCATAACATGAATTACCAAAGGACAATTGTGGATGTTACATGACTTAAAGCAGTATGATTTAAGGCAGGATACTAAAATCCAAATTCCTCAATTTGGCATTCAATACCCTTCAGAATGAATCCAGATGTATCACACATTTCCAGTCTTAGTACTGGGTTAGAACATGTCCAGAGATAGTTGAGTCATCCTCGATGATTACGTTTACATTTCTCTCCAATCAACTTATATCCCGTTCCTGTCCATGATTAAGTTAACCAAGCACTTTTTCAGCTCGGAACCAAGTGTCTCTCTGAAAACCAGCTATCAAATGAGAAGTTTTAGTCTGACTTCACAGTTAGTACACTGCAATGAAGATGCTCCAGACAAAACAAAAATTACAACGTATCAACCAACGTAAATCAGAGTTTGCTCAAAAATAACCTAAGGGTGGGCATGCAGCGCTGGTTTCAAGTAGCCACGTGGGCGGCCCACATCCCATTTCAGGGTACCTGCTGGAAGTCCCCCCCTCTGTTTCTGATTCAGCTCCTACTAGTGTATACCTTTGGGAGGCAGCATATGATAGCTCCAGTACTTGGGTCCCTGCCATCCACATGAGAGACCTGGACTGAGCTCTGGGTTCCCAGATGCAGCCTGGCCCAGCCCCAACTTCTGCATGCATTTGGGGAGAACCAGCATATGGAAGATCTCTCTTTCTCTTTCTCTCTTACCTCCCTCTCTGCCTTTCAAGTAAAATGCTTTTAAAAAAAAAAAATTTAGAAATAATGTAAACACCCACATTAAATACACAAATGTTAGGGATCTATAAACCCTCTTCCACTTAGGCTAATCTGTTACACATGTTCAGTGCATTTCTCACCTAATTTTGTCTTTTGTTACATCAGTCCTTTTAGTCTTTCTGAATCTTCAAAACCACATTTTAGCTCCAAAATCATAATTATTTAAAAAGTATATTTATAAGGGCCAGAGCTGTGGCATAGCGGGTAAAGCTGCCGCATGCAGTGCTGGCATCCCATAGGAGTGCCAGTTCGAATCCTGGCTGCTCCACTTCCGATCCAGCTCTCTGCTATGGCCTGAGAAAGCAGTAGATGATGGCCCAAGTCCTTGGCCCCCTTCTGAGACCCAGAAGCTCCTGGCTCCTGGCTTCAGATCAGTGCCGCTCCAGCCGATGTGGCCAACTGGGGAGTGAACCAGCAGATGGAAGACCTCTCTCTCTCTCTCTGCCCCTCCTTCTCTCTGTGTGTGACTCTTTCAAATAAATAAATAAATCCTTAAAAAAAAGTATATCTATAAAATAAGTATATTTTTTAGTCAAACTTTTTACCAGGCCTAACAAACAGATCCCCAAAGATCTGACTGTGTCCGACCTCTCACTCACTTTGTAATGCTCTCCACTAGTTTTTCCTCACTAGTCTTAACAGACACTCAAACACATAAGGAGCTCACAACTGCCTGCCTCAGGGCTTCTGTCTTAGTGTTTGGAAATTTTTGATCTCTAAGGCTCAAATCTTGAATTCTCAGAAAGGCATAAAGAAGCCTCAACCATGCTCAATGCCACTGTTCTGTTTACTTTCCTCACACCAGTATTCTGAATTCTTTATTTATATGCTTATAATCAGTACTATCCCCAATGGAAACACATGTGTTGTGCTTATTATCGCTATACCCAAGCCCAGTGCAATGCCTGTCTCTTAGGTAATCAATAACAGGCTGAATTAATGAACAAACTCTTCACAGCATTAAAAAAAATCTAGACACAATAGCATGGTTTAACTATTCATGACCATAATCATGACACACTAATGGAATTTAAGCTTCCAAATAGGTATCCTCAATATAGAATTACACAGAATCCCTGAGTGGGCAATATTCTCTCTCCTTTGTCTTCTAAATTTAGGATTCCAACAGTCAAGATTCCAAGAGGCTGCTGTAACCACTTAAATCCCCCATGTTCCAAGAACAGAACTCTTCTCTTTGTTTCCATGCAGAAACACATGGTGACAAGTCAATCACTAAATGCCCCGTTTGAAAATGTCTTCATTCTTTATATATTTCTATCTCACTTTCTTTCAAATTTTTTTTATATACAGAAAAAGAAACAGCTGAGTTATTCTTCCTCTAAGATCTTGCAAGAGCTTTACTGTAGTGGTAACTGTTCTGAGTAGTGCCTTGGGGGGTACATAAATATCAAAGTGTTATTCAAAAATATCACAATGGACTTATTTTCCCCATTGTGGAGTAATGAATTGAAGAAAATAAATATTCTGTGATCTCAGACTGACATTTTCTAGGAAATGAACCTTTACAATCTTACAAGCTATGAAAACTTCTCAGCAGGCAGCTACTCCTTCACACACAAAGAAAGGTCTACCTCTATATCTTACCCCCTCTCTGTGGCTCTTTCAAGGAATTAAATATATCTTTAGGAAAAAAAAAGGAAAAGAAAGGCCTTATTGCCAGTGGGACACTTTGTGTAGCAAAACAAACTACTTAAGAATACATCTTGTAAGATGCGTTTAAATTTCTAAGGAGACTTGATTTCCTCCCTTCCAAAATAATTTTCCAAGATGAAAAGGGCAATAAAACAATGTTCCTAAAAACAACAACAACAAAAAAATACAACCACATATTCATGTATATGAAAGTCTTGAAAACTATTTTACATATTTTGTCAATCTAAAACATACATGCCAAAAAAAGTATTTCTAACCAATAAATGAAAATATCTCTAAGTCATTTCGCTAAGTCTCAAGATAAATCTGCCCCAAGTTCAATTAGCCATTTCTCGAGATAGAATCCACAGGTTCTCACTGTTTAAGAATGTCAACCATTTTGCCTTTTTATCTGATGCATTAAAAGGCTAAGCCCGTGCACACCAACAAGAAGCAATTCCTCCTCCTTAAAGCCTGCAGGGGGGACCCCGCAGAACCGCGCCCCCTCGGCACAAGAAGCCCAGATGCCCGCGCCCTGGCTCTGTCTCCGGTGGGAAGCTGCATTACGGTCGGGTGAGCTGGGCGGCGGCAGGACTTCGCCCGACTCCGTCCTCCCCGCTGCTCGCAGCCCCAAACCACTGGAGGCGCTCTCCCTTCACCGCAGTTGGGTCAGTGTGGACGTTTTCCATTCGGCCAGCTCCCCAGAAGCGCCCAGAGGAGAGGGAGGGGGTGAAGCCCAAGGGGGCCACCCACGCCAGGTCGGGCGGGGGCGAGGAGGATGCCCGCGGCCGAACGCAGTCACACAAGCCCGGGGCGACACTGGACCTCGCGCCTACAGCAACCCAGACGGGGAGGCAAAAGCCCCTCATAAAAAGATCAGGGCGCCCCACCCTCCCCTCGGAGCCGCAGCCGCAGCAGGCCAACGAAGCCACAACCCCAGCTCCTCCTTACACACCCAGCTCCCACCAGCGGTGGGTGCCTAACTTCCGGGACGCAGTGGAACGCCGCCGAACGAACGGAGGCCAGAACGTGGGCGCGGGGTGCGGTGCACGTGTTCCCCGAAAGCCAGACAATAAAGAACCCGCCCGGGCGTCTGCGGCCGCCCCACCCTTCTCCCCCGCGCCTCCCACCAGGGGGGGCGCCATCGCCCCGACGTTGGCAGACAAAGCCCCCTCCGGGTGGGGAGAAGGCCCAGCCAGAGGCAGCGGGGAATGCACACAAAAGAGGGAGGGGCGCGCGGCGGGAGGGCGCGGCACTCACCCACGGAGCCCGAGGAGCCCCTGCGCTTGGGCGCGGCCGGGGTGGAGGGGGGCGCGGTGGGGGCCGGGGCGGGCGGGGTCCACGCGGGCTCGGCCTGGGGGCTCACGTCGGCCGGGGGAGGCGGGGGCGGCCGCGCCGGAGGCTCGTCGTCCTCGGGGAGCTTGGAGGGCGAGACTGCGGCAGCGGCCGGCGGCGACGGCGCAGGCACGGACGACGCCGGGCTCGGGTCCCAAAGCGGCTGCCGCTCCGAGGCGGCTGGGGGCGCGGCCGGCAGGGGTCCCCGGGGCGCCGGGGGCACGAAGTCATTCCCGAAGTCCAGCAGGGGCGCGCCGGCGGGAGCGGTGGGAGCGGTGGGCACCGGCGCCGCGGACAGCCCGGCGGCGGGCTTCCTCTCTAGCACCTCCAGCTCCTCCAGGTCTTCGTCCTCGTCCTCCTCTTCCTCCTCGTCCTCCTCCTCCTCGTCCTCCGGCTCCCTCACGAACTGGTACTTGAAGGCGGGTGGAGGCCGGGGCGGGCTGTCCGCAGACGAGGAGACCAGCGGCGACTGGTCCAGGTCTTCCATGGTTGGCGGGCCGGAGATGCTGCTGCAGCTGCTGCCGCCGCCGGGGCCGCTTCTCCTCAGAGCCGCGGGCGGTTGTGGGGGTTGGGGAAGACTGAGAGGGGCCGAGCCCACGGAGCCGAGGGACCTGCAGTGGCGACGGCTCCCGGAACAATGAGACTGCTCCTCCTGCCTCCGCGCCCGTGATGCGCCACCCGCCCGTCCCCCCGTTGCCGCCGCCGCCGCCCAGACGAGCGAAGGAGAGAGGCCAGCAGACTCTCCGCCCAGTTTGGCGTGACTCACCCTCCTCCTCGGCGGGGAGGGTAGGGACTGGCGCGGGAGGGAAAGCGCCAATAGGCTGCGGGATAGAGAAGATGGGCAGCCGGCCGGCCCGATGGAAAGGGAGAGAGCTGAGAGTGGGTGGGGCTCCGTGCACTTCCTCTTTCTTACCGGCTGGGGTTGAGTTCGGTGGGCGGGGCTTGGAGATGGGCACTCCGCCCTCCACGTTGGGTAGATGTGGATTGGGGTGGGGGGCTTGGCCTTGCCCGCAACTGGAGGTCGGTCTGTTAGAGCACTGCTAAAGGGACGGGCCGCTGGCTGGGAGGGGTCAAAGCGGTTCCTGGCGCGCCACCGGAAGGGCGTTATCCTGGGGGACTAGGGGTGGAAACTTTCCTCCCCGGAAAGGAAAAAAACCAAAGTGGAGAAAGGTACAAAGAGGCCTGGGATGTTGGCCCTACGGATTTTAAAAGATTCTGAAATGAAAGATTGTATGTTTCCAAACTTA
This sequence comes from Oryctolagus cuniculus, assembly GCF_964237555.1. Lineage (NCBI taxonomy): Eukaryota > Metazoa > Chordata > Mammalia > Lagomorpha > Leporidae > Oryctolagus > Oryctolagus cuniculus. Next base: position 147,524,164 of record NC_091433.1, on the reverse strand, counting down.
AATTCCCCATCACACATCACGACTACCACCACCACCCTGAAAGGAAAACAAAGACCGCTCTAGGCTCACTCCCAGTCTAAATGCAGACCCTAAAATGAGGAGGGCAAGGCAGAGCTGTGCTAGATCATGTGGCTGTCTGGGGCTGAAAGTCAGCTGTTCTTCCAAAGAGGATTTGGGGCTCTCCTGCTGCTGGACTCTACATGGTAGGAGAATGAGTCATCCAAAATGAGAGAGGGAGGGAGGGCAGAGAGGAAAATGGAAAGAGAAAGACGCCTTGGAAGGCAATTTTGGTTCACATTACAGTTCAATCACCTTGGGCTCGGTGAGTCAACACTTCAGATGATTCAGGCTTTCTGGGAGCCAGGAAACTGGTGCTTCTTGGTTTAAGATACAGTAATAAGCATGTTCCCCATTTCACTTTTCCCAGAACAACAGTTTAAAGTAAATGGTTGCACTGCATCTAAGAATCAGCATCTCTGCAGAGGTTCTGGAATGCCTTTTCTTTTCCTGATCACCTGTCCAAACCAGCGGCCACAGGCCTACTCTGGAGAGGGGGATACCTGCTTTTCAAGTTGTTCACAGTCTAAACCTTCCCTATCCAATGTTTAGTAACCAGCTCCTTGTGGCTAGTGAGCACTCCAAATGCCTGAAATGAGATGCATAAATGTAAAACACACACTGGATTTCAGGAGTTAGTACCAGTGCCTGGCATTGTGGTGCAGCTGTCAGTCCCTACTTGAAACTTGCATGTGCTGTATCAGAATGCCTGGTTCATCCCAGCTCTGCCTCCTATCCAGCTTCCTGCTAATGCACACACACCTGGGAGGCAGCAGGTGAGGGCTTAAGTACTTGGGTCCCTGAGTTCCTGGTCTCAGCTGGGCCTGGCCCTGACGGTTGCAGGCATTAGAGGAGTGAATAAGCAGATGGGGGTACTGTCTTATATGTGCACTCTCTCTGTCCTTCCCCCTATTTCTCTCTCCCTGCCAGATAAAAATTTCAAAAAAAGTTTAAAGAGTACAAAAGATATAAAAATATCAGTTTATATTGGTTAGATACTGAAACATTTTAGATATACTGGGATTTGTATATTATTTAATTTTAATCATTTCTTTTTAAAGAAGCTTGTAGGATATTGTAAAGATGTTTATGGCTGGCCGGCGCCACGGCTCAACAGGCTAATCCTCCACCTTGCGGTGCCGGCACACCGGGTTCTAGTCCCGGTGGGGGCGCCAGATTCTGTCCCAGTTGCCCCTCTTCCAGGCCAGCTCTCTGCTATGGCCAGGGAGTGCAGTGGAGGATGGCCCAAGTGCATGGGCCCTGCACCCCAGTACCTGGCTCCTGGCTTCGGATCAGTGCGGTGCGCCAGCCGCAGCGCACTGGCCGCACCGGCCATTGGAGGGAGAACCAAAGGCAAAGGAAGACCTTCCTCTCTGTCTCTCTCGCTGTCCACTCTGCCTGTCAAAAAAAAAAAAAAAAAAAAAAAAAGATGTTTATGGCTCACAATTGTATTTCTATTGGACTGTGCTAGTCTAGACTGATTAAGAAAATTTGATTGCCATGGGAAATATTGGTAATTTAAGCAAATTCTTAGCTCCAATTGATTAATATTATCCTAAGCTTAATTTAAGTTTTGAAAAAGAAGGGAAGGGGGGCCGGCGCTGTGGCATAGCAGGTAAAGTTGCCTCCTGTAGTGCCGGCATCCCATACAGGCGCTGGTTCAAGACCTGGCTGCTCCACTTCTGATCCAGCTCTCTGCTATGCCTGGGAAAGCAGTAGAAGATGGCCCAAGTCCTTGGGCCCCTGAACCCACATGGGAGATGCAGAAGAGGCTCCTGGCTTCAGATAGGTGCACTCCAGCTGCTACAGCTGTTTGGGGAGTGAACCAGTGGATGGAAGACCTCCCCCTCTTTCTGCCTCTCCTCTCTGTGTAACTCTGACTTTCAAATAAATAAATCTTTAAAAAAAATGAAGGGAGGAGATGATAGGTGGAACACAGGAGATTGGGTAGGGGGAGTGAAGCTATTCTGCCTTAAACTGTAATGGTGGATGCATAATATTATGCATTAGGCAAAACTCATAGAATTCTACAACATAAAGAGTGAGTCCTGGGGCCCGTGTTATGGTGCATCGGGTTAAAGCCCCAGATCAAGTCCCGGCTGCTCCACTCCTGACCCAGCTCTCTGCTAATGCACCTAGGAAATCAGTGGAAGATGGCCCAAGTGTTTGGGCCCCTGCACTGATATGGGAGACCCAGAAGAAGCTCCTGGTTCCTGGCTTTGGATCGGCTCATCTCCAGCCATTATGGCTATTTGGGGAGTGAACCAGCAGATGGAAGACCTCTCTCACTCACTCTGTCTCTACAGCTCTCTGTAACTCTTTCAAATAAATAAAATAAATCTTAAAAAAAAAAAAAAAAGAAAGTGAGTCCTAAAGTAGTCCAGCAATGTAATTCATTAGTAATGATGAAAACTCTTTTGAAGGGTATGAGTGGGAGTATATGTGCACCCTATACTTTGTCTTCATCATTTCTGCAAACCTAAAACTGCTCTAAGAAATAATTTTAAAAAATTTTTAAAAATAATTTTAAAAGAAATATTTTTTAAAGTAGAGCAAGATTCCCTGACAATGTTAGCTGATAAGTTAATTTTTGACAATATATTTAAGACCAAGCACATCAATTGCACAGAAGTGACTGGCTTTATTTCTACAAAATGGTGTGAGTCTCTGAGTTTGTTTGGTTTTACTTTCTTGGTAAGGAAGAATATGAAGAGAGAAGTATTGATGTAGAACTAGGGGTGGGAGGTTATTGCCATTTTAAAACAAAGCATTCCTACAATGATGGCAAAAATTGTCATCTTTGAGTCTTTATCACATAATTGTCAATAATTATTAAAAATGTGCATGATTTTCAGCTAATTACCTATACATACAAAAAAAAAAAAAACCTACTGACCAGATCTTATGGTATAAACTTTTTTCATTTTGTCACAGTTTAGTTATCAGAAACTCAGGCTTGGGGCCTGTGCTGTAGCACCATAGGTGCTACAATTCCCACCAGCTTCACTTCTGATCCAGCTCCTTGCTAATGGCTTGGGAAAGCGGGGGGAGATGGCCCAAGTATTTGAACCCCTGCTACCCACATGGGAGACGTGGAAAAAGCTCCTGGCTCCTGGCTTCAATATGGCTCAGCCCTGGGTCTTTGCGGCCATTTAGGGAGTGAACTAGCAGATGGAAGATCCCTTTCTGTCTCTCCTCTCTCTAACTCTGATTTTCAAATAAATAAATCTTTAAAAAGAAGTAGTAGTAGTAGTAGTGATAGCAGTAGTAGTAGTTCAGGCTTTCCCATACCATTTTTCCCACTATGACTTTTTAAAAATCATTAATGGAAATTGTCATAGGGTTTCCATATATTATTTATAAGTTGCTCCTATGACATTTCTACACACTTGTTTCTAGAACTGCTACCCTTAAAACATGCTCAAGGGAATGAGTATCTTTAATTTAATAAAGGTTTCATTAAAAAATTATAGAAAGGTGGTAAGTTTACAACTTTAATAGTAAGTAACAGGGGCCAGTGTTGTGACACAACAGGTTAAGCTGCTGCCTGTGATACCAGCATCCCATATGTGAGCCAGTTTGAGTCCTGGCTGCTCCAATTCTGATCCAGGTTCCTGCCAATGCTCCTGGGAAACCAGTAGCAGATGGCCCAGGTATTTGGGCCCCTGCTACCCACGTGGGAGACCTGGGTGCATCCCAGGCTCTGGCTTCAGCCTGGCCCAGACCTGGCATTTTGGCAATTTGGGAAGTGAACCAATAGCTAGAAGAGTTGTCTCTCGGCCAGCGCTGCGGCTCACTAGGCTAACCCTCTGCCTGCGGTGCTAGCACCCCGGGTTCTAGTCCTGGTTGGGGTGCCAGATTCTGTCCCGGTTGCTCCTCTTCCAGTCCAGCTCTCTGCTGTGGCCCGGGAGTGCAGTGGAGGATGGCCCAAGTCCTTGGGCCCTGCACCCACATGGGAGACCAGGAGGAAGCACCTGGCTACTGGCTTGGGATCGGCGCAGCGCACTGGCCACAACCTGCCAGCCATAGCGGCCACTTGGGGGGTGAACCAACGAAAAGGAGGACCTCTCTCTCTGTCTCTCACACTGTCCACTCTGCCTGTCAAAAAAAAAAAAAAAAGATTCTCTCTCTCTCTCTCTCATACACCATAACTCTGCTTTTTAAATAAGTAAATAAATCCTTTAAAAATACAGAAATAGCAGTAAGTATTAAAACAATATAATTATAAAAAAATTAAAAATACTGAAGCAATAGCAAGCACTTGACTCTGACAGAAAATAAAAATAAGAATTTTGCATTACTAATCTCAATGACCTTTTGAAGTAAATATTTGATGAATGAGTAAGAGTAAAGAGTTTACCCAGTGTTCAAAGGAAAATCAGCAAAGCATAAAGCAGAGTGTTGCTGCTATACCAAAATTAAAAGTAGAGCTTTTTACATTTTCCTGGAACTAGATATAAATATCACTCTCACTAACAAGAAAATTCTGATAGCTATTTGAAATGTTTAAAGGAAGAACACAAGTTTTGTATCTTGATAATAGTTTGGAAATAATTTTTCGGAGCTGGTGCCATGACTAGCATGTTAAGCTGCCACCTGCAATGCTACCATTCCATATGTGCACCAGTTCGTGTCCCAGCTGCTCCACTTTCGACTCAGCTCCCTGCTAATGGGCCTGTGAAAGCAGCAGAATATGGCCCACGTGCTTGGGATCCTGCATGCATGTAGGAGACACAGAGATGGAGTTCCGAGCTCCTGGCTTCGGCCTGGCCCAATCCCAGTCCTTGTGGCCATTTGGGGCAAGAATAAACAGATGGAAGATCCCTCTCACTCTAACTCTGCCTTTCAAATAAGTAAAATAAATCTTTTTAACAATCAAAGATAGGGGCTGGCGCTGTGGCACAGTGGGCTAAAGCCCCACTCTGCAGTGCCGGCATCCCATATGGGCGCCGGTTCAAGTCCCAACTGCTCCTCTTCTGATCCAGCTCTCTGCTATGGCCTGGGAAAGCAGAAGATGGTCCAACTCCTTGGGCCCCTGCACTTACATGGGAGACCTGGAGGCAGCTCCTGGCTCCTGGCTTTGGATCAGCTCAGCTCTGGCTGTTGCAGTCATTTGGGGAGTGAACCAGTGGAATGGAAGATCTCTCTCTCTCTCTGCCTCCCCCTATTTGTGTAGCTCTGACTTTCAAATACATTTTAAAAAATCAAATTTAATCTTTCTCCTTTAACTTTCTTGAATCCTCTGCATTATCACTGCATTTCTGTAGGTTGCTTCAATATGTATTGTATCCCTGATGAAATTTATTTTTGATCTAGCAGATGGATCATTTTTGATCCAACAAAATTATTTTGATTGAATCCAATCAGAGGAATTCCTATGCCATCTTAGACAAATAAAAATGTAGCCTCATATGGAGAAAGTACTACCAGGAATCCACAAATTATCTAAATAATTTGTTCCATTTTATAACCCATTCTTCATAATACCTAAAGATAAAATTGTAAGTTCTGTTGTTTTATCTTCAATGGAGACAGAAATAGGATTATCACTACCTTTCGAATGAATATTGACTTATTCAATTAAATTCATTGGATATATAGGCTTTTGTGATAAAGATTAAGTAATAGACTTCCTAATGTCAAGGAACATACAAGAATATACATACATATGAATATATGCATATATGTGTGCATATGCATGCAGGAGTGTTTTGGTGATTATGGATATCTATGGACAGAAAGACAGACTCCAGCAGAATTTGGAGAAGGTAGAGAAAGTTGATGCATAAGGTAGATAAAGAGATGCATTTAAGAGGGAATAACATCTACAGAGGCAGGGCGGAATGAAACTTCAACAAAGATTCAAGGCAAAGAGAGACATCTGTTATACATAGGGAAGTAGGAGTGATTGAAGATAAGACCAGAAAAATAAGCTAAGAACATAAGGTGAAGTGTTAGATGTCATGCTATCTCCAAGTTATTAAAGCTCTTTAAGGAGGGTGGTGGGAAGATCTGATAAGTACATTATAAAAAGAACATCACTGGAAAGATGAATTATGGGTTATAATAAACAGAACATTTAAGATGCAACTGCAACATCTCAATCATTGCTCAAAAACTGTATTGTAGCTATTTTTGTGATTTACATGAAACATTATTGCTGATAATTCAGGCAAAAGTTGATGACAGCTTAAATAGAGACAGAGGAAATGGAGAGGAGAGGATAAATTTGAAAATCATCTAAGAAAGTGAATCTGCAGAATTTGGTGACTAACAGGATGGAAGGGTTAATGGAAGAGAAAGAAAAGGTGATTCTACAGTTTAAGGTGAAGTAAGAACTCGAAGCCACTGCAGAGGATGGAAACAGAGATAATTAGAAAGCAGCTGGAAATCAGGATGAGACTTAGGATGAAAGTTTAGGAGAGCAGGTACCCCCCAGTCTATTAGGTTTCATGAATCAAGGTTTGTCAGGAAATAGTGGGGTGGAGGAGGGTTGGCCAAGCAGGTTGATGGATTTTGTCTCCTGCCCACAGGTGAAAATGGCCAGGAATGGAGCCTTGGATATATGCAGAGGTAACGTCTCTGCATGTACTTGAACAATTTTAATCATTTAATCTTTGTTTTTCCAAGCAAAAGAAATGCACTTCTTTTTTTACAAATGAGTTTTTTTAAATGTATTTTCCCTATCTACCTTAAATATCAAACTCAGAACTCAAATTAGTATTCCAGTAAGTTCTCAGTATAACTATATTTAGCACCAATTAACCTTTAGTAATAGGGATAGCACCAATAATTTAAGCCTACAGATAATCCTTAAACTCTCATTAAGCTAGTAGTTCCAGCTTCTTAGCCAGTGACAGTAGAACTGCCTGGTAGACTTTGGCCTTTTCTGTAATTGCCCACTAATGAAGATGTTAAAAAGAGGGAAATGGCTGAGGTAAAAGCAATATGAGATTAAGAAAGAAAAATTTGCTAATTAATACATTATTCTTTTATATGCTGCCTATTTTGTTGAGTTATTTGATTTTCAGTCAATAAATTTGTATCACTCCTAGGCAACTTGTGTCCTACCTTCTTTCAAGGAAGTAAGCAACACAGTTATCACTAGGAATGCTACCCATATTACCCTGTATGTGCCTTTTTTGAAACTTATTTTCCTTTCATTATTAAAATGTTACTCTGGGGCTGGCTCAGCACGTTAAGCTGCTGCTTGCAATGCCAGCATCCCATGTGAGTGCTAGTTCAAGTCCCTGCTGTTCTACTTCCATTCCACATCCCTGCTAATGCACCTGGGAAGGCAGGAGAAGATGGTTCGAGTATTGGGTCCCTGTTACCCGTGTGAGAGACCCAGATCCAGTTCCTGGCTCCTGGCTTTGGCCTGGCCCAGCCCTGGCCATTTCAGTGATTCAGGGAGTGATCCAGCAGGTGGAAGATATCTCTCTCTCTCTCTCTCTCTCTCTCTCTCTCCCTCCCTCCCTCTTTCTCCCACCTCTGTAAATCTGCCTTTCAAGTAAAAAAATAAATCTTTAAAAACTAAAAATAAAAAAGTTATTGTGATCTATACTCTCACTTTAGTTTTCTTTGTTGTTATGATTAGAAATTTTCCTGCTCTGTTGTCTGTATACTATAGACTGGGTAATTTATAAAGATTAAAGGTTTTAAAGTGGGCATTTAGCCTAGAGGCTATGATGCCCATGTTCTCAAATCAGAGTGCCTGAGCTGGATTCCTTGCTCTCTCCTAACTCCAACTTCCCGCCAATGCAGGCTGTGGGAGACAGCAGTGAGGGCTCAACTAATTGCATTCCTGCTTCCCATGAAGACCTGGATTGAGTTCTTGGCTCCTGCCTTTGGCCCTAGCCCAGTCCCAGGCACTGTAGGCATTTGGAGAGTCAACTAGTAGATAGGGGCTTTCTCTTTCTCTATCTCTTTCTTCTTTCCTCTCCCACCCCCACCTTCCTTTTTCTTTTTGGAGACAGACAGAGGGTAGGGGGGAAGGGAGAAAAAGGAAGGGAAGTTGGGAAAGGAGAGGACAGGAGAGGAGAAGAGATGCTTATTCAGCTCATGGTTCCCAGGAGGTCAAAGATCAAGGTACCAATGAGAGCCTTCTTCTTGGTGGTGTTTCCTGAGAGTCCAGAGGGGACCCAGGCATCACTTAGCAAGAGCGATGGCCAGATTGTCTCATAACAGACCACCTCTCATGATAACCAGCCACTCATTTGACACTCCATTACTCCATGACTAGATTAACCCATTCACAGGGCACAGCCTGTATGGCCCAGTCACCTCCCAAAATGCCACTGCCAAACGCCATTAACATACAACCTGGAGATTAAGTGTCCAACCCCTGAAATCTGGGGACAAACATTCAACCCACACGAAGTGGTCAAAGAAATGTTGGAAATCATTTATGAATGCTAGTTAATGATTTCAATATGGAATATCACATGTTCATTTCCTCCCCATCCAAAATCCCATTAAAATGTCAGGAAAGCCATAAAAAATGGTATTAACCAACAAGGACTAAGAGAGTAAGAGGAGAATAACAATGGATAAAATATTTCAACACATTTTTAGAAGACAAGAAGCAGATGGAAAAGTCACTGACAGCACAATGGATGAAGTCGCAACCTAAATATCTCTCAGAGCACAATATCAGCTAGAAGCAAAATATTTAATCCCAGCACTCCTGAGATGCTTGACTTCTGGAGGTGCCAGGACTGAAAACAAGTATATAAAATAGAAGTGGAACTCACGGCCCCCATGCCCCATCCTGTTCCCACAAAGTCCACACAAGGCTTATAGAAGTGCATCCTACCCAACCCTCACTTCTCCCCCAAACCCAAGCTGTCTCTTTGCACATTCTCCCCCAGATGGTATATTACAGAATTTTTATATATAAAAGCAAAATGGCACCAGAGAAGGTTCTTCTAAGCGCTAGCACATGAGCATCCCAGCGAGGAGGCCGGAACAACCACACAGTCATGTCTTTCAGTCTGACCCCTTCTTCCCAGAGAGCTTCGAGTCCATTCCTGCTAATGTTATACTCTTAAACATGAAACAAAGCAAGAACCCACCAGACATTTGAAAAAAGTCTCAAATGAGGGCTAGAAATGAAAACAAACAGAAAAAGGAAATTGAGAGACATATAGAGAACAGAAGGAAAAAACAAGGAAACTATCAGTAATATCCAGTCCTAAAAGACAAAAAGAGAAACAATAAAAGAAATCAGACAGCATGAAAGAATTCATAATTAAAACAACTATATAGGCCAGTGCCGCGATTCACTAGGCTAATCCTCTGCCTGCGGCGCTGGCACCCTGGGTTCTGGTTCCACTTGGGGAGACAGATTCTGTCCCAGTTGCTCCTCTTCCAGTCCAGCTCTCTGCTGTGGCCCAGGAAGGCTGTGGAGGATGGCCCAAGTGCTTGGGCCCTGCACCTGCATGGGAGACCAGGAGGAAGCACCTGGCTCCTGGCTTCAGATCGGCGCAGCACGCCGGCCGTAGCAGCCATTTGGGGGGTGAACCAACAGAAGGAAGACCTTTCTCTCTGTCTCTCTCTCTCACTGTCTAACTCTGCCTGTCAAAAAACAAACAAACAAACAAACAAAAAACTATATGATCATAGCAATATTATTCTCAATATCAAAGGTAGAAATAACAAAATGTCTATCACAGGTGAATGAATAAACAAAATAGCATATGCATGCAATAGCATATTAATCAGCTTCAAAAAGGAGAGAAATTTTGATATATGTTACACTATAGATGAACCTTGCAACTATTATCCTAAGTGAAATAAACCAGACATGAAAGGATAAATATTACATGATTCTACTTATTTGAGTTTCTTAGGATTGTTCAGTACATAGAGACAGGAAGTAGAAGAGGGAAGAAGAGGAAAAGGGAATTGGTGTTTAATGAGCACTAACTTTCAGTATGGAATGGTAAAAATTTTCTGGAGATAGACAGTGGGGATGGCTATACAACAGTGTGAATGTACAATAATTGAATGCAATGTCATTCAACTATACACTTAAAAATGATCAAAATGGGTAGGCACTCTTGGTACAGTGGGTTAAGTTGTGGCTTTTGGATACCCACATCCCTTCTCAGAGTGCCTGGTTTGAGTCCCAACTATTCTGCTTCTGACCCACCTTTCTGCTAATGTAGCTGGAAGGCAGCAGATGATGGCCCACGTGTGAGACATGGATGGAGCTCCTGGCTTTTGGCTTTGGCCTGGCCATTTAGGGAGTGAACCAGAAGATGGAAGAGCATCTAATCTCTGTCTGTATCTGTCACTCTGTGTTTCAAATAAATGTGGTAGGATGGTAAATTTTTTTAAAAATTCCTTTTTTTGAAAGAGTTATATAGAAAGGGGAAGATAGTGATAGACAGGGAAGGAGAGGGGAGGGAGAAGAGAGAGAGAAAAAAGATCTTCCAGCCACTGATTCACTCCCCAAATGGCTGCAATGGCCAGGGCTGGGCAAGGCAAAGCCAGAAGCCTGAAACTCCATCCATATCTCCCACTTGGGTGGCAAGTACCCACAAACTTGAAACATACTCCACTGCTTTTCCAAGTGCATTAGCAGGGAGCTGAATCAGAAGTCAAGTAGCCAGGATTCAAACTGGTGCCCATATGGGATGTCTTCTTCGCAGGTGGCAGCTTAACCCAATGCACCATAACACCAGCCCAAAATGGTAAATTTTTCATCATATATTCTATCATACTCAAAGAGTTAATCATATTTTTTCAAAAATAACAGAAGTATTGGAACATAAAGTTGAAGACTTCCCCCAGGAAATAGAGAAGAACAAGATGTGTTAGTAACAAACAAGTGGAAATTGAAGTTAAACAAAAATCAATTGCAATATTGGTCAAAGGGAACAAAATTTCAGTCAGGAGAGGTAAGTTCTAGAGATCTACTCTGCAACATGGTGACAATAGTTGACAGCAATGTATTATATTCTTGGAAATTGCTCAGAGTACCTTAAGTGTTTTTACCATAAAAAAAAAAGTACGGGAGATAATGCACATGTTAGTTACCTCAATTCCACAATAGATACATATTTCAGAGCATCACATGAGACATGATAAACATATACAATTTCAGTTGCCAAGTAAACTAAACAATTTAAAACAGCATCAGAAAACATGAAATATTGAGAGATGGATTTAACAAAGTATGCCCAGTACCATCAAACTGCAAACTACAAAGGTTGCTCAGAGAGACTAAAGAAGCCAGAGGAATTTAAACTTGATTTCAAGATTTATAATAAAGCTACAATAATGAGGACAATGTAGTACTTGGTATAAACTAATAAATTTGTGGAAATGAAGAATACAGAAATAAACCTGTAGATCCAACACTTATAGGCAATTTTCTTTTTTTAAAAAAGATTTGGGCCCTGCACCCGCATGGGAGACCAGGAGAGGCACCTGGTTCCTGCCATCGGATCAGCGCAGCGCGCTGGCCACAGCAAGCCAGCCGCAGTGGCCATTGGGGGGTGAACCAACGGCAAAGGAAGACCTTTCTCTCTCTCTCTCTCTCTCTCACTGTCCACTCTGCCTGTCAAAAAAAAAAAAAAAAAGATTTGTTTATTTGATAGTCAGAATTACACAGAAAGAGAAGGAGAGGCAGAGAGAGAGAGGTCTTCTACCTGCTGGTTCACTCCCCAGTTGGCCACAATGGCTGGATCTTTGCCAATCCGAAGCCAGGAGCCAGGAGCTTCTTCTGGATCTCCCATGCGGGTATAGGTATAATCTGCATCCAATAAAACTCACTCAGGTAAACAGTTAATCGAGTTTTGACAATGGTCATGCAGTCATCACCACAGTCCAGATACACATGATTTCTATCATTCCGAGTGGTACGTAACCCCTTCTGCAGTCGCCCCTCCCTACCCCACACCCCTGACAGTTTTGCCTGTTTTATAATGTCATGTAAATAGAACCATATACTATGGAGTCTTTTGCTCCGTGCTTCTCTCACTTAAAAGAATCCTTACAAATGTGTTCTATGTTATGTACACCAGTCCTTTATTCCTTTCCATTGCTAATCAGGATTCCAAGGTCACACAAGAAACCACATAGTGTTGACTGCTTTACTTAGACCCAGGACCCATTTTGAGTTAATTTTTGCATAGGATATGGGATAGGCCGGTGCCGTGGCTCAATAGGCTAATCCTCTGCCTTGCGGCGCCGGCACACCGGGTTCTAGTCCTGGTCGGGGCGCTGGATTCTGTCCCGGTTGCCCCTCTTCCAGGCCAGCTCTCTGCTATGGCCCGGGAGTGCAGTGGAGGATGGCCCAGGTGCTTGGGCCCTGCACCCCATGGGAGACCAGGAGAAACACCTGGCTCCTGGCTTCGGATCAGCGTGGTGTGCCGGCCGCAGCGCGCCGGCCGCAGTGGCCATTGGAGGGTGAACCAACGGTAAAAAGGAAGACCTTTCTCCCTGTCTCTCTCTCTCACTGTCCACTCTGCCTGTCAAAAAAAAAAAAATTATATGGGATAAGGGTCAAAGTGATAGTAGTTGTTCTTCCTCTTCCTCCTGATTATGCTCTCCCCATGGAAATACCATAGCAGTGCTGTTGAAAATTGACTATAAGGGCCAGCACCGTGGCAAGTGGGTAAAGCTGCCACCTGCAGTGCCGGCATCCCAGATGGGCACCGGTTCGAATCCCAGCTGCTCCACTTCCAATCTAGCTGTCTGCTATGGCCTGGGAAAACAGTAGAAGATGGCCCAGGTCTTTGGATCCCTGCACCCACATGGGAGACCTGGAAGAAGCTCCTGGCTCCTGGCTTTGGATTGGCACAGCTCTGGCCGTTGTGGCTATCTGGGGAGTGAACCATCACATGGAAGACTTCTCTCTCTCTCTCTCTCTATCTCTGCCTCTCTGTAACTCTGCCTTAAAAATAAATACATTTTTAAGAAAAACAAAAGAAATACAGTTGCATGTTTAGATGAATATACCAGTATTCCTAAAAAACATAAATGGGATTTCATAGGTATTGTAACAGATCAAATTTGGCCTCCCCAAAAGCCATGTTAATATCCTAACCCCCAGTACCTCAGAATGATACTAGCTGGAAACAGGGTACAGATGTAATTAGTTAAGATGAAGTCATACTGGAGTAAAGTGGGCCCTAATCCAATCTGACTGATGTGCTTCTATCAACTGGAAAAGACAGACATGGAGTGAAGACGACCATGTGAAGATAGAGGTGGTAATTAGAATTATGCTGCCACAAGTCAAGTAAGTCCCAGGGCTACCAGAAGCTGGAAGAGGTGGGAAGTATCCTTCCCTGAAGACTTTGAAGGGTGTGTGGTTCTCCCAAAACCTTGATTTCAGACTTCTAGCCCCCATAACTGTGCAAGAATAAATTTCAGTTGTTTGAGGTTGGCAGAGTTAGATAGAGAGAGACAAAGAGAAAGGTCTTCCTTTTTCCATTGGTTCACCCTCGAAATGGCTGCTATGGCTGGTGCACTGTACCGATCCGAAGCCAGAAGCCAGGTGCTTCCTCTTGGTCTCCCATGCGGGTGCAGGGCCCAAGCACTTGTGCCATCCTCCACTGCACTCCCGGGCCACAGCAGAGAGCTGGACTGGAAGAGGAGCAACTGGGACAGAATCCAGCGCCCCAACTGGGACTAGAACCCGGTGTGCTGGTGCCGCAGGCAGAGGATTAGCCTAGTGAGCTGCGGCGCTGGCCAAGGTTGGCATTGTTGTGTAGTATGTTAAACCCTCACTTGCAACCCCTGCATCCCATATCAGAGTGCTAGTTTAAGTGTCAGCTATTCCACTTCCTATCCAGCTACCTGCTAATATGCCTGGGAGACAGCAGAAGAACTCGGGCCCCTGCCACCCATGTGGGAAACCAGGATGGGGTTTGTGGCTCCTGGTTTGGGCCTGGCCCAGACTTTTCTGTTGTAGCCATTTGGGGAATGAAATAGTGGATGGACAATCTATCTCCTTGTCTCTCCTTCTAGCTCTTTCTGCCTTTGGAATAAATCTTTGGGGCGGGGGGCAGGGGGGACTCACTTGCAGTACTTTGTTACAGTCAAGTTTTATATAGAAAACTAATATGAATATGTACCCAAATACATTTATACCGTAAAACCCAGAGTTGGAAGGAAGAGACTGGCCTGACCCAAAAACCCCTCTCTTCTTTGTTATTCTTAGAGATTAGGTAGTAGTCTTTGGTCCTGACCCAGGAGATAACCAGAGGTGCTAATAGTGTGACAATAGCACATAGCAGCCAATGTGAACTGGACCAAAGAAACTCTAGAGAACTTAAAATAAAAGCCAAAACAAGCTGTCCTCCAGGCTCCAGGAGAGAATGCTACTCAAAAGACTCCATCTTTCCCAGGTTGTTTCCTGCCAATAGGAAGAGAGGTCACTAGCAGCGGATACTCACCTAGGCCAGAAGTGCGTGACCTCATGCCCATGAAAATTAAAAGCCAGTTGATTGTGGTCAACAAGGTCATTTGAGTAGGCACTTTGGGTGATATCAGGCTGCTCCACACCCATTTTATCTAATAACTTCCCTACTCAGGGCTGAATCCGTGGCATCCATGTTTGTAATGTTCCCTTACTCACAAGTGCAGGGCTGATTAAGCAAGGATAAGGATGCACATAAATTCTACTCAGGCCCCCTCCCTGTCCTTCTCCCTCTCCCCCTCCCTCTTTCCTTCTGTCCCTCTCCCTCCAAGATCTAGCACTGGGAGGTAAGAAGCTGCACGAGCTCTTGGAACTTGGGATGTGTACAATCGGGAGCAAGGAGATGGCCACGCTTTTCCTTGTGCACAACAAAGCAAGAGAGTCAGTCTGCAGAGAGCAAGCAATGAGACGACCAGAGTAAGTCAGAAAAGTAGCTGCCAATGTTCTCCAGGGGTTCCTAAGTCCTGGTTCCATAAACCCTGGCTGCATTTTCTGCCTTTCTTGAGATATTCTATTGTCTCTTAAACACATTTTTTTATTTGTTTACACTGGGTTGAAAGAAGCTCCCTGTGATTTTTTTCAAGCAAAACAGCCTCGATTAATGAAGCTAGAGATAGACATTAGCATATTACCTTTGTTACTAAAATGTTTTTTATTGGGGCGGACGCTGTGGTGTAGTGGGTTAAAGTGCTTTCTGCAATGCCAGCGCCAGTTCAAGTCCCAGCTGATCCACTTCCAATCTAGCTCCCTGCTAATGTGCCTAGGAAAGCAGAAAATGGCCCAAGTCCTTGGGCCCCTGCATCCATGAGAGAGACCCAGATGAAGCTCCTGTCTTCTGGCTTCGGCCTGGCCGAGCCCTTACCATCACAGCCATTTGGAAAGTGAAGCAGCAGATGAAGATCTCTCTGTCTCTTCCTCTCTCTGACTTTCAAATAAATAAATAAATCTTAAAAATAAAACATGTAAAAATGTTTTTTGTTGACAATTACCCATAAAAGTCAGATGGGGCTAAGACTTTTTGGTCAGCTGTTTTATATGGCTCTACAAATTATATAACTGTATTATCTATTAAAATACTTAAATTAAAAATTATTACCAAAATAACTTCTTAATAATATGATTATGTGTCCCGTCTCAAAATTCAGACCACCTCATTTAATACAGAGTAAGACAACTGGTCAGGCCGGCGCCACGGCTCATTAGGCTAATCCTCCGCCTTGCGGTGCCGTTACACCGGGTTCTAGTCCCGGTTGGGGCGCCGGATTCTGTTCCGGTTGCGCCTCTTCCAGGCCAGCTCTCTGCTGTGGCCCGGGAGTGCAGTGGAGGATGGCACAAGTGCTTGGGCCCTGCACCCCATGGGAGACCAGGAGAAGCACCTGGTTCCTGCCATCGGATCAGTGTGGTGCACCAGCCACAGCGCACCAGCTGCGACGGCCATTGGAGGGTGAACCAATGGCAAAGGAAGACCTTTCTCTCTCTCTCTCTCTCTCACTGTCTACTCTGCCTGTCAAAAAAAAAAAAAAAAAGACAACTGGTCAGAATTTTAAAACTCAGCCCTTAGCTAAGAGTTTTTACACTGGAGAATCAAACGTCATGCTATAAGATATATACATCCTGGGTTTAGATAGGAGACTTGATATAAAATATATAACTTGTTATCCAGAAATCAATTCAAACTGCTTCATGCACTTCTTTTGGGTGCTATGAAACTATTGAACCCAGTAAAAAAGGGATAAACACAAAACACAGTTTTAAATGGTTCGTTCTGCCTTCTAAGCCCATCCATGGATGATAATAAACTTAATTGCCAATAAATTTAAATTCATCTCCAATTTAGCTGAAGATACATTTAAATAATGCATAATAACAATGAAATAACCACACAGTGGTATTAAATATCAAGTTCATAGCATAGCAAAAGGAGTGTTAAAAAGTCCGATAGGGAAGAGATCAGTGACTCTGATGCTGCTTAAGGGGATGTTTGGAGGAACAGAGAAATGATCTGCTTCAAAATACTGGTAGGATTTGGGGACATAAAAGGTATACAAAATAGTAAAAACACAGTCAAGAGCAAAGAATCAACAGAAACCATAAGAACACAACTGGAACTAGAACAAGGGTGTGAGTTAACAAATTGTATAGGAAATGCACGTAGCATAGAGTCTGGCACTTAGCTACTCAATTAATAGTAATTGCTTTTGCTGTTATAAAAGCAGGATAAGGGGGCCAGCACTGTGGCACAAAGGGTTAGAGCCCTGGCCTGAAGCGCCAGCATCTCATATGGGCGCCGGTTCTAGTCCCAGCCGCTCCTCTTCCGATCCAGCTCTCTGCTACAGCCTGGGAAAGCAGTAGAAGATGGCCCAAGTCCTTGGGCCCCTGCACCTGCGTGGGAGACCAGAAGAAGCTCCTGGCTCCTGGCTGCGGATCTGCACAGCTCTGGTCGCTGTGGCCATCTGGGGAGTGAACCAGCGGATGGAAGACCTCCCTCTCTGTCAACGTCTCTCTGTAACTCTGTCTTTCAAATAAATAAAATAAATATTTTAAAAAAAAAGCAGGATAAGGTCACATAGGTCAGCTGAGGCTATATTCTAGGCAACTTTGAAAGTCAGATAGAGGAGCCTGTGTTGTGATACAGGGGGTTAAGCCTCCACCTACAGTGCTAGCATCCCATGTGGGCACCAGTTCAAACCCTGGCTGCTCTACTTCTAATCTGACTCCCTGCTAATGTGCCTGGGAAAGCAGCAGACAATGGCCCAAGTCCTTGGGCCCCTGCACCCACATGGGATACCTGGAAGAAGCTCCTTCCTTCAGATGGGCCCAGCCCTGGCCATTGCAGCCATTTGCGGAGTGAACCAGCAGATATAAGATCGCTCTGTCTCTTTCTCCTCCCCCTCAGTCCCTCCGTTTTCTTCCTCCTATCTCTGCCTTTCAAATAAATTTTAAAAATCTTGACAAATAAAAAAGTCAGAGCTAAGCCTTTACACATCATTTTGTTTTAGAGTAGAAAAATTTGATTCAGTAAAACTCTTTGAACATGTAACGAATTAGAGAAAGTGAAGACAGAATAGGTAGTAAGAGCAGGTAAGAAGGTTTTCTATAGTATCAAAGCTAAAGAGAACTTAAAAAAAAAAAAAAAGATTTATTTATTTGAAAGACAAAGTTACAGAGAGACATTGAGACAGAGAGGGAGGTCCTTCCATCCGCTGACTGACTCCCCAGAGGGCAACAACAGCCAGAGCTGCGCCAATCCAAAGCCAGGAGCCAGGAGCTTCTTCCAGGTCTCCTACATGGGTGCAGGGGCCCAAGGACTTGGGCCATCTTCTACTGCTTTCCCAGGCCATAGCAGAGAGCTGGATCAGAAGAGGAGCAGCCGGGACTAGAACCAGGGCCTATGTGGGATGCCGGTGCTCAGGCCAGGGTTTTAACCCGCTGTGCCACAGCACCGGCCCCAAAGCTAAAGAGAACTTAAACCAGGGTGGTGAAAGCAGAACTAAAGGATATATTTGAAGGACTTAAAAAAAAATAGAGAGTCTCGGGGACTAATTAGTGATATATAAGAGATGAAATAGAAGGAAGAGGCAAGTAAAATATTTTTATTTCTTGTATTATTTATTATGAAATATTACTAAATCCATCTTCTATTTTGTAGGTTCCACCATTAGAATGTTTGTTCTGAGTAAACATTCTCAGTGAAGCTGCCCACAGCTCACACCAAAAGTAAGCTGAGAAGTGACGTAGGAGGGAACCGGGGGTTCCCTTCAGCCATGAACAGCTTTTAACTGAATGTGTAGGTGGTGATCATGTTAAATATACCACATAAAATCAGATTCTTTTTTTTACCCATATGGAATTTCCATGGTAGACAAGCCAGCTACCAGCCACTTTCAGCCTTGTCTGTTTCACAGCTTCTCAACTGTTGGTGCAATTTCAGTTGAAGTTCTCATCGTAGAATCCAAAACGTTCCCTCCTGTGTTAAGCACAACTTGTGGTAGCTGGAGGTTTTCTTTTGCTCTTGGAATCACATTGGGTCTGCAGCTACTGGAGTGCAGCAGAGGCAAGGGGAGAAATTAAACGATGTAGTATCGTGTTCTGTAGTCCCATGAAGGGACTTCAAAACATTTCTGGAAAAACAGGATTAAAAGATTTTTAAATATAAACTATATTCTTCAATGTAAACTCCACCAAGTTTAGGACACATTTGTAAGCAATGCTATCAGCTGTTCAGTCCATCCTGATTATATGAATTTCAAGTAACGGTCAGCTCAATTATGTGCCAGAATCCATGATTTGGGCTATGTAGCTGACATCTGCATTGGCATTTTTCTAGGAAATACAATACCAGACCTACTGATCCTCTGCATGCTATCCTTCACACCTTCCAAATCAGAAAGTCCCTCTAAGACTCTAATAAGTGTTCCTCTTCACTAGTCAATTCAATTCTGCATTGTCTAAGAATTAACTGAACATACTGGCGTACCCAGAGATTATTACCACAGAGTTTATGGCTATTCCACAAAGTGACAACCTAAAGGTGCGTATGGAATATAATTGTTTACCTCCCTTGCACAAGTACAGGCACTTACTCCACTTTTGGGAATATTAGCCTGTGCGTTTTTTCTAAAGCACACAGGGCGGGCTGTGCCTCCTCCACTCCATCACGCTCTGAAAAACAACAGCAGGAGCTCAGAGATAGGCAGTCTCCAGGACAGGCTCAGACAACCTTCCTGGTGTTCCGGAAGGGCCCACAACTCCACTCATCAGATCATCTCTGCCCAGGCTCAGTGCTCCCATTCAGACTGCAAGAAAAGGGGACCGGAGTGGAGCTGAATTGTGTTAAGTTTGAGATCAAAGGTTAGAAAGAAACAGAGGAATTTGAATTAATCTGGCCAGGGAGATGCAGATGATATCAATTGGGGAGCAAAGCTTCAGAGAAGGGACAAAGAACTAAGAGGAAATAGTACAAATACAGGGTACAAATGAGACATTGTTAAACACTCTTTAAGAAAAAAAAGTTTTGCCCTTCCATGGCATATATATATATATACACACACACACACATATATATATATATATTCTGATGGCAGAGACTGTACGTGTGACAAACAGAACATGCCAACCATACTAGCCAAGGAACAGAGACAGTCTCAAGTAGGGTTCCTCAACCTCAGCACTATTAACATGAGCCAGATAATGTTTTGTTATAGGGAGCTATCCTGTGCGTTGTCGGATGTTTCACAGTCCCTGGCTGCTACCCACCGAGTGCCAATATACTCTCTCATTTGCAATAACCACAAATGTCTCCAGCCTTTCCCAAACGACCCCAGGCAGCAAGTGGGGTGAGGTGACCAGTAGGGTACAAAATTACCCCTGGTCAAAAACCACCAGCCTAGTGTATTATTATTACAGTATACAAAATTCTCCACTCCTTTCAAGGACCAACAGCTGCTCTGAATTTTATTAAAACAGAACTTCAAGACTCCAAAGCCCAGGCTGAGTTCCTGGGAAGGCTTGTAAAGTCAGCCCAGCCTCTACAGTGATAATTTACTATCAGGGGGCTTCTTGTGATCCGCAAGACAAAATGTCTAGTTCAGTCTGTCCTCCTGGGTCCTATTACCACTCTGCCATTACTGCTTTGCGTCTCAATTTCATCAGATCTCAAATGAGAACAATAGTACTTCCCCTACCTCCTGTGCAGGCGATCATGAAGATACAATGAGAAGAAATGGAAAAGTGTTTTTGAAAACACAAAATATAATCAGATATAATTAAATCATTACTGTCTTTGCAAAAACCAGAAACACATTAACAAACAACCTGAAAGTGTCTGCCATCCTTTTCTACTTTGAATCACATGATTTGCCTTGCTAGAGTAGGAGTGGGATCCTTTGACATCAGAAATAGCATTTATTTGCTACAGCTGGTGCACAGGACAAAAATGATCCAGTTCTATGAAATGCCACCTGCACCCATGGTCTTCATTTAATTTGTA
This sequence comes from Oryctolagus cuniculus, assembly GCF_964237555.1. NCBI lineage: Eukaryota > Metazoa > Chordata > Mammalia > Lagomorpha > Leporidae > Oryctolagus > Oryctolagus cuniculus. The sequence continues at coordinate 147,503,684 of NC_091433.1, read as the reverse complement.
GATCACTTCTTAGCAAACCATGGCATATGCCCTCCACCACAGCACTGCAGCAAGGACTGGCTACAACAACAACAACAAAAAACCAAAACAAAACTAGCAAAACTCCAGAATCTGGCAAAGAATGGGAGGAAGTTGTAAAGATCATAAATGGCTAGGAGAGAGGATTCCAAATGGCTTTTCTGTGTTGAGTGGTTATACCTGTTGGAGTCAGCTGGAGGATTTTAGGACCCTGGAGAAAGAGGTGCCAAGCCATGAGGGAGAAGAACAGAAAGATAAGCTGGAAGACCACAAAGATGAACCTTGGAGCCAGCGCTGGGCTTATCGGGTAAAGCTGCCACCAGCAGTGCTGGCATCCCATATGGGTACCAGTTCAAGTCCCAGCTGCTCCTCTTCGATTCAGCTCTCTGCTATGGCCTGGGAAAGCAGCAGATGGCCCAAGTCCTTGGGCCCCTGCACCCAAGTGGAAGACCTGGAAGAAGCTCCCTGAGGGTGGCCGTTGCGGCCATCTGGAGAGTGAATCAGCGGATGGAAGATCTCTCTCTCTCTCCCTCTCTCTCTCTTTCTCCCTCTCCCCCTCTCTGTAACTCTTTCAAATAAAATAATCTTTAAAAAAATTATAAACAAAACTGTAGTAAACACTATCAAAGAAAATTGGTAAGTGTAGCTATACAAAGAGTCTTCAAAAATTGCATGTAAAATGCACTATTATGAAAACACTTTCAAAAGTTGCTTGCAGCAAAATAATTTCAATTCTTTTCAATCCATTTTCCATGAAGCTTTTGATGTCCCTTTGTATTTTCTTAGGATATATTCTCAGCTGTGAAGTTTCTGGATCAAGTACTTGCACATTTTTAAGCTTTCATTCTTTATAATAATTTTTAAGAGAGATTTCCTCTCTTAAATTATCATGGTGGGGCCAGTGCTGTAGTGCAGTGGGTTGATCCACAACTTGCAATGCCAACATCCCATCTGAACTAGGCTTGAGTCCCAGCTATTCCATTTCTGATCCACCTCCCTGCTAATGCACCTGGAAAGCAGCAGAAGATGGCCCAAGTGGGTTCTTGTACCCATGTGAGAAATATGGATGGAATTCTCAACTTCTGGCTTTGGCCTTGCATTGCCCCAGCCATTGTAACCATTTGGGGAGTGAACCAGTGGATGGAAGGTCTCTCTGTTTTTCCCTCTCTCTCTGTAACTCTGCCTTTCAAAGAAATAAATAAATCTTTAAAAAAAAATCATCATGCTGCCATCTTGATGTTCCAGATGTAACTGTACCACTTAGCACTTGAGCATATACCCAATGAAACATGATACATATTCTAATTTTGAAATTCCCAAAGGAATGTTTACATAACCTTCAAAATTAGAAAATCTCTAAATAGAAAGAGCACAATTGCAACTATTCTTTGTCTTCTTTTTTAGGATTAACATTTTTGTTTTATACTTCTTTAAATGTACCATTTTTTTAAAGATTTATTTTTATTTATTTGAAAGACAGAGTTACAGGATAGGTAGAGACAAAGAGAGAGGTCTTCCATTTGCTGGTTCACTCCCCAGATGGCCATTTTAAGTAATCAAAGGAAAAATTGTTAAGTGTTCTTTCTACAGTTCTATCCACCAAAAACAAGCTTATTCAGTTGTCCTGCACTGTCATTTCTTCATCTTTTTTTTTTTTTGGAAATATCCTTTTTTTAAGATTTATTTATTTGAGAGGCAGAGTTACAGAGAGAAGGACAGAGAGAGAGGTCTTCCATCCACTGGTTCATTCCCCAAATGGCTGCAATGGCTGGAGCTGCACCTATCTGAAGCCAGAATCTAGGAGTTTCTTCTGATTCTCTCACATGGGTGCAGGGGCCCAAGCACTTGGGCCATCTTCCATTGCTTTCCCAGGCCAACAGCAGGGAGCTGGACTGGAAGAGGAGCAGTTGGGACTCAAATTGACGCCCATATGGGATGCCAGCACTGCAGAGGCTTAACCTACACTACATCGCCAGCCCCCATTTCTTCATCTGATACAATCACCTCTTCTATTTTTATCCCCAATACAATTATTTACACAATTTTATTAGACAATTCTGTTAAGAGGCAAGGCTGAGTCTATATATTCCAAAATCAATTATAAATTAAAAATTTTACTGTAATACCATACCACCACAACCATCACCACAAGACACTTCTAGTCAACCATATTTCTCACAGAAAGCATTTTAAATGGAGTTCATTCCTATGCAAAAACTTAAATGACCTTTTTCTTTCCTACTAGGCATAAACTTTAATTCAATCTCATTATTTATTTCTGTCTGTAAATATCAAACTAAGAGTATTAATTTTATCATCCAATGGGCATGCCATCCATAATATTTCACTGTTTACAACTGTGTCTACAAATAGAACTTTATAGAAAATATAACTATGCAGCAGCATAGCATTTGGCTATGACTATTAAACAGTGGCAAGAGTTCTACTTCCATGTGCTTTGTATACAGCTAAGAGTAGGAGAAAGGGGAATCTGACAGCAAATTAAGAAGGGAACAGCTAATGATCAACTCACTATCTTCTGGGGAGAACTCTAGGAATTACAACAGAAATGCTAATACACAACATCTGTATGATGTAATTCTGTCAATACACAGAATTCCAGGTACTCATTAGGTACCACTTTAAAACTCAGATTGGACTGCCACTTGCAACACCAGTATTCTACATTTGAGTGCTGGTTTGAGTCCCAACTTCTCCACTTCCAACCGAGCTCCCTGCTAATGCACATGGGAAAGCAGCAGAAGATGGCCCAAGTGCTTGGATCCCTGCTACCATATGGAAGACATGGATGGAGTTCTTGGCTTCTGGCTTCAACCTCACCAGCCTGCCTGTTGTGGCCTTTGAGGAGTGATAAAGCAGATATATGGAAGGTTTCTTTCTCTCTCTGTCTCCCTCCCAGACCCTACCTTTCAATAAATCTATTTAAAGATAAATCTTTAAAAAGGAGTCAATAGCTATTTAAAAAAATACAGTTTTCAAAATTCCCCCTTGTTTTTTAGTCTACCCACATCAATAGCATCCTGGCAACATTTATTGATTCTATGCACTTAAAATTACATTCTAACAGCTTGCTCCACAGATGGTGAGAACTTCAGAGATAAAACTCAATTTTCTTTTCCACTTAAACGTGAAGAGACTGATTAACTTGCCCACATCATTCACTGGTAAGTGGCAGGACCTGAGCTCAGCCTCTGACACAAGCTGTGGCGTGGCACCCACGTCACCACTCTCCCTCAGGGACACCCATCACAGTCACATCACAGGGATACTTTCATTATGAGGCTAAGCCAAAGTCACAGCACATCCTTAAAGCCAATCACTTGCCCTGCCCAATCAATGAAATTAGGTGGCAATTAAGTAAGCACAATCCGTTTTGCATAGATTTTGGGTCTTCTCCCTCAGACACATCTTTTTTTTTTTTTTTTTTTTTGGACAGGCAGAGTGGACAGTGAGAGAGAGAGAGACAGAGAGAAAGGTCTTCTTTTGCTGTTGGTTCACCCTCCAATGGCCGCGGCGGCCGGTGCACCACACTGATCCGAAGCCAGGAGCCAGGTGCTTCTCCTGGTCTCCCATGGGGTGCAGGGCCCAAGCACTTGGGCCATCCTCCACTGCACTCCCTGGCCACAGCAGAGGGCTGGCCTGGAAGAGCGGCAACCGGGACAGAATCCGGTGCCCCGACCGGGACTAGAAACCGGTGTGCCGGTGCCGCTAGGCGGAGGATTAGCCTAGTGAGCGGCGGCGCCGGCCTTCAGACACATCTTTTGAAGATGACGTATCTTAGTAAATCACTTGCTGTACTTGATACCGTGAAGTTGATAGAGACTGGAGCTACCTCACAGATGAATTTCATAAAATAAACACCAGGGTAGAAATAGCCATACTGCCACATTACTCTTAAGCCAAATACTGTAGATTTAGAATTATCTCAGTTCTTCCACATTATGGAGGAAAAGTAACAAAAAGCAAACAGCTTCCCACTTTTCTTCTTTGTAGGAGACTTCAGCCTGTTTCCCTGTCTTTCTTCTTTCAAAAAGTATTGAGAACCTGCTAGAAATACTTATGATATACCATTCTGGAAGTTGTACCTACATACAACATACAAAATGATTCAAAAACTACTTTTCCAAAGATTCATGGTCAAGTAGGAAAATACTTGTGAACAGAGTAAACATGGTTAGTGTTTAAAAGATGGGAGAAATTACTTCTAATTGGGGTCATAGGAAAAGGGAATAAGTGGTATTGGAGGCTACAAAACAATGGTAGAATTGGAAGGTATGCAGAGGAATCTGCCTGTGTGTGCAGATGCCTGAAAACCATGCGTTGAGGAACATCATTGCAGGGCACTGGACACACTTGAGATGACTGCTCTAGCAATTCCTACACTTGAGATTAATTGTACTCAGACGTTATGTTATCTTCTCCCCATAGCTGGGTGGCAGAGACAAATTGTAGGGACATCCTTTAGCCCAAGACACAACAGGAGCTCCGCGTGTATTCAAGGACAAGGGGAAGGATGGAAAACATGATAACTTATCTCCTGCTTGGTTTGCATCAGAGCTTGGAGTTTCTGGAAACAAATAAAGTGTGTTTACTTAAAAAGGCAAACCACATGTGTATTCTTTTGGATTATCTGTTATATATTTGATAATATTCTCTAATGGGAAGTAATTTTTTAATTGGATTAACTAACTATATCAAAACCCTCCATTTCACAGCATTCCCTCTTATTTTTCTTTCAGGAGAAATATGTATTGAGTATGTTCACAGCAGAGCACTCCCTGGATCTAATAACTCACAGCACATGATATGAGGTTGGCAGGGAGCAGTCATTGCCAGAAAGGAACCAGAAATCATCTGATCAAAACATCTCATTTTACAGAAAAGGAATGAAGACTCACTACAGTCACAGGTGATAAAGCAGACAGCAGAGCTGGCCAGGGCCCCACAGTGAGGCTGGGCCATAGCTCACCACACCACGGTCATTGTTCCAGCAACAGAGCAACAGTTCATAACCATAAATCAGAGTTCCTAGCTACCTCCCTGCTCCCGTCAACCATCATGTCACTTCTCAGGGCACACGCCCTTAGCTGGGGTCCATATAGTGTTATCAGCTCTAGCAATTTTTGTACCTATTTATATATTTTCCTGTAATGAAGGTCCATAGCTTCCCTTGAAATCATTTGGGAAATCTAAGTTTAAGATGACTGCTTGGATGTGGTGAAAGGCAGAGGGAAAAGAATATTCTGAAATCAGAGAAGCTGACAAAGATGGAGACAGAGGAAGGAACACAGAAAAGGAGAGAGGGGGCTAAGAGGTAGAATTTCTACAATGGTGGCTCCATCAGCCAGGGATGAGTCCTTATTAGGCAACATTTGTAGGGCAGTTGGTGTCTTAGTCTCTGGCCAGACTGACGGCACAAGAGTAAGACCATCTTCAGTGCTCGCTTTACTCAGCTACCACAAAACAAAAGGGTTGAGAATGACTGACCCCATAGCAAATAATCCATCAAATAATCTATCAATGAATTAAACACCAGTACTACTAATAAGCCCCAGTGTGGTGGCAAGTACCCACCCCTCCCAGGACAGCGCCGGTAGAAACCCCTCCCCGCGGGGCTAGAGGAGGGTGCTTCTGCTCTGGTTCTGAAGTCACAACCTTAAATGTGCCTGCTGGCTTCTACAGTTCTTGCTGATTATATCCCATTGTGGCTATCCTATCACTTTCCTGTATTATCTGCATTAATGCACGTATCAGTTACAGAAAAATCTGTCTCCTTGTCTGGGTGCGCTTAATATTCCATGTTTAAAGAACAATGTTCTGCCCCAGTAAGTGAATGCTGTAGGTTGCAGGTCTAGTGCTCCAGCTATTTCTCTTCCACAGAGCACAGAAGGGGTCTTATTCCTTTCCCCAATACTGATCTCTCCAGGTATGTGGTAAAAAAGATGTCTTCTGGAATATCTGAGGCATGGAATATCCTATTACAAGATCAGAGACCAGAGAGAGGCAACTATTCTGGTTCCCACCTAGACCCTGTCTCAATGTCAGGAAAGGCACAGGGGTCAAGAGCCATCCAAGGATTGGTACAGTTTGAAAAAGGCTTACTTTTTATAAACAGCCTTTTCTAAGGTGAAATTGCATAATGGAAGTCCTTTTATTCTCCCGAGTCTTCGGTAGATTTAAATATGCGAAAATAGGTCTGGAGCTCTTTGAGGGGAAAAGGTAGGGCAATGACAGAAAGAGTTCAGCTTCTCTACCTGGAGAAGCCTGGTAATGGGAGGTGTGGCGAGGCCATAAAAATATTCCAAAACATTCCTCAGATCAAGTGGCCCAAGACATTTTTATTTTATTTTGTAAGTGCCAACTTCAATAGACTCTGTGATTGAAATAACTCAAAAAATGCAGTTGAACTCTAAACAGCTAAATGGATGAGTATGCATGTTGTTTTATTTACATGCATGTTGTGTGTAAATATATATTTATCACAATTCATATATATAAATTCAACAATAATGTTCCTGTGCCCCAAGCGTGTTCATTTTCCTATGGGGCCAGAAAGGTGTCTATTGCAGTGAGGGAGGCCCTTGTCCCAATAATCCCTAAATATTTCCCAGCTCAGTCTTTTTTTTAAAAAAATATTTATTTATTTGAAAGTCAGAATTACACAGAGAGGAGAGGCAGAGAGTGAGAGAGGTCTTCCATCCAATGGCTCACTCCCCAATTGGCTGCAACAGCCAGAACTGCGCTGATCCAAAGCCAGGAGCCAGGCACTTCCTTCTGGGTCTCCCATGCAGGTGCAGGGGCCCAAGCACTTGGGCCATCCTCTACTGCTATATCAGGCCACAGCAGAGAGCTGGATCGGAAGAGGAGCAGCCAGGACTAGAACCAGTGCCCACATGGGATGCCGGCACCTCAGGCCAGGGTGTTAACCTGCTGCGCCACAGTACCCACCCCTCAGCTCAGCTTTGAAGTCTCTCTCCTGGAGCAAGCCCCGAGTCATTGCCTGCATCTCCTCTGAGACCTGAAAGGTGCAGGGGCACCCCCAGTCCAGGGGAATTAGGAGAGTCAGAGATGAAGGAGAGAAGGAAGGGAAAATAAACTGATTAGGAGGAAAATGATAAATGTGGCTGATTCTTGCTCCCCTAATTACAGTGGGAGGAAGCTGTCTGAGTATTTAATGAGCTTCATTTTAAGGCCGAGCAAAGATAAAATGCATTTCATTTAGATAAGCTTCTGTGGCCTGAATGGTTTGCTCCATCTAAGGAGAAAAAGAATTGGGAAGGAATTATCAGTAACAAAAATGTTTTGCTTTTCTTCTTTCTATAAAGGGACTATGAGAGGAATGTGGAAACATCATGAACAGGTCATACAATTTTCTCACCGCCACTAATATCCAACATTAGTGCACTGGTGCCAGAGGGAGTGAACCATTGTGATGTGTGCAGTGGGTGGAAGTGTGTCCTCCCAAAATGTGTGTGCTGAAGCCTCCCCCACAAATGTGATTAGGTATTAGGAGACAGGGCCTGTGGGAAATCGAATGGATAAGATGACAAGGTCGGGGACCCCACAAGGGAACTGATACCTTATAAGTAAAGAGAGACAACTCTTTCACCTCTCTCTCTCTCTCTCTCACTCTCTCTCTCTCACACACACACACAACCCTACCTATGAATACAGCAGTGATAAATCAGGTGAGGTTCTGCCTTCATAGGAGTTCAATTCAATGGGAAAGTAAGTCACAGACAAGAAACTAGTACCCAAGCAAGTAGGGACTGGCACAGAGGCATAGTGGGTTAGGCCTCAGCCTGTGACACAGGCATCCCACATGGGTGCCAATTCAAGTTCCAGCTACTCCACTTCTAATCCAGCTCCTTGCTAATGGCCTGGGAAAGCAGTGGAGGACGGTTCAAGGACTTGAGCCCCTGCTACCTATGTGGAAGACATGGATGAAGCTCCTGGCTTCTGGCCTCAGCCATTTGAGAAGTGAACCAGTGGATGGAAGCCCTCTTTCTGTCTCCCCCTCTCTATGTAATTCTGCCTTTCAAATAAATAAGTATTTTTTTTTTAAAAAAGTGAATTTTAGACAGTGATAAGAGCCATGAAGAAAACACAACAGGTCTGAGTGATGCTGAGTGACTGGGGAGGGGCTACTTGAGATGACGTGGTCAAAGGAGACTTTCTGGGAAGGCCACAACCGAGTAAGAGCTGAGCAGGAGCCCAGCTGATGCAGTAGGGTTCCAGGCACAGGGAACCAAGCAGTTGGCATAGTGGCTGTATAAATCCTGACAGTGACCTCCGAGTTAGGTCAGGCAGAGGAGTGAAGTCCACCAGAGACAGACCTGAGCATTAACATCCAGAGTGGGATTAATAAATGCATAACAAGAAAATCCAAATAAGAACCTTCAGACTTCGAACACCGATGAAGTAATGCATTTCCAGATCGCTCCTCAGCCTTTTGGCTAAGATCAAGTGTAATGAATTTCCAGAATGACCTCCTACCCTGTGCAAGTCCTCCCCTTGTATTTTCAGAATTAATATTCTCTACCATCTACACAACAGCATGAGGTTAATTACATCATCTTCCACCTCCAAGAAAGTTTGGCAATGTTTTAAAAATAAATATCTTTTTTAAAAGATTTATTTATTTGAAAGACAGTTACAGAGAGAGGTAGAGACAGAGAGGTCTTCCATCCGCTGGTTCACTCCCCAATTGGCCACAATGGCCAGAGCTGCACCAATCCAAAGCCAGGAGCTTCTTCCTAGTCTCCCACATGGGTGTAGGAGCCCAAGGACTTGAGCCATCTTCTACTGCTTTCCCAGACCATAGCAGAGAGCTGGATCGGAAGAGGAGCAGCCGACTAGAAATGGCACCCATATGGGATGCTGGCACTTCAGGCCAGGGCTTTAACCCACTGCGCCACAGCGCCGGCCCCACCAAAATAAATATCTTACATTACGGAGATGCATTTATTAAAATTGAAGGACCAATGTTGATGTGTAACACTTCATTCAGATTTCTCATATCCTTTTCCTGTTAGGCTGTCATCCAGGAGACCGTCTTATATTTAGTCATGTTTCTTTTTTTTCTTTATTTTTTTTCTTTTTGACAGGCAGAGTGGACAGTGAGAGAGAGAGAGAGAGAGAGAAAGGTCTTCCTTTGCCGTTGGTTCACCCCACAGCAGAGAGCTGGCCTGGAAGAGGGGCAACCGGGACAGAATCCGGCGCCCCGACCGGGACTAGAACCCGGTGTGCCGGCGCTGCAAGGCGGAGGGTTAGCCTAGTGAGCCGCAGCGCCAGCCAGAGTCCCGCTTTTCAGCATTGTCTTGGGGCCTGTATCTCAATCACAACACAAGCCACTTTCCAATTTCGTCTCCTGCCCTGGGCTCTGAGACCTGTACAAGCACTGGTGGGCACACCCTCTGCTCATTCCACCACACTGTAGCTGTTATTAGGCATGCAGTTTCTGTTCTGTGCCAGTCATCTTTCCAGGCCCCTGAATACAAAAACCACTAAGAACAGGTTCCATACTGAAGGAGTATGCTGAAGTAGGAGTGACAAGTGTTATAAACTGTGAAGAATTTTGAAGTATTAATATGGGGAGGTACAAATAACAAAGAGAGGCTCTGGGCTGAACCCCTCACTGTGGCCCCAGCACTTTGGGGAAACCATACGAAGGGATACCTAAGCAAAGGCTTGAAGAAGGAAAAGTTCACCAAACAAACAAAGGCCAGGAGAAGGTGTAGGTAGAAGGCACACATGCCCCAGCTCAGGTATGGTCATTAAGTAATTTATTATGGAATTTCTTGAAAACAATGAGGAAGTGCTAGCCTGTGACAAAACAAGCTAAGGAACTTTGATTTTAACCCATAGGACAATGTTTCCAAGTTGTGGGCTGTGAAATCATTTTAGTGGATCCCTGATTGTTTTTAAATTTGTATTGATTTTAAAACCTTGGAGGACTGAATAGAAAAGAAAAATTAGTCTTGTGAAGATTTTGTTTCAGCTACTGCACACATAAATGTTTCCTGCTTTGTAATGGAACTATACTCCCAAATCACCTTTATGTAAGTTTTTAAAAATACTGCTATATTGAGGTTTTGCAAAATGAGGTAGAGATGGGGCCAGCACTGTGACACAGTGGGTTAAGCTGCCACCTGCAGTGCTGGCATCCCATATGGGCACCAGTTCAAGACCCCCCTGCTCCACTTCCAATCCAGCTCTCTGCTATGGCCTGGGAAAGCAGTAGAAGATGGCCCAAGTTCTTGGGCCCCTGCACCTGCATGGGAGACCTGGGAGAAGCTTCTGCCTCCTGGCTTGGGATTGGTGTAGCTCCGGCCATTGCGGCCAATTGGAGAGTGAACCAGCATATGGAAGATTCTCTCTCTCTCTCTCTCTCTCTCTCTCTCTGCTTCTCTTTTTTTCTCTGTGTAACTCTGACTTTCAAGTAAATAAATAAAACCTTTAAAAAATATGAGGTAGAGCTATGTTTTCAAACATTAATTTTCAACTTTTCTGGACAATCACAATTTAAAGTCTTTGTTAAAACACAGATCACTTGGTCGCACCCCAAATTCATTAAATCTTATATTACTGGGGGGCCTGGTAATCTGCATTTATAATGAGCAACATCCTGGTACCTTTTTTTAAAGATTTATTCATTTATTTGAAAGAGTTACACACAGAGAGAAGGAGAGGTGGAGAAGTAGAGAGGTAGAGACAGAGAGAGACAGAGATATCTTCCATCCGCTGGTTCACTCCCCAATTGGCCTCAATGGCCAGAGCTGTGCCAATCTGAAGCCAGGAGCCAGGAGCCAGGAGCTACTTCTGGGTCTCCCACATGGGGACAGGCACCCAAAGAGTTGGGCCATTTTCTACTGCTTTCCCAGGCCATGGTAGAGAGCTGGATCAGAAGTGGAGTGGCCCAGTCTTGAACCAGCGCCCATATGAGATGCCAGCACTGCAGCCTGCAGCATTGGCCCCCCTGGTACCTCTTATAAGTGAAGCTGTGGAACACTGGAATCCTAATAAAGTAGAAAATAGATGGGAATGAGAAGAAACTGCAGGCAGGAAGAGCAGCTGGAAGACGATCGTTACTGCCTGTGAGATGGCTAGGCTTGGGTAGGGAACACCAGTGGGGGAGCTTCCGGGGCCTTTACGAGTTACACTATTAGATGGAAGGGTACAAGATATAGGGGCACACAGGTCTGAAGGGTTTGTCTGGTGAACACCTTCATGGGCGTCGGGAATACGAGACAGAGTAGGTTTTAGGCAAAGGCAATGAGTTTAGTTTGGAACATGTTGAATTTGAGCCCCCCCTCATCCCACAGAGACAAGCCACAGTATCTTATATGGAAGCAAATCCTTCAAAAAGACTAAAATATCTACAACTTAATAATTCCTTAACAATATCAAATATTGAGCCATTGTTCAGATTATCAATTTTCTCATAAACACAGTGTATTATATGATCTGTATAAATTACAATCCAAATAAAGTTCACAGACTGCAGTTGGTTGATACACCCTTTAAATCTGTTTTAATCTGCAGAGTCCTCTGCTTCCCCTCAGGTACTATTTAGTGACTCAGGGCTACAATGCACATGAGAAAGGCAGAAAAAATGTTAGAATTTATCAGTTTTCAACTCAATAACAATTGCTTCCCAGTCATCTAAACAGGATCAGATTTTTGAGCATCATTATGAGCTCACAGATTTAAACATATTTATTTTAATCCATTGCTGATATTACCCCTGTGGATGTTCAAAGACTGTCTCAATCTTTGGCCATTGGGAGCCTTTTTAAGCTGGGTGGGGTCTGTTTAGAACAACCCTAATGCCCTTCAAGAGCTTCCTTGCATCACCATGACAAGGTGCTCCAGGTCTCTCGGTTCGTTTCCTCCCCCAGACCTTGAATCAGCCATTTCTCCCAGTATCCTGGCTCCTTTTAATGGGAAATGCTATTTTAAGGTCTTAATAAGGGCTCTAGGGGTGCTTACTGCTTCTGGCTTGGTTAGACATTAACTTTGAAAGTTTTAGATTTCTCAGATATTTTAGTGGCTAACCATACAGGCTCCAGAGGTAGACTGCCTGGGCTTGAATCACTTATTAGGCATGTGATACTGGCCCAGTTTATCAACTTATCTGTGTTTCAGTTTCCTCAACCCTCAAATGAGAATAATACTAGTACCTAAATTCACGGCATCTGGGGGTGAATAGGGGTTGTCTCCTGGCGGGGTTTAAATGAGGTAATTCATGTAGCATGCTTAGAATAGGGCCTGGCACACAGGGCTGTGTTAGTGTTGGCTATTATTGTTCTTATTACTAGCCTCTCCAGCCTTGTCATCGTTGCCTGCTCACACTGTGGGTCATCTGACACACAATATAGACTTTCATTTTATTCATATCTAGTGATGCACTGATTTATTTTTAAAAACTATTCTAAAGTTCTGTCTGCAACATTTGTCCTATTCATATGCTGCTCTAAAATGATGCAGCACTCAACACGTATTAGAAAATTTCCTGTAAAGGAATCCAAATTCAACAAAACTCACAAGGTCCCCAAGAACCAGTGTACTTCCTGCTTTTTATTCTCACCTAGAAAGGGGTAAATTGGCAGGAACCAGGTTGGGAGTGACCCAACCAGGGAGTTAAGAGCTTATTTTGCATTATAGTCCTTGCCAACTCGTGTTTTTCTGGTCTCTCCTAGTTGAACTTGGGGAGATACTATGGTGGCATTCTTCAAAGCCCTCCAGCTTCCTTGGTAGTCAAACTGGCAGAGCTGCAAGACATATCCCCAGTCATAGAAAATCCTAACACGAGTCCTATCTGGAAGCCCATCCATAGGATCAAATCTTGATTTGCTCAGCTATTTGCCACACAGCTGTCTTCAGATCTGAAGAGTTTCAAGATTTCAGGATCACAACCACTGAACGGTCCAGAGGAACAACAGTGAAAGGGAGGCATTATCTCGTGGGGGACCGTTAAAGCCCAAGAGCTTCAAGATGTTTGTTTCTGAACCCCAAAATGCTACAGAGCTCTACCATGAACATCTCCAAAGTAGTTATGTCATGGGTTCTTTAAAATAAAGTGTCTGTTTGCAATATTACAGGCTGAATCACTTATGCGATTGCACTATCATTGCATCAGCTATGCCAAGTTGTCTACAGCTCCTTGGCTAGACACCCCCAGGATGCGCTAAGGTCTTCCAATGCCTAAACAAAAATTTACTCACTTGTTTTACTCTTTCTTTTCTCTTCGTTTTCCTTTTTTTCTTGACAACACTCAGCATTTTTTAAGAATCTGTTTGTCATTAAATTTGCTTGGCATTTAAAGCAGTTTAAAATACACTATAACCCAAAAGTTTGTCAGCCTGAAAGGCTCTGCGGCTGTGTGATAGCCCATCCATAACAGAAATGATTTGGTCACTAAAAACAATAGTGCTGATCTTTAGTGACATAGAAACAGGTTTTTGAGAGAACAAAAACAAGTTTCAAAACAATATGTATGGTAGAATCACATTTTAGTAAAACAATAATTATTATGCATGTTGGCATATGCATAGGAAAAAAATCTTAAGAAAGATAGCCCATGTAGTTAATAAGGATCCCCTCTAGGAAAGAAATTATCATAGACTACTTCCTGTTTATTCCTGCATATTTCTATCTACTCTGAACTTGTTATGAATATGTATGACTCTGCTAATCACAAATTGTGAATATACTTGGAAAATCAATGTTGTTTTAACTTGTTCAAAATGGTGAAGTAATACAGGATCAATTGTGATAATAATTTAAGTGAAATTTCTCATAGTAGGCTCTCGTGATTTGTATATTAGTAAACTTTATGAAAAAACTTATTACTACAATAACTGAAATATTGAAAAATAGTACATACCTAGTCATCAATGAATCCAGAATAGTTTAGTGTGTATGTGTGTGTGTGTGTGTGTCTGTATAAAGCTAAATGGAATTTAAAACTTTTATATCTTTAGAATAATCAATATTTATTATATGTACCTTTCTACTACATAGCATGTACCAGACAATATGCTAGGTACATAGAACTAACTACTTAGTAGCACAAAAGACATCCCAGTTTCTGCTCTTGTCTAGTCCTGTGTATAGCCTGGAGCAATCAATAACTAACTAGAAGAATTCCTGTATCTGAATAAATAAGCAAATAAATTAATTGTATTTTTGTTCAAATTTATGTTGCTAAGGTAAATTTTCCACTTAAGAGCTAAATAACTGAAAAAGATTACATACTTCATTAGTATTATTATGGTTTGAACAGGACTTGGCTTCCCAAAAACATGCAAACATTTAAACCCAAAAATCCTGTATTAACGTTTTTTTTGGATCAATGTTAAATTTGATAGATTAAGGGTAGAGACTTGATCTAATTATGGCACTTGGGAGGTGGGCTCTGCAGCCGGTCTCTAGGTCACTACGGGCTGGTAGTTCTCAAGAGAGGCTTGGTTATACAAGCTGAACGTAACTCCCGTCTCCCTTTACTTCCTGGCTCATCATGGAATCTTCTCTTCACCTGTGTAACCCTTCAGCCATCCTTCAGCCTCAACCAAATGTTCTGGGACTCTGAATGTCCAAAACTATAAGCTGAAGTAAAATGGCTTCCTTCCTAAAGTTGTTCCTCTCAGGCATTTTAGTTAAAGTAATGAAGAGCTAATTCAAGCAAGTTCAAATTTCCCCAAATCATCACTCAATGCAGGATGTATGATAAAACATTTTAACATTTCTAAATCAAATATAAACTAAAAGGAACACAAATAGATGTGAGAGTTTGTTACCCTTTCCTAATGGTATTTCAGTTTTAGATGTGACATCTGAATTCTAGATACATTTTTAAAAGGCTCTGGCCTTATTTTGAATTATAAAGTTAACAAGTCAATTTTTAGAAGTCATTAACACCAGCTTCCTTAAAGATGAGATATTCTTATTTTTATAACCTTCAGGCCAGATCATGCCCACATTTTTCAGTCCTTACTCTGGAACAGAGGGCAGCTTTGGGAGAAAGGGAAGTTTGCATTTGTAAAACTGGATTTCCTTGAAGATGTCATATTCACTATTACTCAGCCAGAGGTTAGCAACCCTTGGCTGTAGAGGGCCACAGGTTAAATATCTTAGGCTTTGTGGGCCTCCCTCAAAATGACTCATCTCAGCTGTTCTAGGGCAACAGCAGCCATGGACTAAACATACACAAGTGGGCTTTCTTCACGGACACTAACAATCATAATGTCAGATAATTTCTTTGTGTTATGAAATACTATTTTTCATTTGGGTTTTTCCCCAATCATTTAAAACTGTAACATTCATTCTTAGTTGGCAGGCTGGACTTGGCCCAGGGCTGGAGGTTGCCAGCCCTTGCTCAGTGTTTTGTGCTTCTCTTTAGTCCAGGGTTCAGGGATGGGGAGCAGATGAGGGAATCCAAGGGATTTGTAAAACAAAACTTTACAGTGTTGCCTTTTTTAAAAAAATATATTTATTTATTTGAAAGAGTTAGAGAGACAAGGAGAGACAGAGAGAGATTCCATCTGCTGATTTAGTCCTCCAATGGTTGCCAAGGACAAGGCTGTACCAGGAGGCAGAAGCTTCTTCCTGGTCCCCATGTAGGGGTCAGGGGTCCCAACGCTTGGGCCATTTTCCGCTGCTTTCCCAGTCACATTAGCAGGGAGATGGATCAGAAGTGGAGCAGCTGGGACTCAACCTGGTGCCCATATGGGATCTGCAGGCAGCAGCTTAACTCATTATACCACAATGCTGGCCCCAGGAAGTGGGTGGGTATCATTACCAGCGTCTTAACCACTAGGTTAAATGCACATCCACCTGTAAACCTTCTGAAGATATCTCATATCTCATTGTTTTCATTAGAATTTCTTTTTTCTACTTATGTGTAAATTTTTGATTCATAGGCCATTTGTGAATTGCCTTTTGCTTGTTTTTCTATCAGGATATTTATTTTTCTAATTTATTTTATGTGCACTCTTTATATTGAAACCAATCCCTTTATCTATTATTATTTCTCCACACTCCCTGGGTGTTTTATTTTGTGTAGCCTGTTTATGATAGGAAATCTCATTGTAGTCAAAAGCAATCTTTTATTTAGTAGCTTATTTCTTTTCTCTTAGGCTTAAAACGAACTTCTCCATTTCAAAATCATATAAGCATTCAATTATATTTTGTACAATTTTGGGGGTTAAGCTTTTTTTAATGAAACTGTTGGGGTTTGGAATTCAGTTTGGTATATAAGCTAGATATCCGAAGCAATGATTTTCTAGACGGTTCACCTAATTTCCTGTGTTCAGATCCTGCCTGATCTTCATCTCAGCTCACTTGCACTTCCCCCACAGGCCTTTCAGGATCCCCCACTTGGGAGAGCGCTTAGCCTCCCCTGAATTCCCGCTGTCCCTGCTCTCCCCCTCCCCCACAGCTCTCCTTCTTTTCTCATAATTATCTGTGCGTATCTCTTCTATACTACACTGTACGCCCCTTGAGAGTTGGGGCTGAGTCTTATTCATCTTTGTTTCCTCCAAAGCCCCCATGCAGAGCCTAAGACATTTGTCGAAAGAAAAAGCAAGTGATGACAGCTCTGGGCCCCACCGGCTTGGCCCTGCTCCATCTCACAGAGGGAGGGCAGATCAAACCTCACAGCCAGGATGGGACTGCCTGCTCTGTGCATCTGGGGGATTTTGTGGTAGCTGGGAATCCAAGGCAGCTCTTATTGGAACAACAGGGCTGGTATTTATAGAACAAGGTCATGCACTTCAGGCTAAGCAGATACAAAAGTGAGCAGAGATGCCAGTCAGGCTCAGAGTAGATAAAGGGATCTCTGGGTAACCAGAGCCCGCCTATCTGTGAGCATCAGGAATGCCTGCACCTCTCCCTGGACAAAAGGGATCCCAAGATGGATTTCTCACCCATGATCAGTTATTACAAAAACAGATTGTGAAACACGTCTGCATGACTCAGGGAAGGTTAGATGTCATGGAAGTAAATGTACATGAGATCACAGACAACTTCATCATGCCCTTAACTACCTTACAGACTGGGCTTTAGCTAGAAAACATACTTTTCCTACCAAGTTCAATTTAGTTCTTTTTTATATAAGCTTTTTTTAAGAAAAAAAGTATTGATTTATTTAAAGGGCAGAGTTACAGAGGGGGAGAGGCAGAGGCAGAGAGAAGTCTTTCATTTGCTGGTTCATTCCCCAAATGGCACAATGGCCTGGGCTGGGCCAGGCCAAAGCCAGGAGCTACGAGCTTCTTCCTGGTCTCCCACATGGGTGCAACTACTTGGGTCATCATTTGCTGCTTTCCCAGGCATATTAGCAGGGAGCTGGATTGGAAGTAGAGCAGCAGGGACTCAATCTGGCACCCAAATAGCATGCTAGTGCTACAGGTAGAGGCTTAACCTGCTATACCAGAGTACCAACCCCTCAATTCAGTTCTACATGGGTACATAAAGATTTGTGAGGGTACTTCCCAGAATTCATAGAAAAATGGAACTACAAGATTAGTTTATTTTGTTGCAAAGAAAATTTGAAATCCATGTGTGTGAGGGTTGTGCAAAAAGTACATGGAAATGTGTATTATGAGTAAGCTATGCATGGATTTCAAAAATTTTTGCACCAAAATACATTTTTGTTAGATTTTTGAGAAGCATAGAGACACTCACCAAATGAATGTAATAGGCCAGGGCTGAGTCAGGCTGAAGATGGGAGCTGGAACTCAGCTCCGGTCTCTCACATGGATGGCAGGGACCCCATCACTTGATCTTTCATTGCTGCCTTCCAGGGCCTACATTAATAGGAGGCTGGAATCACGGGCAGAGCCAGGACTCACACCCAGGCACTCTGGTAGGGGATGTGGGCCTCCCAGCCAGCAGCCCAACCACTGGGCCCAACTGCCAGCCCTGAGCAGCTTTCAGTTTAATTTTTCACAAACTTTTTGAAGTACCCTCACAGACATAGATAGATACAGCTTTAGGGAAGTATGATTAAGCATTTTTAAAAACTGGCCCATTTCAGAGCACTTGGTAACTTGAGTGCCTATCTCCTATCAGGCAGTGGGGGAGACTCGAGCAAAGAGGACTCTGGTGTGGGGAATGGGCCTTGAAATCCACGGAGGGTAAATGATGTATTGAGAAGTGGGGATTTATTAGGTATGGAGTCCCTTACCAGCTATGAGTGGGTGGCGGTTTTGTTTGCTTGTTTGTTCTGCAGTATTTTGAGTGGAAGAATCAGAAAGAGCAGCTCTAGTAGAGACATGGGAGAAGAGATGCTAACAGAAACTGAGCAGCCTAGGTTTGGGAATAAACAACCAGTAGGCTTTTCTCTTTCCTTGACCTACCTGTCCACTTTTATTACTCTCAGCTCCACAAAGAAATAAGCAACAGACCAATTTCTGTGATGAAAATCCCAGAGAAGAGTATGAAGAGAGGACCCACAGGAACCCTTAACAGTTATATTCCTCAAGGAATAACTCAGGAGCTCTGGGCTAAGCATGTTCCTAAGAAAACCCCTACAGCAAAGAAAAGGTCAAGGCCCAAGCCTTTTCAAGTCTACAGAAATTATTTAGCGGTAGCAGGCACAGCAGGCTACTTTTCCAAGTACAATTCTGAATTATGAGAAGTGAGTTTGCTTTAAGCCTATGGATTAAATAACTGTTTTTAAATGCCTCCACTTGTGAAATATTTCAAACACAGCTTTGAAAACATTGATAAATTATAAGCTCCTAAAATTTGAAGTTTGGAAAAAACTGTATACTCAAAAATTTCTAAATTCATTTTTAAATGAAAAAAATGTCCAAGACCACAACCATCATGAAAAACCCACCTGCATAGGACAAAGTGAATGCCTACATAGGACAAAGTCATGGAACAGCATGAACCCTTCAATATTAGATGCAAATTAAGGAAATGTCAACAGTGCTCATTAATTGCTCTGGTGACTCAAACACAACATCTACTCTGCTGATCACTTCTGGTATTAACTGTACTCACAAAAGTAAATACCTTACATTTCATCTGCTCTATAGAGAAACCAACAGGTGCAGTATCACGTAGTGAGGTGGGCCTTGAAGAGAAAAAAGATAGCTCAGTTGTGACAAGAAGCTTTATTCCTAGATTTTCTGTCTTCTGAATACATCTATCAGAGATACTCACTTGCTAGTCCTTAACATTCTGCTCAGTGCCAACTAGAAAAGGTAGAACCCCAACAGGATGCTGACTCTGCCATTATGCTCTGAGGCGAGGGACCATTACTATGCGTGCATCGTGTGAGAGGTTTGCCCGAGAAAAAAGCAACAAATAGTGACCCAGAGCACACAGGCTCTCTAGGCGGAGAGTAAATATTCTCTACATACGTGAAAATGAGAACCGCCTCGCCAAGAAGAGAGGAGTCTGAGAGCGCTGCGCAGGGCAGCATTTACTCCTGGGGAAACATTTGCTTGCCTTTTCAGAAAAGCATGAAGACACTGAGCCCATGCTCATAAGAAAAACACTTCAGATAAGAGAGGGATGTTAATTTTTAAATAAATCCCTTCTCACCTTCCAGAGTCTTGTGATGGTAGGTCTCTTCCCAAGGTTACAGCAGTATCGAAAGACACAGAACAATCCGGAACACCTTGTCATGTAACAGAGCCAAAAAAGGCTCAAAAAATTCTGGCTGATGAAGCAAACAAATGGGTCCCGAAAAGCATTTCCTGATTACTTATCAATAACGCAGACCAATGTCAATCTGTCTTAGGCATATAGTTCCATTTGGATCCTATTTTTATATGTCTCATTCTTTAAATAAATGCTAAAGGGGTTCACTTCAGAAATAAAATCAAAAGCCAACCTCAAATCAGGAAGGATACAGATTATAAAAGAACATATCATCTTTCTTTGTGCCCACTTGCCTGCTAACCTTCACAAATTTGCTAGTTGCAAAACTGCTTTCTCTTTTGCAATAATTTCTAAGCGCCACTGGAATACTTGGAATCGGAATACTTTAACCTCACCCTTCCAAGATTTTAAAACAGAATAAGCCTGGGAATAATGATAAAGCCTTTTCAAGAGGCCTCCTCACATCCTAGGCCCAAATCGACAGTCTAATAACTCCATATCCATAGCAACCATGGAAAACAGATCTCATCGCATAGCCCTGCTTGCAAGTCACTTCCTCCTGTGAGTCAATTAACTAAACCTCAGGCAGAAATATATGTTTCCTATCCCTGCTCCCATAACTCCACCTAGAATGTGGGGGACAAGCGCAGGATTGTTCCCCATCCACGTGCATGAAAGTGACTTTCCCTTCCAGAGCCACCTCCCACCCTCTGCCGGGTGTCAGAGACTCCTTCCAAGGCCCCACTCTGGAGCGTGTCTGAAGCCGTTTAAGAGGAAGGAGTCTCTATTGGGTAGTCTGGATGGAGCTCAACAAAATCAGAGCCTGATTATAGGAGCCTGGGGATGGTAAGTGTGGGTAAGAGCTATCATCCACCCCCCGCTTTCCTTTATCCAGACACATTGACCAGGAATTCACCAAAATCCACCGGAAAAATATTCTGTCCCTCACGGCCATTCATCTTCCTGCCTGCTGCCTGCCTCTCGCCCCGGTGACTGGCTCTGCCGGCGGACCCTGCAGAATGACTCAGCGTGCTGAAATCTGGCCTTGTGGGCACACACAGCTCTCAGAACAGCTTTAACCACCAGAAACAAGTGATTGCATGAGTCCCCGGGGACCTTCTCCAATGGCAATGCTGCAAAGGAAGTGAACGCAAGGGCAGTACCTTCTAATTAAATGCTATTGAAGTACAGGAAGAGTGGCCTTGGCCTTGTGAAGAGCTCAGAGGCTCTCAGAGGCTCATTTGTGGGTGAGGTTGCTTAGGACTATACCAGGCTCTCCAATTTACACACACTGGGCTGTTTCGGTGATGACGGCGATGACAACACTATTAATAAAGGTATCACGGACTGAACAGTTACTGTCTGCCAGGCACTTGGTATGCGTTGCCTCGTTTATGCCCTCATAGCAATGCTGGAAGAAAGACAGTAAAAACCTCATTTTACACATGAGGAAACTAGGGGTTACAGAGTCAAAGTCAAGTGGTGATTAAGCAAAGATTTGGGTCGAGAGAGTGGGGTTAGGGGCCCAGGATCCCAGCTGGCTTTAGAAAAGCTGCACTTTGCACGCTGGAATTGCTCCAAACCTAAGCAAGGCTAAGGAAGGAACAGGGAACCCCAAATTGACCCTGAGATCTCCACAGAGCAGCATCTTCCCAGGTCCTGGCCCTGCAGTGAACTTGGAGCCAGGCTGCCTTGGCTGTGTCTGCAGCAGCCCTCGGAGGCTCTTCCGGAAGCTGACACTGCACTTCCCTGCATCCATGCAGCCACTGGCTCCCAGCCCAGCCTTGCAGCTTGAGCCGTCTTTATAAAATCAGATTTCCAAGTAGATAAGCCCTGGAGGTTCAGCGATGGGCTTGCACTTCTACAACCGAATAAACAGGGGGCTGACGTGGCAGGGATAATTAAAATAACAGATAATCCTCAACTCTCATCTGATGATGGAATCAAAGTTCTCCCCTATTAGAATTCATCAGAGCTGTTCAGGTTTCTGGCTTCCTTATTTTCTTTTTTCTGTTCAACCCTCAAATGGAGTTTGTAGACCAAAAATAGCTAAAAGTAAAAAGAGGAAGTGACGAGGGTCTGACATTTACGAAGATGGGGAAATTGGTCTCTGAACACAGGAGAATGAACTACAGAAAGATCATGATGAGAACGTGGGTAGCCCACAGAGAGCAGATGCAGCTCCAGGGCCCAGACGAACCGCCAAGGGCTGACACTAGGAGGAAGAAGACCAGCACCTGACAGTATAGAGGAAACAAAAGACCCACCAACAAACGAGCCCTGTCCTTTCTTCTGGGGGGAGTGAAACAGTTTTGTTCAAGGCTCCCCAGGGCGGGGGCAGGTATATTCTCTCATCAGTGGGAGCTCTGCTTACCCATGGAAGAACAACCCTTGGACCCAGCACTGTGCTTAAACCCCTAGTCCAGAGCGCCTGGGACTCATGACTCAGCAGCCTGGGATGAGTCTGGAGCCAACCGTGGACTCTTCTCTGCTTCTGGGGATGTCCTTGGCTTCCCCGCACAGGCCAAAAACAGAACATCAGCTACTTCTGAGTCTGGCCCCTGAGCAGCTAAGCTGGGTTGAGAAAGAAATTTCTGTTAGGCCTATTGGCCCCAGAAATGAAATCACAGATTTCTTCTGACAAACTGTAGTTTTTCAAACACATGATTTTCTTCATACTTTATTAAGGTTTTGTTTTTAAAATGCCAAATATGCAACTGATAGAAAAATGCAGCTAGATTCTTTTTTACTAGTCAGCAGGTTGGAATTATCTGTCATTCCACAGATCTGTACTAAAACAGGCACCCTTAGAACATTTTGTGATGTCACGTTTTCATTCTGGGCCTCAGTACGTCTTTGCGCCTGATGGTATTGCTGCCATGAATCAGCTGGCAGCTCCACTCTGCAGTGTGAGAGGTGAGTCAGCAGAGGGAAAGTCTTGATTGATGTCTCCTGATGTAGGTAACTCCGAGAACCACAGGGAGCGGGGAGACCCATGCGGGCTGCATTCGCCCTCTGCAGCTTCACTGGGGGCAGCAGGTCAGGGACGGCAACAGCATGAAGAGTGGTGCCCCCGCTGCCTTTCTCTCGGCCATCCCAGGGATACCAGAGGGTACACGAGCCGAAAGGCAGCACTAAACGTGGCTTGAAGGAGGGGCTTACTTACTGTTCCCACTGCTTATGCCCACTAGCACATATAAACGGAGCATACCCTGGGATTTAGAAGCTGAGACGGTGGGGCGGGGAGGGGAGGGTTGAAAATTGCCTCCCTCAGCCTATTTGACTTTCCAAACTGTATTCCTGCCCTGAGGGTTAAACTGGGTACATTATTAGTTATCAATTGCTTTTGTAACAAATTGCCACACATTAGTGGCTTGAAATAGCACATGTTTATTGACAGTTCTGTAGGTCAGAAGTCTAACGTGGCTCTCACTAGGGCAAAATCAAGGTGTCAGGAGCTTTCTGGGAGCTCTACGGGACAATCTTTTCTACAGGACAATCTGTTCACTGCCTTTTCCTACTGCTAAAAGCTCCCGCATGCCTTGACTGCTGGTCGCTTTGCTCAATCTTCAAAGCCAGCAATGGCCACTGGAGTCCCTCTCACATTGCAACACCATGAAACTGCTCTGGCCTCCCCTTCTGTAAGCAGGATCTTGGAATTATGTTGGACCTCACTTGTATGCAGAGGCTCTCAAGATTAGCAAGTGGACATCTTTAAGGGGCCATCATTCTGCCTACCACACTATGGAAGATCTTCAAAAATTTGAGAATAAAGAAACAATGTTCTGGGGCTGGCATTGTGGCATGGTGGATTAAGCTGCCACCTGTGACATGTACACTCCTGTGAGCCCGGGTTCAAGCCCTGGCTGCTCTACTTCTGATTCAGCTCCCTGCTGAGGCATCTGGGAAAGCAGGAAAAGATGACCCAAGTGCACGGGTCCCTGGCACCCATGTGGGAGACCCAGAAAGAGTTCCAGGCTCCTGGCTTTGGCCAGACACAACCCTGACATTGCAGCCATTTGAGGAGTGAACCAATGGATGAAAAGATCTATCTTTCTCTCCTCTGTAACTCTGCCTTTCAAATAAAGAAGTAAATACTTAAAAAATGTTTTTATCACCAAATTGAGGGGGTAAAAAATGAAGGGGGCCAACTCTCCTGTCTCAAACTGATGCCACTGCCCAGGACAGCAGCTTTTCCCCCTTAGTCCCTCAGCCTTCACTCTAGACCGGTAGTATTCTGTCAACAAATAGAAGTAAAACACTGCCTGGTGCCTCCCTTTTTGTTGGTTGCTTCTTCTATTAGCACAGGTGGGCAGGGGACTCTGTCAGCTTGCATTTCTCATTCAAAGACCGAGTTACTGCTATGCTGCTACCAAACCATCCCTGGTTCCTTTATGCCATTCGCTAAGGACCACTTTCCCACTCTTGCACCATTTTCACTCCTTGCTGCTGCAGAATCCCAACTCAGTGAGATGGGAGGCTTCGGAGTAAAGCAGTGCTTGATAAAGCGCCCGCTAAGACCCCCTAGGTACATTCCACGTGGCTACCATAGTGGCTGCCACCTTTGGTTGGGAGGAACAACCCCAAAAGAGGACTCTTCAACAAGGAGAGCGAACTCTCCTCAAGTTCCAAGGCCATCCTCATGTCCAGTGCTTTCACGGGGCTGATTTAAAATCGGCAGGGATGGGAGCCTGGCTGTGCCAGAAGTCACAGGAGGGGTTTGAAACAGAGAATGGGAGAAACAACAAGAACATCCAAGGGCTGGCGTTGTGCTGAGTGGGTGAAGTCACCATTGGCACTGCCAGCATCCCAGCTGTCCAGCTTCTGATCTAGCTTCTTGCTAACACACCGAGGAAGTCGGTAGATGATGGGCCAAGTTCTGGCCCACGTGATAGACCAGGATGGAGTTCCCAGCTCCTTGCTTCAGCCTGCCCCAGCCTTGGTTGTTGTGGGCATTTTGGGGGATGAAGCAGTATATGGAAGATCTCTGTTTCTGTCCCTCTGTCTTTCAAATAAATATTTTTAAAAAGAATCCCAAGGGGCTGCTGCTGTGGCACAGGTTAATCCTCCCCCTACAGCACCGGCATCCCATATGGGCACCAAATTCAACTCTGTGCTATGGCCTAGGAAAGCAGTAGAAGTTGGCCCAAGTGCTTGGGCCCCAGCACCTGCGTGGGAGACCTAGAAGAAGCTCCTGGTTCCTAGCTTTCCGACTGGTGCAGCTCTGGCCATTGAGGAGTGAACCAGTGGATGGAAGACCTTTCTTTCAATCTCTCCTCACTGTCTGTAACTCTACCTCTCAAAATCTTAAAAGAATACCACAGCCCAGACACAAAAAATGATAAAAATAGCTAACAGTTATTGAACTATACAACAAAGTGGTTAAGAGTGTTAAACTGCCTCCACCACACATTAATCATGGGATCTTGACAAAGTTTCTTAACCTCTTTGAGCATCAACTTCCTCATCTAAAACAGAAGACAGCAGAATCAATAGGATTCTAGAACCCAAAACATTGGATGAACTAGAAACCTTTAAAATTAAATTATTTTACTTATTTTGAAAGGCAAAGAGAAACAGGGATCTCCTAGCTACTGGTTCACCCTCAACTGCCTGCAACAACTGGAGGTTGGGCCAGGGTTCAAAGCCAGGAACCAGGAACTCAGTTCAGATCTCCCATACTGGTGACAGAGACCGAAGTAACTGAGCCATCATCTGCTGCCTCCAGGGGTGTGCAATAGTAGGAACCTGGAATCAGGAGCAGAGCTGGGATACAAACCCAGGCACCGGGATATAGGACGTGGGCATCCCCTGGGGCATCTTCACTGCTGAACCAATCGCCTGCCCCCCATGGGCACATTTGTTATTAGCTCAAGTTGTTATTAGGCAGATGCTGTGCTAAGTGTTTTTCAAGCATTGCTTAACTAATTATCAAAAATAGCCCCATGAGTTATGTACTATTATTATAGTATCCATTTTTTTAAAGATTTTATTTATTTCTTTCTTTATTTGAAAGATAGAGTTATAGAGAGGCAGAGGCAGAGGCAGAGAGAGAGGTCTTCCATCAACTGATTCCCTCCCTAGATGGCCACAATGGCCAGAGCTATGCTGATTCAAAGCCAAAGCCAGGAGCTTCCTCCAGGTTTCCCATTCAGGTGCAGGGGCCAAAGGACCTGAGCCATCCTCCACTGCTTTCCCAGGCCATAGCAGAGAGCTGGATCAGAAGCAGAGCAGCCGGGACTCAAACTGGTGCCCATATGGGAAGACGGCACTGCAGGCAATGGCTTCACTCACTATGCCACAGCACTGGCCCCTAGTCTCTGTTTTTAAGATGAGGGTGAGCATAGGGTCACACAGCTGGTAAGGGGCAGAGCCAGGACTAGCCCCCAGGTTGAGCGGAGACAAAGGCCCTGCTCTTCACTTCTGTGGGGGAAAGACAGCATTGACTGTGCCTGTGATGTCCCATCCCTACCACACTCTCCAGTACTCGCCCCCCCACCCCGACCTGTTATTGCTTGTGTGATGGATCAGAAAGGCTCAGTGAAATGAACACAAGACAGCCTGTGTTACCTTGAAATAGCCCGGGGCCACCCCAGTCCTCATCCGATGACACACACTCATTGGATGTTGGGTTTTGAAGCTCCTGGGAGTTCTAAGCACCAAACATTTCCTTAAGGGAGGCTTCCCCAGCCAGTGGTACTCCTGTGGCTATCCTTGGCTTGGCCAGGCACAGAGGAGACAGAGCTGGAGCCCAGGGCCCCTAATTTCCAACCGTGACTCAGCAACACCCTGGGGCATGACGTTTGGCTCAAGGAGCATAATGGAATCCTCATTCACCAAGTTAATTTTAATTTGCTGAAATTTTAATGGAAACATCTATGCTTCTCTGAGGTGTTGCTAGGGCTCTGAACAATGAGAAGGCGTGGCAACTCCAAGGAGGGGCAAGAATGACTGTTGAAAAGAATGAATGTTGAGCAAAAGGCATCTGACACGAAAGGAACATGCACTCTGTGATTCCATTTCGACAGACATCCGACACAGACGGAACTGCGCTGCGCTGCGCTGGGATGCATTTTAAATGACGAAAATACAAATGAAAGAAAGGAACATATGGCCACAGAAGTCAGGAGATGGGCCCACATTTGGGGGTGGGGAGGAAGGGAATTGAAATGCCACTGGGAAGGGAGTACCTGGGACACTTCATTTCTTGACCTGGGCATAAATGATACAGGGTTCCTTTTGTTATACTTCATTCCATTTTGGAGAATTCTCTTCATGTAAGTCATCTCGGCATCTTTCTCTGTGTTGTATTTCCCAGTGACAGAGGCTGGCTTGTTTGCTTGTTTTATTTTCTTTAATTTTGTTGCACTAATGAGAAGATGCACTTTCTGACAAGCTCCCGTTTGACACTGACGCCATCGCACTTTGAGTAGCACTGAGAGTCAGCTCCCCGGGCTGTGTCCCATCCCTTCAGACACCCAGGCAGATCCCCCACGCGAGGTAGGATGAGTGGAAAGGACAGGAAGGTTCTAAGTCAGCGACCCTGAGGAGAGACTGCCCTCCGACGCAGAGGGCCCAGCCATGTGCTCCCTGTGCTTCCCGCTGACGCTGGCCTTCAACCGGCACCTCCGCATATGCCCGTCTGTCAGGAGCAAGCAGCCCGACTTCTCTCCTGTCTACACTCTGCATTATATTTCCTTGTATGATACACAAGATGCAAAACAGCTGCTAAAATTAGAAGCGGAGGTGCTGGTGAGGCTGATTTGTGTGCAGAGAAGGCAAAGCGATGTCACAGGGAAGGATTCAGAGGAGAGCTGCCTGGGGCCCCTTCCCAAGCTGTCACAAACAGCAGTGTGAAAAGAAATACAGGGGAAGGTGGGAGGCTGGGTAGAGTACCCAATGCCCACCCCTGCAGAGATGCCGTGCAGGGGTTCTGGGTTTCTCAAAAAATACCCAGACCTATATTTTTTTTTTAAGATTTATTTATTTATTTGAAAGTCAGAATTACAGAGAGAGGGAGAGACACAGAGAGAAAGATCTTCTATCCACTGGTTCACTCCCCAGATGGCAGCAACAGTCAGGGCTGGGCCAGGCCAAAGCCAGGAATCAGGAGCTTTATTAGGGTCTCCCACATGGGTGGCAGGGGCTCAAGCACTTGGGCCACTTTCCCAAGCCATTAGCAGGGAGCTGGATTGGAAGTGGAGCAGCTGGGACAGGAACCAGTGCCCACATGGGACGCCAGCATTGCAAGTGGGGGCTTCCGCAGCTTTACTCACCTATACCAGAATGCTGGCCCCTAGCCTAATTTTTTTTAAATATTGTTTTATTATTCATCCAAACCTATTCTTCATAGATTGCAGTCAGCTTTCCTGCAATTATCCAATGTCAAGTTTTATTTTCTACACTGGGAGCTACATATACAGTCTATATCTCTACATACCATAAACTCAACAGTACCAGGCTGCTGATGGATATGATGAATTTCTTAAAGTGGCAGAAAAGCTGCAGTTTTAGATGAAGCTATCTGAAAAGCTCCGAGCAGAGCCTGAGTCTATTTAAGAACAGATAGCTCATGTGACCGCTGGTCAGCTTTGTCCCTCAGCTAGGGGACGCTGACTTTCTGGGTCTGAGTATCAAAGCTGAATAGTGAGAGCAATTATAGCAATGGCTTGGGTTGATAGAACATTTGTATTCTCTGGCAGGGTGACCAGCCCATCTTGGAATCTCACTCAACCATCAGGAAAATGATGAAAGTTTTGGGGCCAGCGCTGTGGCACAGTGGGTTAAAGCCCTGGCCTGCAGTGCCAGTATCCCACATGGACACTAGTTCGAGTCCCGGTTGCCCTCCTTCTGATCCAGCTCCCTGCTAATGCACCTGGGAAAGCAGCAGAAGATGGCCCAAGTGCTTGGGCCCCTGCATCGACGTGGGATACCTGAAAGAAGCTCCTGGCTCCTGGCTTCAGATCAGCTCAGCTCAGGCTGTTGTGGCCATCTGAGGAGTGAATCAGTGGATGGAGGATCTCTCTTTCTCTACCTCTTTCTGTAAATCAAATAAAATAAATCCAAAAAAAAAAAAAAAAAAAAAAAAGGAAAGAAAACGATGGAAGTTCAAGTGTCAGGGGGCAGGGAAGAGCACCAACAAAATGACCCAGGGCAAGAATTAACTCATGGCCTGGGATGGCCCAGGGCAGCCTTGCTCCTGGACAACAGGAGGACCCAGGGCCATCGAGAAAAGGAGATTAAGTGTGTGGCTCACCTGCAGTTACACGGGGCAGATCCCCTTTTTATTCCCCCTTCTCCCAGCTCCTCACCAGTCGCAGGTGCAGGCCAATGCCCTGGGGATTCCCCAACTGCTTTTCGCACTCATAAACTGGAAAGAACACGCAGCGATGGCAGGTGGCTGTAAAACGCAAACCTACATCTTGGCGTGGGCTGTGTGTGGCCTGGACTGGCCCATGGTGCTGAGAGGCGGGGTGACGAAGGGTTCCCACACCCACTCTAGGAGTTCACGCAGGCCTGCAGCCAGCTGCTGCTGCTGCTGAGGGGGAGAGCCACACAACCCCCTCTCTGCAGAGAGCAACCGAGTCCCAGGCAGAAGGAAGCAGAGGTTCTTAGAAGTCAACCCTTCCTGCCTCCCTCACTCCAGCTGTCTCACACTGCTTTGCCCAGCTGCAGCTTGCCAGGCTGTGCACAGACAGGAAGCAGCTACAGGCAGGCACCCTGGCAGCCTCAGAGGAACCAGAGCCTGGGCCTGGAACACCTCCTTCCTGCCCACCCTCCAGCCTGGAGCTGGCACCTAAGCTCTCACTGTTCGTCCACCCTGAGCGTTCCCTTCCACTGCTCAGCAGCCAGTAGATGAGTAGGAGGCAAGAGAACTTGAACTTCACCAATTTCATTTGGAGATGGTCAGTTAAAGCCCACGAGGGTCTTGTCTCTCTGACTCCCACTCCAAGGCAAGTGAAAAAACTATTGTGTGAGTGAAGCTCTCAAGCTCTGGCTAAGAATACAGCGCTGTTATTATTAGAGCGACCAGGAGGGAGTCATGCCATCTCCGGGCAGGGCTCCGGTGGGCCGTGTGGGAGGCGACTGTCGGCAGCTGCTGGGAGCAAAGCGTGTTTATTGTCAGCAGCCTGGCGCAGAGATTAGGACAGGCTTGGGTCTCCGGATCACACCCACGTAAGCCGCAAAGCAGCGGCTGTTCCAGACGCTGCATCCAACTGCACGGGGTCCCTAGGGCTCTGCTCAGAGATGATTCCACCAACAAGGAAACCCAGGAGGCCACCAGACAGCTGGGAAAATTCTTATTGGGCCATGCAACTCAACACTCCCAATACAAAAGTGCAGCCTATGCTTTCCCCAGGCCAGTAAACCTGGGGACCCAGAACCTGCTGAAAACGCCACGTGTCAGCTCCGGGTTCTCAGACTTGTTTTCAGTCGTTCCCCCAAATAATTACTGTGTACCTTGCCTGGCAGACACTGTACATGGGACCAAGACCAGAGCAGGGATGGGGACAATCCTAATCCCGGTCCTAACAGAATGGTAGAAACTCCATCTCATTAAAGCAGTTATCATGTGACCAGCACGGTAGCACAGAAGTTGACCACCCCCTGCCATGCTGGCATCCCCTACTGGAGCACTGGTTCAAGTCCTGGCGGCTAAGTTTCTGATCAAGCTTCCCGCTAATGCACCTGGGAGGGCAGAAGATGGGCTAAGCACTTGAGTCTACCACCCACAAAGGGAGACCCCAGTGAAGTTCCTGGGTCCAGTCTGGCCCAGACTTGTCTGTTGTGGCCATTTGGAGAGTCAAACAGTGGATGAAAGATTTTCTCTCTGTGTTTCTGTCTCTGTCTCCCTGTTTTCTCTCTCATTCTCCTCCCCTATCACTTTGCCTTTCAAACAAACAGATCTTTTTTAAAAGCTGGTCATCATGTGATGAGTGTTATATTAAGAGAAGTTCAGGGAGCCACAAGCATGGCCGCAGGGGAAATGTAAGTCGACCGCAGGGAATCACCTAATGGGAAAACCACTACGGAAAGACAAAGTTCAAGTTATTGGGGTCTCAAAAAAATGTCAGCCTAGAGGCCAGTTCTGTGGCATAGTAAGTTAAGCTCCATATGGGTACCAGTTCAAGTCCTGGCTGCTTCACTTGCCATCCAGCTTCCCATTCATGCACTTGGGAAGGCAGTGGAAGATGGCCCAAGTGCTTGGGCCCCCGCCACCCACATGGGAGACCCGGAAAAAGCTCCTGGCTCCTGGCTTTGGCCTGGCCCAGCCTCAGTCATTGCAGCCATCTGGGGAGTGAACCAGCAGATGGAAGATGTCCATTTTCTCTGCCTCTCCTTCAGTCTCTCTGTAACTCTGACTTTCAAATAAATAAATACAAAAAAACAAACGAACAACAACAAAAAAGCCAGCTTAAGACCATCATGACTTTTTCTTCTTCAGCTAATTAAACTTTTAGTAATTACTACCCATCAGTCTCATGTTCTATTTCATTACCTGTCTTGAACAGAAAGCTCTGAGACAAGATAATTATCACAGTACATCCATCAAAGTGTCCAGAATTCTCTTTATCCATTGAGGTCACTATAGGCATCATGCTGCTGTCATCTTCCACCATTCTTACTTTTCCCCTGACATGATGAGTACCAGGCATCCTTCCTCAGCAAGATCCAGCCCTTAACAGCACTGCATAAACGGCTGCATATCAACTAAGAGGTGAAGGTGAGTTAGGCACCCTCAACCCTGCAGCGGAAAAAGTGAGGTGATGAGAAGTTTCACTTATTTCCCCCAGAGAGACAGACACAGACAGAATTCCCATTTGCTTTTTCATTCCCTGAATGCCTTGTAATAGTCAAGGTAGGCTGGGGTTGAGCTAGGGCCAAAGGGGTGTGCCAGGAACTCAATCCAGGTATCTCATGTGATTGGCAGGAACCCAATTACTCAAGCATGACACTGCCTCCCAGGGTCTGCATTAGCAGGAAGCTGGAGTCAGGAGCCCAAGCCAGGATTCAAACTCAGGCACTCCAGTATGAGATGCAGGGTGTCCCAAACCATGGCTTACCTGCTAGCTCAAAGCTCACCCTTATTTATCTGTACATGCTAAATCAACATCTAGCTCTAAAATATGTGTTGATTTTATAATGTTATAAAAACTTTCCAAAGCATCATCTTAACTACTGTATATGTCTTATTTTTTGAATGCTGAATAAAGAGCTAAATCTCCCTGTCATCTTCAGAGACTCAGCCTGCCATCCTGAAGAAAACTCTTGTGCAGCGGCCAATTCTGTGGCATTGTGCGTAAAGCTGCCACCTGCAGTGTAAGCATCCCTTATGTGCACTGGTTCGAGTCCTGGCTGCTCCACTTCCCAACTAGCTCCCTACTAATGTGCCTGGGAAAGCAGCAGAGGATGGCCCAGGTGCTTGTGCCCCTGCACACATGTGGGAGAACTGGAAGAAGCTCCTGGCTCCTGGCTTTGGATCGGCCCAGCTCTTGCCATTGTGATCATTTGGAGAGTGAACCAGCAAATGGAAGATCTCTGTCTTTCTCCCTTTCTTTCTCTGTAACTCTGCCTTTTAAATAAATAATCTTTAGGAAGCAAGCAAGCTATTATGCAAAGATCAAAACAAGTGTTAGCCATTTGCCTAAACATAAAGCCAGCTCCAGTTTCCCCATCTCCTGTTTTTCTGACCAGTGCTCATTCATCGCTGCCTTGGCTGGGCAGGGCTTAAGACACTGCCTGCTGCTGTTTAGCACTGTGGCTGCATGCACACCACGATTATAGTTTAGTATTAGTGGGAGATCAGCCACCGTGGCACCTGGCAAAGATCACCCCATAGACTTGGCTGACCTCTCACCAGGCTTAGGTCACCAAGTCTTGGATGTTGGGGCCTGGGAATGAGGGGTGGGGTGGGCAGTGGTAAGTAACTGTTAGTAATGGTTTTCTTTCTGCTCTGGGAGAATAAATGTTTGAAACTGTTTCTCAGTGTGGTGTCCCAACTTTACAGCTTGGGATGTGCTGGGTTTCCATTTTTAGAATATGTGCCTGGTTTTTATGAGTCCCCTGACTTAGAGTGCTTTCTGGTTTGCAGTGCAAAGAAGCCACTGCTTCCCTCACTAAGGTTTGCACACATACCCTGGATCAGGGCTGGCTCCTACAGGCCTACAGCCTGTGCAACCATACAGGTTCAACTCTCTGAAAGAGCCCCATGTTTGATTTCATGCTCTGAGGACACTGTTTTGTAATGCTCAACAATTTCATCTTTGAAATGTGTGTGGTTTTTGTTGTTGTTGTTGTTTTGTTTTGTTTTTTGACAGGCAGAGTTAGAGTGTGAGAAAGAGCCGATCCGAAGCCAGGAGCCGGGTGCTTCCTCCCGGTCTCCCTTGAGGTTGCAGGGGCCCAAGCACTTGGGCCATCCTCCACTGCCCTTCCGGGCCACAGCAGAGAGCTGGACTGGAAGAGGAGCAACCAGGACTAGTACCTGGCGCCCCAACCAGGACTAGAACCCGGGGTGCGGGTGCCGCAGGCGGAGGATTAACCAAGTGAGCCGCGGTGCCAGCGAAATATGTGTTTTGTAAGTGAGATCTGGTGAGATGACAGAGCAGGTGCTAAGCAGCAGTGCAAACACACACGGGACCAGTCCTGTGGGCAGAGCAGGCAGCATGCTAAGGGAGTCCAGGTTAGTGACAGAGAGGGTGAAGCTGTGATGGCAGCCGTGGCAATAGAGCCAGAAAAGAGCAACGCTCCCCATGGAAAACCCAGGACAGCAGTGGGAAGCCAGCGTGCCCATCCATGCCCACAGCCTATCCCTGTAGCATCTGCACAAACAGTAACTCAGCCTGAATGCGGGGACAGGAACTGCCAATATTAAAATGTCCACATGGGCCTTGCAATAAAACCTGTCAGAGTTATTAGAACCCTCCAGAGTTTAGAAGCTCTGGTTCTGAAAACGATTATAGAGCTGCAAAGCCAATATTCACAGGCTTAATAAGAGAAATTAAATTTAAAGCCCATTGCACTCAACGGAAAGAATACTGTTTCGACATGTAGCCCCACAGAAGCCAATCACTAACAAGAAAGGCAATCTAAAATTAATTTTTCTTGTACTGGAAGTGAAAGCCATAGAATGCATAAATAGACAGTTTTAATTATATACAAATCATGAAGCTACTTTCAATTCTTGTATGACCTTCACAGGATAAAGAACATGCCAGAGGAAATGTTAAAAAAAAGCCATTGTATAAATTTATATTTGAAATTAAATTCAGACCTACTTGAAGCCATTTATCAGGTCTAAATACACTGAAATTTAGATTTTTAAATAATTTATCAGAAATGTCCTCCAATACTGTCCCAGCCAATAAAAATATACTTAATAGTGCCATAGTTGCATCAGCAGAAAGATCCTTCTCAAAATTAAATTTATCAACAATTATTTGAGATGTGGTATTTGCCAAGAATGACTAACGCCACTTTCAGTCATACCAATTGAAAATGAAGTGGCTACAAGCGAAACTTTTGATGACCTAATAAATGAATCTGCAAAAAAGCAAGCTAAAAAAATCTTATAATCAAAATAAAATATTAATAAGGGAATAACAATTATTACATTTATATACTATGTAACACCAACAGTATCTTTTTGCATTTGTAAGTTGATATTGTTGCTCATATAACACTATTACCCCTTGTATGTTTAAGCCCCAAAATCTTTTTAAAATAAAAAGCCCATATGACATGTCGTCAACAGCAGGACCCCATGTTTTCATTTCATACAGGGCCCGGCAATTCTGCAGCCAGCCCCGCCCTGCAGTGTTTTCTGGAGGGGTCCAGCCACCACCCCCGGTCATGAAGAAGGCAGCTGACCATTCAGAGACAAACTGGGGACCTTATGCCCTCATTGCACTGGCCCACAGCTGAGCAAAGGCAAAATGGTGCAGAAGCCAGTCAGGTCTGTTCTCTGTGGACCACAGTAGACCGAGTGGTCTCGACCCTGCCTCCGACACACACACACACACACACACACACGCACACACGCACACACATTTGAGGGCACTTGAAAAAGCTCATGGAAAGTGGTATTCAAAATAAATTAATGGGCCGGTGCCACGGCTCACTAGGCTAATCCTCCACCTGTGGCACCGGCACACCGGGTTCTAGTCCCGGTCGGGGCGCTGGATTCTGTCCCGGTTGCCCCTCTTCCAGGCCAGCTCTCTGCTGTGGCCAGGGAGTGCAGTGGAGGATGGCCCAAGTGCTTGGGCCCTGCACCCGATGGGAGACCAGGAGAAGCACCTGGCTCCTGCCATCAGATCAGCGCGGTGTGCCGGCAGCAGCGCGCCAGCCGTGACGGCCATTGGAGGGTGAACCAACGGCAAAGGAAGACCTTTCTCTCCGTCTCTCTCACTCACTGTCCACTCTGCCTGTCAAAAAAATAAATAAAAATTTAAAAAAATAAAAAAAAATAAATTAATGGTGGTGCAGGGGTACTGTAGCACTGTGGCATAGCTGGCAAAGCTGCCACCTGCCATGCCGGCACCACATATGGGTGCCAGTTCAAGTCCCAGCTGCTCCACTTCCCATCCAGTTCTCTGCTGTGGCCTGGGAAACCAGTAGAAGATAGCCCAAGCCCTTGGGCCCCTGCACCTGCTTGGGAGACCCAGAAGAAGCTCCTGGCTCTGGATTGGTATAGCTCTGGCCACTGCAGCAAATTGGGGAGTGAACCAGCAAATGGAAGACCTCTCTCTCTCTCTCTCTCTCTCTCTCTGTCTCCCTCTCTCTCCTCTCCTTCTCTCTGTAACTCTGACTTTCAAATAAATAAATAAATCTTTAAAGAAAATGGTGGTGCAAAAACAATTTGAAATTTATGCAGAATGTTTTCATAATATGTATTTCCCATTAACTATTTCAAGAACCCCCATAGACTCTGCAGGTTGCTTTTGGCTGAGAGCTTCCCCCCAAACTCCTTCTCCTTTGTCAGTATCTTTTCCTTCTCTGATGAACACCTGTCGTCCTTGGGGACACGCCTGGAGCAAGACTGAACTCCTGAGGAAGGGACTCAGTGCAGGGTGTGCTGAGACCCCCACCCCCACCCCAGCAGTCAGTTCTTAGCCTTTCCTTCTGGATCCTCTTCGATGAGGACTGGTGAGACCCCCAGAGGCAAGGGACATTTCACCAGGGCTGTCAGAGCTGCTGCGTGGCTAAACCCCACACAGGTGCGGAGTGCTGAACTGAAGGCTGAGAAAGACCATAGGCCTTAGAGCTTGGCCCCAAGAGGTGCCCCATCGGCCCTCAGAACAGCACAGGACAGCTCCAGGCGGACAGGACAACCACGGTTGGATTGTTTCATCTCAGGGGACACACAAACAACTTCCATGGAAACAGGACCCTCACGGCACACCACGTACACCAGGAGAATTCTCACCCTACAGAGAAGGAGATGGAGACTTCCAAAAGATCACTCATTTGTCCACAGCTCCACAGCTGCAAAGGGCAGAGCCAGGCCTCAGTGATGCCCAATTGCTTTCTACTGCCCCTCCGCGGAGGAGGCCATCTGTCAAAGGGAACCGGCCTGCAGGACACGGCCTCCAACGGAGAACCGCGCACCGAGCGTCCGGCGGCTGAACCGCAGCTCCATGACCGTCTTTCCTGCCACAGGGCAGCTGCTCAAGTACCTCTTCTCTTACAGCCATCTGCACTGCTCTGAGACCGCTGTGTCAAGAGCTTCAGTGGGGAAAGCAATCGAACTCCACACGACCTGGCCCTTCCAGGGAGCCTCGCCTTTGCTTTTTCGTTTTGTACTCTTGCGAGGAGTGGGCAGGAACAGCAGGTGAAAGCTCTCCACCTAGACTTGCTTTGCGGCAGCACATGACTGTGGCCATGGCCAAGGCTTCCATAACTTCCCCCTGAGATGAGAGGCATGTGGTACTGCAGGCCCTTGGGGCATTCCCACCTTACTTGGGTTTTTCTTCTAAGTCCCAAAGGCCAACCAGACTCTAGCTCCTGGGACAGCCTCAACTCAGCTGCAATTTTACAATGGTTTTTCACACATGAATAACCATGGGGTAAGGAAGGCCTTCTTCAGAAATGCACAGAAACCTGAAGGAAAAAACCTAAAAACCTGGACAGCAAAGTTAACCCAAAACTCAGATCACACATGGTACCCCAAAGTATGTACAATTTTTATATGTCTCTTAAAATTTTTTTAAAATACAGATTTCAGAATGCAAAATATCACAAAGTGAAAAGACAAGTGACTATTAAAATATCTGCAATATGTATTACTAACAAAAGAATTAACATTCAATATAGCAACAATCCCTACATTCAATAAGAAAGGGCAAAAAGGGAGCAATTCACAGTAACACAAATCCAAGTGCAAATGGCCACGAGCAAAGGAAAACACATGATGTCTCACTATAAATAAAGAAACACAGTGAAATACTGAAATACCCTTGTTGTCCAACAGATTAACAAACATTAAAAATACTCAAAAAAAAAAATCCAGTATTGAGGCCAGCGCCGCGGCTCACTAGGCTAATCCTCCGCCTAGCGGCGCCGGCACACCGGGTTCTAGTCCCGGTCGGGGCGCTGGATTCTGTCCCGGTTGCCCCTCTTCCAGGCCAGCCCTCTGCTGTGGCCAGGGAGTGCAGTAGAGGATGGCCCAGGTGCTTGGGCCCTGCACCCCATGGGAGACCAGGAAAAGCACCTGGATCCTGGCTCCTGCCATCGGATCAGCGCGGTGCGCCGGCCGCAGCGTGGCGGCCATTGGAGGGTGAACCAACAGCAAAGGAAGACCTTTCTCTCTCTCTCTCTCTCACTGTCCACTCTGCCTGTCAAAAATAAAAAAAAAAATAAAAAAATAAAAAATAATAAAAATAAAATAAAATAAATCCAGTATTGGTAGGTAGAAGGGCAATTAGATTGTGTGAAATTTTAAAACATGCGTGTTCTTTGATCCTACATTCTACTTCTACATCTTATCTAGAGAACTATCACTGATGTGCATGAAGAAACACATACAAACGTGCTTATCACCATAGTGTAAAGGCTGAAAATCGGAAACAACGTGAAACGTCCCCTAAGCCAGCATGGTTTGTAAGGCATGGAGCAGTCGCAGTGAGGACAATACCTAGCACTTAGGTAGCCAAGTGGTATGCTGAGCGCCGGCAGGGGAAGATGTCTAAGACATAGTAAGGTTAAAAAAAGAAAAGGAAACTTTAACAGTATACACCATGTCCTGTATTTATATTTCATACCTGTACCCCTCACAAAACCATACATTTCTGCAGGCTCATATATGTATGAGGGTTCTTCCAAATGTTCATAGAAATATATATTATGAAAAAACTACACACAGCTTTCACAATTTTTATACCAAAGTAAACTTCTGATTTAATCCCATTTTCCACAAACTTTCCAAAGTACTCTTGCAGGGCTGGCGTTGTGGTGCAGCAGGTTAAGCCGCTATCTGTAACACAGGCATTCCGTACGAGCACCGGTTTGAATCCTGGCTGCTCTACTTCCAATCCAGCTCCCTGCTAATGCCCCTGGGAAAGCAGCAGAGGATGACTCAAGTGCTCGGGCCCCAGCTCCCATGTGGGAGACCCGGATGGAGCTCCAGGCTCCTGACTTCTGTCTGGCCCAAGCCCAACCCCAGCCATTGTGGCCATTTGGGGAGTGAACCAGCAGATCGAAGATCTCTATGTGTTTCTCCCTCTCTCTGTCACCCTGCCTTCCAAATAAATGTCTTTTAAAAAAATATAAAGAATTCTTATATATATAAATGAACAGAAGTATTTATGTCTGGGAAAACACATATTAAGATGACCAAAATGGGCCAGCGCTATGGTACAATGGGTTAAAGCCCCAGCCTGCAGCACTGGCATCCCACATGGGCACCAGTTCAAGACTGCTCTACTTCTGATCCAGCTCTCTGCTATGGCCTGGGAAAGCAGTGGAAGATGGCCCAACTCCTTGGGCCCCTGCACCTGCATGGGAGACTCAGAAGAATCTCCTGGATCCTGGCTTTGGATCAGCACAGCTCCAGCCATTGCAGCCATCTGAGGAGTGAACCAGTGGAAAGGAAGACCTCTCTCTCTCTCTCTCTACCTCTCTCTGTAACTCTTTCAAATAAATAAAATAATTCTTAAAAAAAATGACCAAAAAAGAGTAATGTATGTGAGGTGATAAATTTGTTAAGGAGCTTGATTGTGGTAATCATTTCACTACATATACATATATCAAAATGTTACATTGTATATCTTGGAAATATACAGTTTTCACTTGTCAGTTAAATCTCAAAACTGAGCTAAATTTAAAAGTGACAATCGTGGTACTTCCTGAGGAAGGAAGTAGGCCTGGGTATTCAGTAGTAGAAGGACTTTTGTTTTGATTATTCCTCAATTAACATTTTTTAAAAAGATATTTTATTTATTTGAAAGTCTTGGGGACAAAGAGAGAGAGAGAGAAATAGAAAGAAAGAGAGAGAAAGAAAGAGAAAGAAAGATCTTCCATCTGTAGGTTCACTCCCCAGATGGCTTCAATGGCTGGGGCTAGGCCACAACACAGCCAGAATCCCAGAACTCCTTACAGGAATGTATTTATATGTTACTTGGGTTAATTTAAAATGAAAAGGAAAAAGGAATTACCACAGGCTCCAGGCTGCTCAAGGACGAACCTGTAACACCCAGTCGGGCTGTGTTCTATCCTTTGCCAAAGCTCCTCCCGGCTCTTCCCTCTTTCCTGAATTGATCCACTGTGTTTAGTTGTTTGACTACGGTCAGTCTCCCCTCTGCTTTCAGTCCTTCAACTCCAGTGTTGACAGATAAGACTTGGAAAGCACCGGGTCAGGTACATGCTGGGCCAGGATTCCTAATGAATCTAATGAATGCCACAAATTGAGGGCTGTTACTAATCAGGTATTTCCCTGGAAACCAGAGGGGGAGCACTTCAGGGGGAAGGAAGAGAGATGAGCAGAGGGAGTGTGGCGCTGGCCTCAGCGCGTGCTCCAAGCGAAGTGAGGCAGCCTCAGTGTCTGTGCATGGACCGGTCACTGGTGCAGACGGCCTCAGGCAAGGGGCTTCCACTTGGGCCAAAGCGACTGGCTTGGGCTGCGGGTGTCCTGGGAGAGACTCAGCTATGGGCCTGACCAGTGGCCCACGTGCTGGCGGCTGAGGAAATGGGCACTTCAGCCCTGAAGGGCAGTCTGGACATGGCGACAGCAGAGGCACTGAGAAATGAGTGCCCGTTTATCTCCATTTACAGGTAGAACGCAGAAAGCTCTCAGGTATGTCCTGGAACTCTGTCCAGAAAGCCTCCGGCCTTGGAGGCCAGGTCTGCCTGTGCCAACTCCTTCTTTGGGACTCATAGAGCAGGATTTGAAGGAGAAAAAAATTACATGAATTATTGAGGGGGAAATGCCTTAACCAGAAATAGGGAGCAATGTTTTGTGTTTTAAGGCCCTGGTAATTATCTCCTTTCAACTTCTGTACCTAGAAAGAACGTAATTCACGGTAAGTCAAGTGTACTACCTGAGGAGTGAAGAGTCCGAGGAGGAATATGGTGCTTACACGGCTGACAACATCCCAGCCCTCCGGAATCGCACCCAGTGGCTCCCTTCCATCCGTGTCCCTCATCCTGTTTGGCTTAAGCCCTTATGCATGAAGTCCACATTCTACTGAGTGTCAACAGCTTCCATCATCCTGAAAAGCTGAGCCCAGTATGGTACCATAGTTACTAGCACAGAAATGTTTATTC
Source organism: Oryctolagus cuniculus (assembly GCF_964237555.1). Classification (NCBI taxonomy): domain Eukaryota; kingdom Metazoa; phylum Chordata; class Mammalia; order Lagomorpha; family Leporidae; genus Oryctolagus; species Oryctolagus cuniculus. Next base: position 147,463,271 of record NC_091433.1, on the reverse strand, counting down.
TTACATCATTCCTACTCACAAAGGAAATATTGTTCTCCAACAACTCTGAAGAAACCTGCACAATCTTGTGAGATGCTTAATCCCATGTGTCAGCTTGGCTGCACCAACGGTGCCCAGATTAAACCTTACTTCCGGCGCGTCTCAGATGGTGCCTCCTGGAATGGGTGGGCTCGGTAAAATACAGCCGTCGCCAATGTGGGTGGGCATATTCCAGCCCCACGTGGAGGGCTGGAATTTTCAAAAAGGCAGAGCAAGGAGGAACTTGCCCTTTTTGCTTCCTGCATGGCTTCTTGAACCTGAGTCTTCTCTTGCCCTCGGACCAGGATTTATACCATCAGCTCCCCCAGTCCTCACCACGTGGCCGTAAGACTGGGACTAGAATTGTAGCACTTTCCTTGCTCCCCAGCTTTTCAACAGATGATCATGGAATTTCTCAGTTTCCCTAACTGCATGAACCAATTCCTTGTAGTAAATCAGCAACTATATACACATCAGAGTTTTTCCTATTGGTTCTTTCTCTGAAGAGCCTTCACTGATGCACCTTGTTAGACCCTATGATTTATTCTGGGCATTATAGATCCCTGCAGATGAGGGGAGAAATAACTCACAAGGACACTGCACTCTGGAAATCTGACTTGTCAAATGCTTGCTGTCTAGCCGGTCCAGAGTCTGCCCCTAACACGCACTATCTTCTTTAAAACACGCAACTTTAAGGTGAGTACTAACAATCCGTTTTACAGGCACCAACATTGTTTGCTTTACAGATGAGGAAATTGACTCAGAGAGGTAAAGCAGTTTGCCAAAGGTTACAAAGGTATCAAGCAAGACACAAGGATTTCAGTCCACGTCTGACCGATTCCAGAGCCAGCCAGAAGGAAGGTGACTCACAAAGATCAAAAAGGTTTGCCAGGACAGAGCAAAGTAGGAGCAACCATGGAAAAGCATTAGCAAGGCAGAACTAACAACATTATTCTAAGTGGTAGACTGGAAGCGAGATGTCCCAGAGCCACATCACAGTCCTGGGCCCCCTATTTGTATTCGTTAGAAAAAGACAATCAAGTACCTCATTACCTATATATTGTATGGTACTACCTTAGCAAGTTTTAACATACGCAAATATCTATGTGCTATGTGTACTGTTATTTATGTTTTTAATACATACTACTCCCTAGGCACAGTCATGGGCACAGTGGTATTCGACGTATTATTGTTTCCACAAAAAATAGAATACCTTTTGTATTTTGAAATAGTTCATACATTTTTAAAGTGTTTAAGAAAACTTATATGGCCGGCACTGCGGCTCACTAGGCTAATTCTCCACCTTGCGGCGCCGGCACACTGGGTTCTAGTCCCGGTCAGGGCGCCGGATTCTGTCCCGGTTGCCCCTCTTCCAGGCAAGCTCTCTGCTGTGGCCAGGGAGTGCAGCGCAGGATGGCCCAAGTGCTTGGGCCCTGCACCCCATGGGAGACCAGGATAAGTACCTGGCTCCTGCCATCGGATCAGCGCGGTGCGCCGGCCGCAGCGGCCATTGGAGGGTGAACCAAGGGCAAAGGAAGACCTTTCTCTCTGTCTCTCTCTCTCACTGTCCACTCTGCCTGTCAAAAATAAAAATAAAAATAAAAAAAGAAAAAGAAAAAAAAGAAAACTTATAAATAGCTAAGTTGTAACACATTATTTAAACTTTCTCTTGTCATTTTTTAAAAGGTTTTATTTATTTATTTGAGAGGTGGAGTTAGAGACAGACAGAGGTCTTCCATCCACCAGTTCATTCCTCAAATGGCTGCAATGGCTGAAGCTGAGCCAATCTGAAGCCAGCAGTTTCTTCCAGGTTTCCCACATGGGTGCAGGGACCCAAGGTCTTGGACCATCTTCCACTGCCTTCCCAGGCCATAGCAGAGAGCTGGATTGGAAGAGAAGCAGTCGGGAAACGAACCAGTGCCCATATGGGATGCCAGCACCACAGGCGGAGGTCTAGCCCACTATGCCACAGCACCACTCCCCTGCCATTCTTTTTGGATCCTTATTCTTAGGCATTACGTGACTTAAAACTAAAAATATACATTAATAACTGCATAAAGACTTACTATAGAAAAAAAAGTCTTGTTAGTGTGTACAAAAGACAACTCCTGTGCCAAATCTTTATTTATTTATTTTATTTTATTTTTTTGACAGGCAGAGTGGACAGTGAGAGAGAGAGAGACAGAGAGAAAGGTCTTCCTTTGCCGTTGGTTCACCCTCCAATGGCTGCCACAGCTGGCGTGCTGCGGCTGGCGCACTGCACTGATCCGAAGGCAGGAGCCAGGTGCTTCTCCTGATCTCCCATGGGGTGCAGGGCCCAAACACTTGGGCCATCCTCCACTGCACTCCCTGGCCACAGCAGAGAGCTGGCCTGGAAGAGAGGCAACCGGGACAGAATCCGGCGCCCCGACTGGGACTAGAACCCGGTGTGCCGGCACCACTAGGTGGAGGATTAGCCTATTGAGCCATGGCGCCGGCCCCAAATCTCTCTTAATCTAACAATAGAAGTATGTGCTCTCTTCACTGTGTATTGATCCTTTACAGAAATAGCTTCGACATACAGGATTGTATGTGTATAGACCAGGACTGCTCTTTGCCAGCCACTCTGTCTCCCCCTGTCCTCCTATGTCACTTGCTCCACTGCTCCTTCTACACAACCTTCCCAAGAGGTTGGGGTGGAGCCAGGAAAGGTTTCTCACTGCCAAACATACAGGCTGCACCTGCCCCACTGCCTGCCTCCAGAGCCTCTGCTAGTTCCTAGCTCCCTTGGGCTGTAGGTGACTCAGCTTCCTAGCCCCAAGATTTGACTGTCAAAGCGCCAGGGGCTGTGTTCCTGCACAAAGGGCAGTGGAGAACGGAGTGCAGAAGCCATGGTGCAGAGCACACCCTCCCCCTCTCCCCCGGTATCAGGCCATAGGAGCTCAAGGACACCCCAATTCCTGCCTCAGTCCATTCCCTCAAAAAAGTGCCACTGTCAGGAACACAAATTCCCCTCCTGCTGGGTTTCTTCTGGTGGCAGGGGTTCCTATGTGGCCTCCGGGCATGCTGGCTGGGAATCACCCAGTCGCTTGTGGCCTCTGTGTCCTGTCATCCGCTGACTGTCCACAAGCCAGTGAGCATCGCACAGGGTGAGGAGGGCCCAGGAAATGACCTGCAGGAGCAGGCCTCATGGGTCAGTCAACACTCCAAATAACCATTTACTGGTTCAAACAAATCACTGATAAACTTTATTTTAAAGTCAGGACAATTGAACACATTTATTATATAATATTTTTAAATTATCGTTAATTGTGATGATTGTGTTAATAGTGTTATGTTTCATCCAAAGCCCTTATCTGTTAAAGATATCTACTGAAGTATTTATGGGATGAATGACATGATTGTGCTCTAAAAACCTGCGACACCAGCACTGTGGCACAGCAGGTTAATCACCGCGTATGACACTGGCATCCCATATGAGAGTGCTACCTCTAGTCCTGTCGGCTCTGCTTCGGACCCAGCTGTCTGGTAACGCACCAGGGAAAGCAGAGAAAGATGGCCCAAGTCCTTGGGTCGCTGAACCCGTGTGGGAGACCCGGAAGAAGCTCCAGGCTCCCGGCTTCAGATTGGCTCAGCTTTGGCTGTTGTGGCCATTTGGGGGAGTTAACCACAAGATGTGTGTGTTAACCCCATGTGTGTGTCCTGCACAACCCCTAACTCCTGCAATTGCTTTTTTTGTTTATTTCCTCTGTCTTGTTTTACTTGAAGTCATAAATATTTAAGAATAGCCAATAATACAGAGAGCTCTAAATCCACTTTACATGAACACACTGGAGGAGTTGCCATGGTTGTGTCTTGTAACCCACTGGGCATGCAGGACACTGTCTGCGCCGGTATACTCTCAATTTCCTTCTGCAATGCATCTCCTCCCACCCCATACACCCGTTCCCTGGTCAAAGACCAGTCTGAGGGGTAGACGCAGAGGATGTAACCAGGTCTCCACTCTCCCTGGGCCTTTCACTTTGGTAACACAGCTCCCCTTGCTGAACCTGGCTCAAGGTACCAGCCTACTGAATGAAAGTCAGGTTGGCAGTTGGCCTAACTCAGGAAAATGAAGGGTCTGAAGACAATCTACATGTGTGCTGCTCGACAGAAACAGTGTGAGGGCTGCTTGTTTGGTGCAGCAGCTACGACACCACCTGGGGAACCCACATCCCATAATGTCAAGTGCATGGGTTTGATGCCCAGAGCCACCCTCAATTGCGGCTTCCTGCTCATGTGCACCCTGGGAGGCAGTGGGTGATGGTTCAGGTAGATGGGTCCCTGCCACCCACGCGGGAGACCAAGATTGAATTTCAGACCCCTGGTTCCAGCTTGGCCCACCCCTGGCTGTTGTGGGCATACGAACCAGCCTACAAAAAGTATCTCACAATATTTACACTGAGTTGAAGCAGTGCTGGACATGTCCACTGCCTGGCTTGTTATGGTGTCTGCACCACAGGTACATAGCAAAATGCAGGTACCTGTGCACCCCATGTATGCACCAGGGATGTCTCACCCTAGACAACGTGGGCAGAGGTTCAGGAGGGACCCTTCAGATCGCATCATTACTTCATCCCCTACTCTGAAAGTCCTGGGGAAAGCTTATTTTGTTAAAGGAAGGGAAAGCAGCCTGGAGAGGAGAAAAAAGAGATAGCAGGAGGTCTCTGCCCTTAATATAGAAATTCAGATGAAGAAGAACAAGCAGGCATAAAAGAGCATCAAAACATTCCCAAGAAGAAAAAAGAATGTGACTTACAGGGCAAATCTGCACAGAATGAGCCATGTGTTCACTGAGTTCTTACAAGGAACTCGGTGTTGTCCTAGAGCTATAAAAGATGCTCCAAGCAAGCTGTTAAGTCTCCGGAGGCACTCTCGTGGTGTTCCCTCAGCCTGCAGCACTCTCGTTGGGGCAGCAAGGTCCACGTGCAGGAGGACATTTGGGAACCAAGGAGAGGAACAGTTGATACATGTCACAGCCATCACGGACAGGGTTTCTAAACTTCACTGCCCACAAAAAGCACCGAGGCGTCTCGTTCAAATGCAAATTCTGATGCAGGAGTTCGGGGTGGAGCTCAAGATTCTGCACTTCTCCTGTTCCCAGATGAGGCTGATGCTGCTGGTCCAGGGCCCCACTTTGAGAAGCAAAGACCCCAGCACGTGGTGCGAACAGTGGGAGCTGGAGCAGCCAGGGAAGGAGCCATGAGCAGGGAGGCTGGAGCTGGGCAGCAGGGTGCACTGGCCGAGGCAGGAGGAAATATTTCAAGGGAGTCAGGCAGGTGGGCATAACCATAGGGATCAGAAGTAAAGGTACACTGCATCTGTGAATTCTTTTTAGCAATTGGTGAGAATTCATGGGAATTAAGTTATATTGGGTTTCAAAAGGGAATCGTGGGGGCCAGTGTTGCAGCAGAATGGGTTAAGCTGGTGCCTGTAACACCAGCATCTCTTCTGGGTGCCACTTCAAGTCCCAGTTGTTCCACTTCTGATCCAGCTCCCTGGGGAAGCAGCAGCAGATCCTTGGGCCCCTGCTACACCTGTGGAAGACCCTGATGGAGCTCTGGGCTCCTGGCTTCGGCCTGGTCCAGGCCCAGCCACTGTGGCCATTTGGGGAGTGAACCAGCGGATGGAAGATCTGTCTTTCCTTCTCTCTGTATAACTCTGCCTTTCAAGTAAATAAATAAACCTTAAAAATAAAAAAAATAAAAGGGACTAGTGGGCTGGAATTGGTTCTTTTTAAATTTATTTATTTATTGAAAGAGCTCTCTTGTCTACCGATTCATTCCTCAGATGCCCATAATACCCGAGGTTAGGCCTAGTTGAAGCCAAGAGCCAAGAACTCCATCTGGGTCTTCCCTTTGGGTGGCAGGAACACAAGTAGTTGAGCCATCACTTGCTGCCTCCCAAGAAGCACATCGGCAGGAAGCCAGAAGTGGAAGCAGAGGCAGGACTCGGACCCAGGCACGTCTATACAGGACATGGGAGTTCCAAGTGGTATCTTAACCTCTGCACCAAAAACCTTCCCTGGAGTTGGTTCCCGAGTCAGATCCCACTGACAAGTTCAGGAAAAGTGGAAGAGTAAGGGGCGTACATCCACGCAGAGCATGGGGGACCTGGGCACGGTTTCTCCCGGTTCCCTGAGAGATTCTCCCCGGCTCTTTGATGCTGCAGCTCCCATTCCCTGGCCTCCAGTCCAGGCCTCACCCTCTGAGACCTCGGCTCCAGGAGCCTTTCACAGATGGCAAACTGGTGCAGCAACGCGAGGACGGGAACCTTCGACCGCTCCGCAGAGCCTTTTTCTCCATGGATGTATAAACAATGCCACAGCACATGACAAAGTGAAGGGAGGTGGACCCACATTAATTTCCCTCAAGGCAAATGATAAGCTGGCAGGTTTGGCTCCATGGAAGAAGATAAAAGCTCCAAACACGGCTGAATGACTCTTGGGAGCCGAGCCTGGTACGGATGCAAATTAAAATAAAAACTATATAAACAGCAGCACAATCGTACCATTCAGGCTGCCTTCATTAGCAGCCAGCTCTCCAGGGCCACTGCCCGAAAAGACAACTTCCCTTTCTTCTCCCTTCTAACTAATTCCCAAGCTGGTCAACAAAAGGATGCTGAGGACAAAAGCAGTTCTAATTGGCGAGGCTTTGGGGGGGCGGGGGGTGTCGGTGCGGAGATTTCATTTTATGTGTGCAAATCAAAAAGCAAATGTGCTATGTCAGGCCAGTTGCGGACAGGCCTCCTGCTGAGACCCAAATCACCTCTCAGAGCTCACTACGGCCAGCGCCTAACCACCCAACGGTCACATCCACCGGCCCAGGCCCCTCAGCGCCCGACTGAGCCAATGGCCCAAAACACTGCCTTGCGTGGCAGGACCCCACTCAAGAGGCAGGCCCATGAGGCAACGACAATGCTCCCACAAAGGACAACAGAGTGCCAGCCTCGGCGCTTTACTGTAGAGGACAGGGTTCACTCATTGTATTAATACGGAAGCGTCATTCCGCTGCACGCTCACTGGGTGGGGGGCGGGGGAGACAGAGTTTTCCCAAAATCCACCTCTTGGAACAATCAAGCTCCGGGAAGGAACCTCAGCTCAGGAACCGTCCACCTCTCTCCTTGTCTCACCGTTTGCTTGTTCTTCCTCGCCGCCCACACCTCCTCTCCCGGAGCCTCCGGCAAAGACAGCTCTCCCACTGCATCCTGCACCCACAGGCCCTGCTCTCCAGCCACGAGATTCCTTCATGGTCCCTGGCTCCTCCGCCAGCTTGCAGTCGCCCAGTTCTTCACGGGGCACCCACTTCTCCTAAGGCTCCCAGGCCTCCATCTTACTGCTTCAGATGCACTCACAGGCCCTGCTCTGCTCATCTCACAGCTCACTGGGAGACTCAAACGAAGCGCAGGAAGTGAAGGCAACTATACATGGCATAAACGTAGGAAAGGAAACACCTTACTCAAAGTCACCGCACTGACTGCCCCCAAATCTCCCACTTCATGGTTAAATGAGACAACTGGAGGTTCTGGGGGTTTTTTCCAACCAATAGAACAAATTAAGATTCTTGCATGTCAACACAACGCGAGTGACTAACATTTTTAAATTATGGAAGCCAAAACCACCAATGCAGGCCATGGCGCACGTGGGCCCCTCGGTGGCTCCCCGAGTATCTTACCTGCATAGGCCTGGGGGTCACCCTCTCAAAAGCTGACGCTGTCAGATACCAGGGGAAAAAGCCGGTGCTCGGGAAAAGGAAAGGCCCAAGAGAGCAGTGAGAGCGGGAGGGTTTCCTTTCTCCGGTTTTGAATGTTCCACTGCGTACCCCTTTAGGGAGGCCCTCACTCGTCAACGAACGGACAGCTGGCGGCCGCGGCGGCGGACGGGCACCCGGCTCTTTTCCCGGTGACTCGCGAAGCAGTTAGGGAAGAGTCGGGTGAGGCAAGCAACAGCCAAATTCCTCCGACCCTGCTCCAGGGATTGCCCTTTTGACCCCTCCCACCCAGGTGGTGGTCTCTGACCTGTGAGGTGGTTCTGGCACTTCGCAGCTGGTAAGAATAAGAGGCTTCATGTGCCATGATCCGCCCCTTGCTCTAGGTGGGGAGACCCCTTCTCCCCAGAGCTGGGGTTCGCAGCACCAGACCCAGCACGGTTTGCCTCAACTGCATCAGCCTAGACACTGCAGCTGAAAAGCTCGCGATGCGAGTTGATGGGCTCAGGTCCTCAGGTCTTTTTCACGTTACCCTCACACCCTCCGCTGGCTTAGTTTCCTACGCTGCCATGGCAAATGACCACAAGCTGGCTGGCTTAAAACAACAGGAACTTATTCTCTCCTGCTTGGAGGAGGACACAGGTGCAAAGTCAAGGTGCTTCCAGGGTTGGTTCCCTCTGCAGGCGCTGAGGTAGAACCCCTTGGGTGCCTCTCCCCTAGCTTCTGATGGCGGCCAGCTTTCTTTGGCTTATGGCTCACTGCAATTCCTGCCTCTGTCTTCGCATAACTTTTGCCCCTGTGTGTGTCCTCTCCTCCTCTTCTTCTTCTTCTTCTTTTTTTTTTTTTTTTCAATTTTATTTATTTGAGAGGTAGAGTTACAGTGAGAGAGAGAGACAGAGAGAAAGGTCTTTCTTCCGCTGGTTCACTCCCCAAATGGCTGGCGCTGTGCCAATCCAAGGCCAGGAGCCAGGTGCTTCTTCCTGGTCTCCCATGCAGGTGCAGGGGCCCAGCCATTTGGGCCATCCTCCACTGCCTACCTGGGCCACAGCAGAGAGCTGAACTGGGAGAGGAGCAACTGGGACAGAATCCGGCGCCCTAACTGGGAGTAGATCCCGGGGTGCCGGCACCACAGGCAGAGGATTAGCCCAGTGAGCCTCGGTGCCGGCCCTATCCTCTCCTCTTCTTACAAAGACACTTGTCACTGGATTTCAAGTGCTCCCCGAATCCAGGATGACCTCATCCCAAGATCCTTCTTTTTCAAAGTAAGGTCACCTTCCTAGGTTCCAGGGGCTAGTATTTAGACATATATTTCCTTTAGGGGAGCCACTATTCAACCCAGTGTGCCACCCAAACAAAGGGGAAGAGAGAAAATTAAACACACACACACACACACACACAGCTTCCATTCAAACCTCCCAGAGTCCATGGGACAAGATGGGGACTGAAGTTATTCAGCCAAACTATGGCAGCAAGGGCCCTAGAAGTACTGAATGGGCCCCAGCAGGGGCTAAGCAGGGAAGAAGGGACACAGTATAGCTGCTCCCTCCACTGAGACCCACAGAGAGCACCGGGCAGCTGGGAAGGGAAACAGCCTCGTCATCACTGTCTCTTCCCTTGCGTCTCCCCCTCCCTGCACTCCTCTCTCCCCGTTTAGCCCTGTTGGGTGATCTGTGCACAGCCCAGAGCATTTTACTGCCCTGGGCGTGTGAAAAGGGAAGCAGCCTGGGCTGGGCCCCTGGAACGCTCCCAAAGGCCTATCTGTGCAGGACGTCGCCTGCCTGCTTTGTGGAGGTCAGCCAGCTCCGTCTACCCGGACACTGCCCATGTGACTGCACTTCTACAACCGGTGTGGTAAAGCAGGAGCCAGAACTTGCTGCTGCTGTTAATGTTTACAAAAGGAAAACCAAAGAAAGAGGAAAAGTCCACAGTTAACAAAATCCAGTTGAAAGACCAGAAAAACGCACACCAGTTAAAAAATTCTAAAATTATTCTCTCCAACAAGGAGAAGGAAAAAAGTGTCGAATGAATGACTATTTCTAAGTTTCAAAGGAAAAGTTCCTTAGGTTCTTAACATCATCACCTGCCAAAAAAAATTGCTGCCAATTGTGTAAATAAACAGAGCAGCTGTGTCAATGGTAGTTCCCAAGAGAACTGCTGTAGGCCTTTGGTGGAAGACAACCCTATAATGCAGGTCTTGTTTTTCAGGTCTAGAGCCCATTAACAGTTAAAGTCACCTCCACCTACCCCCACCCACTCAGTGCCAGGAAGGGGAAGTCTAGAAAATATGGTCTGAACATATGGCCTGGATGGCTTAAGGGACGGAACTTTCATTTAGCAGGTATTTGTTGAGAGTGCACCTCATGTGGGTCCCTCTGCTAGCGGCCTCGCATGACACGGTGCAGAGGGTTAACCCACTGCTGCATCTCTGGCATCACATATCGGAGCACTAGTTTGAATCCAGGCCCCTCTGCTTTTGATCCAGCTCCCTGCTAATGTGCCTAGGAAATCAGCAGAAGACGGCCCTAGTCCTTGGGCCACTGCCACCCATGTGGAAGACCCAAATGGAGTTCCAAACTCTAGACTTTAGCCTGGCCTTGTCCTGGCCATTGTGGCCATTTAGGAAGTGAATCACTGTATGGAAGAACTCTCTCTCTCTCTGTCACTCTGCCTTTCAAATAAATAAAATAAACCTAAAAGAAAAACCCCCAAAACCAAAAATCCTACAGTCCTGCCTTCCCTGAGCTTTTGTTCTTGAGGAAGGTGGGAGAAGGAAGGGAAACTTCAGCCTGATTATCACACTTATCATAATAGTTGATCTAAAGCTACAAAGCAAGGCCATAGGGTGTCACAGTGGCAGTCAACAAGGCATCTGGCACACCTAACAGATGGTTTAAGTGGAAACACGGGACACGGTATTTTGCTCCCAGTGGGTATCCTGTGAAGACTCTTCTCTCAAGGACGGTAGATGGGCGGTCCCTGCTCCTCCAGGAACCACAAGTATTTGAAGCAAATCTTCAGACAGGTTCCGGGCCATGTGCCAGATAAACTCTGATAGGATCCTAGAGGCCCTCACGATGGAAGAGAGAGAACCTAGGCAGGAGGAGTGTAGCAGAAGCAGTACCCAGGGCTGAGATGAGAAAGTAAGACTCTCATCACCTCACACCTATCAGGATGGCTGTTGTGAAAAAAAAAAAAAAAAGCAAAACAAAAGGTAAGGAGTAATGGTGAGGCTGCAGAGAAACTGGAGTTCTTGAACACTATCGGTGGGACTGAAAAACAGTGCACCGGTATGGAAACCACTGTGGAGGCTCCCAAAAAAATTAAAATAGGACACCATACAAATCTCACTTCTGGGTGTTTACCCAAAAGAACTGAAATCAAGATATGGACTAGACTTGTACTCCCGTGTTCTCCACAGCATGATTCACAATAGCCAAGACATGGAAACGACTGAAATGTCCATCAACCAGTGAATCAGTAAGTGTGAGATATACTCATACAGTCTATGGAATATCTTTCAGCCTTGAAAAACAAAGGACATCCTGCCATAAGCCCAACATGGATGACCCTTGACGTTATATTAAGTGAACCAAACTGTTACAGAAGGATCAATGCTACATGATTCCACTTGCATGGGGTACCTAAACTAATCAAACCCATACAAACAGAGAGTAGAGTGGTGACGGCCAGGGGCTGCAAGTGCTGGGGGCAGGGGCCATTGCTATTCACTGGGCATAAAAGTTGAGTTATGCAAGATGAATAAGTTCTAGAGATCTGTACAACATTGTGCTTACAGTTAACAGTACTGTATTGTACACTTAAAAATTTGTTAAGAGCGTGATTTTATGTAGCTCATGGGTCCAATACAGCCTGCTGCCTGTTTTCATAAATAAAGCCTTTTTGGGACACAGCCATACTCACTCACTTGTGAATTATCTGGGACTGCTTTTGCACTACAATGGCAGAGCTGAGTAGTTGTGACAGGGCCTGGGTGACCCACAAAGCTGAAATTTCTGTCTAATCAGCACAAGGGTGTCAGCTGTTGGTTATCTTCGGATTCTCCACATTTCTGCTCCAGTATTCTCCTACCTTGATACATTTCCCTCTTGCTCATTAGTCTCTCACTCAGTCTGCAGCCTGGGTAGCCTTATATACCACAGTGCTAATTCACGAGCTGTAAGGGCCATGTTCAACACAGTAGTCACTAGACACTTACGGCTCTTTTCATTTAAAGTGATTACATCTGGCCCTTTAAAAAAAAAAAAAGAACTTTGTCACTTGCTATAGATTCCTCAGGCTCTTGCCACCACACAGAATGTCTCAAAGACCTTTACTGGTGTCATCGTCTGTTTTTCTTTGCTATAACAAAATATCACAGACTGGGTAATTTAAAGAAGAGTGGTTTGTTTAGATCACAGTTCTGCAACCTGGGAAATCCAAGGGCATGGCACCGGCATCTGATACACCATAACAGAGGGCATCACACAACACAGCAAGTGTGCTAGCTTGGATCTGTCTTCCTCTTTTTTTTTTTTAAGGTTTATTTATTTATTTGGAAGTTAGAGTTACACAGAGAGAGGAGAGGCAGCAAGAGAGAGAGAGAGAGAGAGAGAGAGAGAGAGAGATCTTCCATCATAGTTCACTCTCCAATTGGCCACAACTGCCGGAGCTGTGCCGATCCAAAGCCAGGAGCCAGGTGCTTCTTCCAGGTCTCCCACTCGGGTGCAGGGGCCCAGGGATTTGGGCCATCTTCTACTGCCTTCCCAGGTCATAGCAGAGAGCTGGACTGGAAGAGGAGCAGTCGGGACTAGAACCCGGCGCCCATATGGGATGCTGGCACTTCAGGCCTGGGCGTTTACCCACTGCACCACAGCACCGGGCCCTGTCTTCCTCTTTTTATAACGCCATTCATGCCAACGTGGAGGTCCACCCTCATAATCTCATTAACCCTAATTCTCTCCCAACTCCACCTCCAAATGCCATTCACATGTACATTTGGGGCTTTCTGATACATGAACTTTTGGTGACACATTAAAATCTTAGCACCTGGATTACTTTTGAGGGATGAGGGCAAACACCCCAACACAAAGTCTACATGCTAAGAACATCAGTGTCCCAACCACTTCCTGTGAGCACAAGACTGTGTTGGAAATCCCTTTGCATTTAGCTCTCGCAGTAACTTCTTGAGGAAGAGGTGACCATCCTCATTTCACACATGAGAATATAACGCGAATTGCCACTATGCAAATTCATGTCTGATCTAGATATGCCTGTGCACTTTATCACTGCATCCAGTTTCCTACAAGGCTGCTTATTCTTTTTATTATTATTATTTTTATTTTTTAACAGGCAGAGTGGACAGTGAGAGAGAGAGAGAGACAGAGAGAAAGGTCTTCCTTTGCCGTTCGTTCACCCTCCAATGGCCACCGTGGCCAGCGCGCTGCGGCCGGCGCACCGCGCTGATCCGATGGCAGGAGCAAGGTGCTTATCCTGGTCTCCCATGGGGTGCAGGGCCCAAGCACTTGGGCCATCCTCCACTGCACTCCCGGGCCACAGCAGAGAGCTGGCCTGGAAGAGGGGCAGCCGGGACAGAATCTGGCGCCCCAACCGGGACTAGAACCCGGTGTGCCGGCGCTGCAAGGCAGAGGATTAGCCTATTGAGCCGCGGCGCCGGCCACAAGGCTGCTTAAACATCTGTATACAATTTATGGGGAAGATCCCATCACTGCGAATGGGGAGAAGATCGGCAACAACGATACCAAGAGAATTCACTGTGTACATCAGGCAGCCCTTATGGCCCCATGTCACGTGTGGATTCCTTGAGGCATTGGAACCTTGGAGGTTCAGTTACTACTGGGTTCCTTTTTGAATTCTTATGGTTGTATGCTGCAGTAAGGCTGTGGGGGTGGAGGTGGGGGACTACTCAGAGGAAATTGTCCCCTATTAAAGACCATCGAAGACCTAATTGCTCCCTGCCAGTCTATTATTATCCCAGCATTCACGTCACAAACATTCATGCTCCTCATCCAGAGGAGCAGGTCTGGAAACCACATTAACGAAGGATAGTTGGAAAACCAGGGTTTGTCAGAGAGGCATTAGCCTGGAGGTGAAGACACCAGTTAGGATGTTCACAGCCCACACTGGACTACCTGGGTTTGATGCCTGTTCTGGCTCTTCACTCGTTTTCTACTAGTAATGCACCCCTTGGGAGGCAGCAGATGGCTCAAGCAGGTGGGTCTCTGCCACCCACAGGGGAGACCCGGATGGAGTTCCTGGCTCCAGTCTCAGCTGTTGTGGACATCTGGAGAGTGAATTAGTGAATGGGATCTCTCTCTCTCGCTCTTGCTCTCACTCTCAAATAAATAACAAATTAAAAAGAAGACCAGTGTATTTTAGCTCAGAAAAGGGAAGACCCAAAATTTCCAGCTACACATAATTTCTCCAGGAAGTCCTGCCACACCAAGAAGGAAGCAGCCTTCTCTACCTTCTGTCAGCGCTGAGAAAAAGACCAATAGCTGCAAATAAAACGGAAGCCAATTCTGGCTCCCAGGTTGAAAGAATATTCCAACAATTGGAAACGTCCAGCAATGGGACGAGCTGTGGAGGTAGTGAGTTGCTGAAGGGGACCAACTGACAGGTAGATAACATTTGTTGGGGGTGCAGTGGCATGGACTGCTGAAAAGCACGAAGAGCTGGCCTAGTGCCTCCCATGCAGACAGACCGTGATTCTGTAAGCAAAGAGACCAGCCTGAGGACCACACTGGAAAGTCAGTGCCTTGAATTAATTTGCTCTCCCCAACTTTTTGTACATACTAACCATACCACAACTAAAAGCCAGTGCCCATTTTCAATCAAACTCCAGTCACCTAGGTTATAAACTAAAACTAATTGCATCTTTGTAGACATAAATATAAGGAAGATTTTTCCATTTGTTAAGTTGCTGGCTTTGGAGTAGGCAGTAATGAGTGAGTGGTCAAAATAATACTGATTCATATTTACACTGAACTTGGCCATTTTCAAGGGGACCTATGACCCAGTTGATTTTCACAATAGCCTGTGCAAAGGAAGCAAGACATGTTAGTCATTATCATCCATTTGTACAGTAAGAGGTTGCCTATTTCCCCATGACTACAATATTAGTAAGTGATGACGTTGTGACTCAAACCCAGCCTCCTGACTCAAAACAGCTGCAGACCATGAGTAACACCTTGAAGCCAGTAGGGGTCATGCTGGTAGACAGCATTTGGATCACCGCACTCCAGAGACCAGTCAAGAGTTTAGGGTCTGTACTTCCCAATGTGTTTGCAGTCTTTGTAATGAAGGTAATCGTTTTGGCACGTGGAACATGGCACAAGTGAATACACTGATCAGAACATTATGCCTTTACAGTATGCACTTTTAATGAGCCAGTCAGGGTTTTCCAGTGCTTAAAATATTAGAATGTGTTTCACATCCCAAGGATGCATTTAACTTGGGAGGCAAGATGCTGCAAGAAATAATTATCAAGACTCATAGCATTTAAATATAGGTTGTCATTATTGCTACATCAGTAGTATTGGATTTTATAGCCTGTTTTCCCATCAGGCCTGGACTGAATCATCCCCTCTTCTGTCACAACACTTGCCTCTGGGGGCTCCCAGAAGGGAAACAATGAGTAAATAATAGTTAACCTCTGTGCTGATTAGGGGCTGGTTAACCGTCACCTGTGCTGCTGGGGTTCCTAATGGGTGACTACTGGGCCTGTGAATAACTGCAGATAGCCTTCTCCACTTCTAAATCTGAAAAGCATCTCTCATCAGAAACATGCCTGCCAGCACTCGAGGTAAAGAATTGGGCACACCTGGCATCAGAAAGGGGCGATAACTCCAGACAGAGGAACCACTGGAGGAAAGGCAGGAAGGCATGAAAACTAAGGCCCTCTTCTGTGTAACCAGAACACAGCATATGTAACAGCAGAGCACTATGAGGTAAACAGGTATCGTGGGGCTGCACAATGCTATCTTCCTCCTACGGCAAGCTCCAGAGAGCGTGTAATGCTGTAGTCCTGTTTGCTTGCCAAGCGTATATAGGGCATCAACAGAGTCACCTGCAGGGCTTGTGGAAGCACAGCGCACTGGATCCACTAGCAAGGTGGTCAGGGGTTGGGTCCAATAGTGTGCATTTCTGGCCGGCGCCGTGGCTCAATAGGCTAATCCTCCACCTTGCGGCGCCGGCACACCGGGTTCTAGTCCCGGTTGGGGCGCCGGATTCTGTCCCGGTTGCCCCTCTTCCAGGCCAGCTCTCTGCTATGGCCAGGGAGTGCAGTGGAGGATGGCCCAGGTGCTTGGGCCCTGCACCCCATGGGAGACCAGGAAAAGCACCTGGCTCCTGGCTCCTGCCAGGATCAGCGCGGTGCGCCGGCTGCAGCGGCGGCCATTGGAGGGTGAACCAACGGCAAAGGAAGACCTTTCTCTCTCTGTCTCTCTCTCTCACTGTCCACTCTGCCTGTCAAAAAAAAAAAAAAATAGTGTGCATTTCTTTCTTTTTTCTTTCATTTATTTCTTGAAAGGCAGACTTAGAGAGGAGGAGAGGAGAGGGGAGGGGAGAGAAGGGGAGAGGAGGGGAGGGGAGAGAAGGGGAGAGGAGGGGAGGAGAGAAGAGGGGAGGGGAGAGATGTTCCATCCCCTGGGTCACTCTCCAAATGGCTACAACAGCTGGGACTGGGCCAGGCTGAAGCCAGGAACCAGGAGCTTCTTCTGGGTCTCCAATAATGGTGCAGGACCCAAACACTTGGGCCATCTTCCACTGCTTTCCCAGGTGCATTAGAAGGGAGCTGGATTGGAAATGGAGCAGCTGGTCTCAAACAGGCACTCATATGGGATGCTGGCATCACAGGTGGAGGCAGGTGGAGGCCTAACCGGCTACACCACAATGCCAGCCCAATATTGTGCATTTCTAACAAGTCCCACGTGATGATGATATTGCTGGTCACCAGATCAAACTTAGAGAACCAACACTGTGGTCATTTCAGGCATCTCTAACAGTTCAAAGTAGTGAAGTAGGAGCTATGCATTTACTGTCATTAATTGACCAATCTGAAGAGCCTATAATTCTATGGGAATATATGTAGGGAAAGAAATTCGTAAGAGAAGGATTTAACCCAAGCAACTGATGCACATTAAGTGGTGGGATCCGGTCAAAGCATCTCACTTTGACAAAGGAAACTAGGGGAGATGGACCACATAAGCCATGTTCCTCAAAGGAGAACACTGAAATATCAAAAGTAGGGCCAGCATTGTGGCATAGCAGGTAAAGCTACCACCTGCAATGCTGGCATTCCATATGGGTTCCAGTTGGAGAACCAGCTGCTCCACTTTAGATATAGCTCCCAGCTAATGCGCCGGGGAAAGCAGCAGAAGATGGTCCAAGTCCTTGGGCTCCTGCATCCACGTGGGAGACTTGAAAGAAGCTCTGGGTTCCTGGCTTCCTCCTGGCCCAGCCCCAGCCATCGCAGCCATTTGAGGAGTAAACCAGTGGATGGAAGCTTACTCTCTTTGTGTAACTCTGACTTTCAAATAAATAATCCTTTTTTAGAAAAGAAATATCAAAAGTAAAAGTACCATGCCTTTTTTAAAGTTTTAGATAAAGTTTTGTTTCAAATGATTGAGAGAGAGAGAGAAATTTCCCATCACTGTTTCACTTCCGAAATGCCTGCAATATCTGGGGTTGGGCCAGGAACTCAATCCAGGTCCCTCAGGTGGGTGTCGTGACCCTGAGTACTTGAACCACACCTCCTGCCTCCAGGGTGCGCATTAGCAGGAAGCTACAATAGGGAGTAGAGCTGAGACTCAAACCCAGGCACTATAATACGGGATGCAGTTGTTTCAAGTGATGTCTTAACCACTAGGCTAAATGGCTGCCCTAGAATAGAGTTTGTTTTGTTTTGTTTTTGTTTTTGTTTTTGACAGGCAGAGTGGACAGTGAGAGAGAAAGACAGAAAGAAAGGTCTTCCTTTTTTTCCGTTGGTTCACCCCCCAATGGCCACTGCGGCCGGCGCACTGCACTGATCCGAAGCCAGGACCATGTGCTTCTCCTGGTCTCCAATGCAGGTGCAGGGCCCAAGCACTTGGGCCATCCTCCACTGCACTCCCGGGCCACAGCAGAGAGCTGGCCTGGAAGAGGGGCAGCCGGGACAGAATCCGGCACCCTGACCAGGACTAGAACCCAGGGTGCCGGCACCGCAGGTGGAGGATTAGCCTAGTGAGCTGCGGCACCAACCTAGGATAGAGTTTTTAACACACACACACACTTAGAAAGTATATTTTCTTTTTTAAAAAAGATTCATTTATTTATTTGAAAGACAGAGTTACAGAGAGAGGTAGAGACACAGAGAGAGAGGTCTTCCATCCGCTGGTTCACTCCCCAGATGGCCGCAATGGCCAGAGCTGTGCTGATCTGAAGCCAGGAGCCAGGAGCTTCTTCCAGGTCTCCCACGTGGGTGCAGGGTCCCAAGCACTTGGGCCATCCTCCACTGCTATCCCAGGCCATAGCAGAGAAGTGGATCAGAGGTGGAGCAGCCAGGACTCGAACTGGCATCCATATGGGATGCTGGCACTGCAGGCAGTGGCTTTACCTGCTATGCCACAGTGCAGGCCCCTAGAAAATATATTTTCTAAGTGTCACTTTTTCTAGAGATATCGTTCAGTCATCAGTGATCCCAATGGCTGGAAGATGAAGGGTTTCATAGGCTTTCCCTCTTCTGCTCCAGTTCTAGGTGTGAAGAGGGAAGGAGTGATTGATTGTGCATTTATCCAGAAATCTCCTGAGTCCCATTTCCATCACAGACATGGCAACTGGAAGAACAAAGCTGCCTTTTCTGGGAAGTCCTCATACGGTCCTTACCTCACACAGGACTGTCGACATGGTCTTCTTTGGCTGATCATTCACAGAGACACTTGCCTGACTGAGGCGGGCACGCGCTTTAGGGCATAGCAGAAGGAGGAAAGAAGGGGTCAGCTTTCCCCAATGGTAGGGATGGGAGCAAGTGAGACTTAGTCCTATCCTCTTGCCCTGGTTGATGGATGAGAAGGCTATCCACCATCCATACTGAATTATTACTAATGATTGCAGCTTAATACGTGAGCCATTTGGTATTTTAATAAGGGACTTAATAAAACAGAGCCGAGGGCCTTAATCTAGCCCACCTGGAGAATTTCAGACTCTGAGGCCACACTACAGAGGAGGTGCGTCTTCTGCGGGAGGGCCTGGGTTTTTGTCCTGGTTCTGTAACTCTGAATTTGGGCAAGAGCTCAACTTCTCAGGGAGCAGGATCTTCATGTGGAAAGTAGGGAAGCTGTCCGTAGTTATCTGTATGACACCGACCACCACGGTCCTCAGTGACTTTGCACCTCCCATGCTGGAGCCAGCTTTAAGGAATGAGGGTGTCCTGAGCAGTGCTCGTGGCATCATCCCTTCTGGACAGCTGTTTTACCCGGACCATGCCGTGTGATTACCTGGTGCCATTAACCTTTCCCACCGTGTAAAAACTGCTCTCTTTGAACTAATGATATCATCTGATTAGAATGAATGAGGAAAGTTCAGTCCATATAGCCTCATCAGTATCATTGAAAGCATGTATGTCACAAAGAGGGACACAAACACCATCAGTCACTTTAAGGGATTTCCAAGAAGGGCACAACACTACTCTTCCCATTAGAATCACTGAGAGGGGCCTGCAGTGCTGGCATCCCATATTAACACCGGTTCAAGTCCTGGCTGCTCCACTTCCAATCCAGCTCTCTGCTATGGCCTGGGAAAGCAGTAGAGGATGGCCCAAGTCCTTGGGCCCCTGCACCCACGTGGGAGACTCAGAAGAAGCTCCTGGCTCCTGGCTTTGGATCGGCACAGCTCCTGCAGTTGTGGCCAACTGGGGAGTGAACCAGCAGATGGAAGACTGTCACTCCCCCACCCGCAGAGGAGTGGCACGGGATGCTGTTTTCTTTCCCCGGTCCTTCCCGGATTTGCTGCCGCTCCCCCACCTCCGCGGAGGAGCGGCACCGGCGAGCTCTCCGACCGACTCTCTCTCAGGGGGCTGGCCCTGCATGTTGTCTCTCTCCCCCTTTTAAGGGGTTGGGTCAGGAATCAGCTAATTAACGAAGCAGCTGTGTAAGATTTGTTTACTCTCTCTCAGCGCCATATGGTGGGAGATCAGATGCATAGAGTTAGTCTTATTAGTCTCAGTGGTCTAGTCTAGTCTCGGTAGTCTCAGTACTTATTTCACCATGTTGTGGGAGACAGGCCCTGCTCCCCACATTGCGGGAGACAGGCCCTGCTCCCCACAGAGGACCTCTCTCTCTCTTTCTCTCTCTCATTCAACATTTTCTCTTTACTCATCACCCCAACTTTGTACCTCTCCTGTATTGTGTGTTACATGCGTTGATTTCCTTAACTACCTCATTACACTGTGACCCTCTGAAAGTAAGGATCCTGGTTTGTTCTTTACCTAACCTTTGTTTTCAGCACCACCAAACCTAAGGAAACAAGGACAAGACTGTGATGCCTTTGATTCCCGATTCTCCACCCACTGCTGCTATTGGAAGTCCTAGCCCCTCGATGAGTTCCCATCATTCCCGAACATGTTACCTTGACGCTGCTACTCAAGGGAACTGTAGAGCTTCCAGGAAACTCTTCACTGATGTCAACAGTGAAAAGAACAGACCAGCAGAGGCCATTGCCACTGGCAGTGGGAGACCAGGGACCTGCCTCCACCTGACCTGCTGCGCCCCATGTCCTCTCTCTGCTCCTGTCTCTCTTCATACAAGGGAACTAGCTCTTCTCACCAGTGATGACAGTTACTATGAGACTCCCTCCCTACTTACAACGCCCAAGGAAATCCTATATTTACAGCCTTGTCTGCAGGTGAATGAGTCATTCCCAGAACTAAAAACAGGGGTATTCAATGATAGCTTCCAGTGTCTTACTCCTAGCACCATTAGCTTGTGTCCAAGGTCAGCATGTATAGCAATATAAACTTTCTCTTATTCCAGGATACATTTCTTCTCTAGGTAGGGTATTAGGATCACCCATCATCTTCCCCCTTAGGGTATAACTGTGAACACAGATGAAATGTTTACAATCCCAGGGTTCAACTTAAATCTCATTACTCTTTATTTTTTTCCTGAGGGAATCTTAAGAGCTTCTGAAAAAAAAAAAAAAAAAGATAAGTGCTGATGGTCTGTTCTGATATCCTAGACTTCCTGGCAAGGTGAATTGTCACTGCATTGCCTCTCTCTGCTGTCTGCCATAGCATGTTTCCATAGCAAGCAAATAAATGTATTATCAAATAATTCATCTCACTTGCAAGGCAAATCCCAGAAATGAAGAATCAGAGGGGTGGTTTATAGGAAAAAGTGAAGTGAAGGAAAGATGGGCGGGCTCTCATCCTGGTAGTGCAAGTTCACATGGGCAGCCAGTTTGTGGGGTAAAGGGAGGCTGGAGGCCTGAGAACTGGGAAGGCAGAAAATGGCCTATGAAGAGAACTGATATATTGGGGCTTGAATAGGAAAATAATGACATGGAAAAAAGAAGTAGTGAAGGTGGGAAGAAGCCCAGAATCTATTTTGCCTGGAGCTAGCTCACCCGAGAAGACCAGGGCAGAGAAGTTTCCATATAAACAAGTTTTAAAAAAATGATCTGGAATTTCTGTACAAGTGACTCTGTCTTCTGAAGACAGGCAGGAAGTAAGAGGCTGTGACCTATTTGCCTGATGAGCGATCCCTGGGGTGGGCAAGAGATGCCAACATGAGATCATAGAATTGGCAGCCCTGAAGAAAAACCTGAACTTGGAGCACTTCAGAGGCACCTTTGGCCTCACATCTAATTTCCTGTTTAATGCCCATCTTCTGTGCTAAATGGTGCTAGATGGTGAGCTTCCGGAAATCATTAGCTGAGTATCTTCACTGTAGCCATGGAACCAGTAGAGTCCAAACAGTGGACACTCAGGGAAAAATGACTGGACTCATTCTGAAAAGGCATTTCATTGTCTCATCTGAACAGCCTTGCAGGGACATTTAGTGGACAAAGGACCAGGTGTTTAAGGCTGAAGAAAGGGTTTATACTTTTATTCATTCATTTTCATTTTTATGTGAAGGGCAGAGATCTTCCCTCCTCTGGTGCACTCCTCAAATGCCTGCAAGAGTCAGGGCCGGGCCAGGCCAACACCAGGACCCCAGAACTCAATCTGAGTCTCCTATACGGGTGGCAGAGACCCACATACTTCAGCCATCACCTCCTACCGCCCAGGGTATGCATTAGCAGGAAGCTGGAAGCAGAAGTGGAGCCAGGACCAATCCTAGGTGCTCCAGTATGGATGCAGGCATCCAAGCAGCGCCTTGGCCACTGTGTCAAACGTCTGGCCCAACTGTAAGACTCTGAACTCTGGAACAGACGAAAAGGACTTCCGCGCAACTAGACTCACATACTTCACTTCTCAAGGACCGAAAAGCCATGTCCAAGCCCTCACTCCTACAGTATGGGAAATAAGGCTATGGATTAGAGACAACTGAACATATAGCAGCAGGGAGAAAAGAAAAATGGAGAGTGTTAAAGGCCCCTGGGCTATCTGGAACAGAACAGAGGACAAACAGCTGACCCTATGTCTCTCACTTGCCTGGAGAGAGCATCACTAACCTATGACAGGACTGCATTGTACAATTACTAGTATTAACTTCCCTAAGTCATTAATAGAAAAATTATCCTGGGGCCAGCATTGTAGTGCAGGGGGTTAAATGACATCAGAATCGCATATCACAGAATCAGCTGGAGTTCCAGCTACTCCACTTCAGCTTCCTGTTAATGCACCTGGGAAGGCAGCAGAAGATGGCCCAAGTACTTGAGCCCCTACCACCCATGTGGGAGACCAAGATGGAGTCCCTGGACTCTGGCTTTGGCCTGGCCCAGCCCCACTTATGGAGCCATTTAGGGAGTGAACCAGGAGATGAGAGACTCTCTCTCTCTCTCCCCCCACCCTCCTTCTCCCTCTCTCCCTCTCCCTCTCTCTCTCTCTGTGTTTTGCTCTGCTTTTCAAATAAAATAAACAAATCTTTAAAAATTAGACTAATTAAATGCAAAATATTTTAAAAACCAAGGCTTTATCACAGAAGTTTTAAAATCTTTACGTTTCTTTTTTACCTCAAGTAGTAAGTTTTAGGTACTGAAAAAATATATGTTATTTGGAATACATCATTCCCTGAGAAGGCTAGGAAGTTGGAAAAATGGAAAGTCACCATTTATAAGGCAGGTTCTGAATTTCTGCATTATTGTGTATCTTTGCCTAAATACATATCAAGGTTCTGATCACCATAATTTGAGGGCAGAAAAAACTCACATATGCAATATTGATGGCAATTACGTAATACAGAAATTTCAGAGGTGCTTTGAATGTTGTATACAAAAACTCCTCTGAAGATCTAATGACAGGCCTGAAGAATTCTGATCCTGGCAACTCATCAATAAAACCAGCAGTGTCTCCCCAGGTATCTAAGCCCATGTTCCCCTAAAGGAGTTGCTGACAGCTGAGCAGCTGAAGGAGCTACCAAAATCAGTACTGATCACTAGACAATGACATTTAAAGGACACGGAGCACTAGGATAATTGTGTCAGGGAGCCATTTGCCAGAGCCAAATGCTTGCAATTCCAAATGGCAAAGCCTTTTCAGGAGCAGATGTATGGCAATGTAGGTCTGGCTGTGCTGAGAGCCATGGAAACTGTTTTGCAAGCTGCTGTCGTTAAGCAAGGCGTAACACTCCCAAAGCCGGCTTCAGTGCGTAATTAAGACAGGTTTCAACTCATCAGCCACCACACCCACTGCCAGCAAGCATTCCAACAGGGTAAGTGTGCATGCAATAAAATGAACCAGGGCAAACCTAACAGCTTCCAGGTAAACCAGGCTGCCAGAAAACCAGGCCTCTGGCTCAGTCGGCAGAGCCCTGTGAGACCACCTGCCTTTCTGCCTCTGAATCGGTGGTCAGATGGGACCCAGGGAACTCGCTACATCCTCACAGCGCCACAGCGGGCAGGACCTGAGTGTGCAACGGGCCTGTCCCGACTTCTTGATCCGAGCTTTGTGGTTCTCCGTACTGCTGGGAAGCAGGAGTATGCAGCCCCCTAGACCAAAGAGGCTGGGTTCCGTTCCCAAGGGCAGAGAAAAGCAAAGGCGTCTTGTTGCGCCCACCGCAGCAGCCTGAGCACACTTTGGGTTGCGTATTGGCACGGCCGGCACTGTGCTCAGCATCAAGCACTTCACAGTCCCCTTTTCTGCTAGGAGCTGACTGCTCTGGGAAGACTGCGCTCCTGTGCCTTTAGAAGCCTGAGAAGAGCCACCAGGAAGCAGCAGAGTGTGGGGGAAAGTTACGGTTTTGGAGCTGGGTGGGTCTGACTTACAATGCAGGCTGTACCACTAAGCAGCTAGGCTGCTGTGGCCTCTCCGCTAACAGCCCGGAGCCTGTTTCTCTAAGTACATAAGGTGGGGACAATAATAAGACGTAGTTTTCATGCCTGTTCTAAGATTTGGAGGTAATATATCTAGCCGAGTGAGTGGTTTGAATGCAGTTGCTCAATAATAGTAGCTGCTATTATTAGTTACTAATACATTATCACATGGGGACAATTAGCACAAACATGGAAATGGGCTTTGCTAGGAAAGATTTTCTAGGCCACCTGTGGCTCTGCCATAGAAAATGTTCAGGCCAAAACCCCGCCTCCCACAAAGTTATTAAGAGTATGTAAATATTCTGTGTTCTTTTGAACTGAGTTTCCCACACCCTTGTGATCCTCAGCAAGCAAGGAGCGTCCTGTCTTCATGGGCAGGAGAAACTGGGATAAAAAAAAATCAACCGGGGCTGGTGCTGTGGCACAGCAGGTTAGGACCCCAGCTTGCAGCGCCAGCATCCCATAAGGGCACCAGTTCAAGTCCTGGCTGTTCTTCTTCCAATCCAGCTCTCTGCTATGGCCTGGAAAGGCAGTGGAAGATGGCCCAATCCTTGGGCTCCTGCACCCACGTGGGAGACCCTGAAGAAGCTCCTGGCTCCTGGCTTCAGATCAGCACAGCTGACCGTTATGGTCATTTGGGGAGTGAACCAGCAGAATGGAAGACCTCTCTCTCCCTCTCTCTCTCTCTCTTTCTCTCTGGCTCTACCTCTCTCTGTAACTTTGTCTTTCAAATAAAACAATTCTTTAAAAAAATAATAATAAAAAAAAAGACCAATCAATTCTCTGAGTGAATCAGAGGCACTTCTCAGAATAAAACCGGAGGCATCACAGTCTCCACTCTTTCTGGACTAGAACTGTTTTAACAAGTGATTCACATTAGCTTAAAAAAAAAAAAAAAAAAGAAGAAGGAAGAAGGAGGAAGAGGGAGGAGGAGGAGGAGGAAGAGGAGGAGGAGAAGGAGAAGGAAGAAGAATTAAAAAAAAAAAAAAGGAGGGCCAGCACTGTGGCATTGTGGGTAAAGTCACTGCCTGTGGCACTGGCATCCTGGCTCAAGACCTGGCTTCTCCACTTCCAATCCAGCTCTCTGCTAATGCATCCGAGAAACCAGCAGAGGACAGCCCAAGTGCTTGGGACCCTGAACCCACGTGGCAGATCCAAAAGAAGCTCCTGGCTCCTGGCTTCTGGGTCGACCCAACTCCAGCGGCTTCGGCCACTGGGAGTGAACCAGTGGATGGAACACCTGTGTCTCCTCCCTCTTTCTCTCCACCCCCCCTCTCTCTGTAACTCCACCTTTCAGATAAATAAATACATAAGTCTTGCTTTGGCCCTCGGCTGGTCTCCCACAGCACCTGCTCTTCACTAGCTCCTCTCTCGGTTGCGCCTGGCTCTCCTGGGAGTGGGCAGGAACATGGGAAGACTGAATCCCGCAGCACACCTGCCTCCACAGGACCTGGGGAGCTCTCCCAGCAGTGGCCCACCCTGGCTGCTCCGCACATCCACCTATCCCTCCAGCGTGGCTTTGCTAGCATCTCGCCAGTTCTTGAGAACCACCCTTCTACCTAGCAGGCTACATCAGGAGTGGTTCACCGCGCCTGGGGTGAGAACAGAGAGAGTACCCCTGTTTAGTGTACGAAAGGGACCGGCTTCATCACAGGTGAGCTGGTCTCCATCAGCTTGCAGGAGCGGTTTCGTGCCCGCTTTGTGGACGGTTCTCCCACGCCTCTCCCTCTAATGCCTCCAGTGTGCTGCACTGGTGGGACAAGGCCTTTGCTTCTGAAATCTCATAGTCCCAAAAAGTTTAGAAGAGGATGAGGCTGAAGCTTGCAGCCAATTGGCTGCCAGAAACCACTGGAGAATTCCCTTGTCTCTGACCTTCCCATGACATGGCAGCTCGTGCTTCCACTGAAGAACTGGGGTCCAGGATTCCTAGCTCTCAGCTGGACGGTAGCCTGATCCTCAGCATTGAGAACGAGCGTGCAGGTCAGTGTAAGTAGGAACTTGGTTTTGTGTCTGGCAGACGGACTTGAACCTGATAGGACAAAAATATCTGCTGAATGAGTTCATGAATGTTCATTTTACTGGCCATCCTATGCTCTTGTTTCACGTCTGGGTGTTTTCTAAATTATTCCCTACACAATGAGATACCTGATTTTATAAGTACAAGTTCATACTCAGTTTCTTTAAAGAAACCATTAGAATTTAGCCATGTTCAGGATATGTTCAGAACAAACGCAAGGACCAAAATTCTGTCTCATCAGTAATTTTTCTTCTATAAAGACACAGAGCCCTATCAAGAGTTATTCTATTTCAGGGACCACAGGCATTCCTCTGTATTCAGAGAGAAGGAACCAAAGCAACTTTCTGGGACAAGTTCAAAAAGCTAAAGAATCCACCAACCTGGAAAAGTCTCCCTGGGCCCAGAAGACTTTGCTGCCACGGTCACCACAATAACAATAAAACAAACATCCAGAGCATCAGCCCGAGGCTGGAGACAACACCGTCAAACTACAGTCCTGCTTCACCCTTGACTCCTTTTCTTTGAACTTTTGCTGGCCAATTCTACTGCGCAATTCTGATGCTCTGTAGCCCAGAACTGCCCACTCTCTCTCTGCACATTCCTCATGCCAATCCTCTTTGTAAATGTTTGCTTTAAACATAATCTGCAGCTTTACTAAGATTACGCCCCGAGCACAGTTTCTAGTCATCCGACTCTGCGCCCTGGGAGAGCCCACACTTCCAGCACCCCCACTTCTTGCCTCCCAGCTTTGTTCCTTGACTTCTTCCAGGCTTTTCTGTTCTGATGGGGACATTTCAGAGTTACAGGCCTACAGATTTCTTCCTTCCCCTTTCTTTGTATCTGCTGTGTGCCTTGCACACGGAAGGTGCTTGACAAATATTTTTAGCCAACCAGTCTATCTGCTGCTCCGTGAATTCATTAGGCACATTCCCATCTCCAGCCCGTGCTGGGGCCTAGCCTCCTGCCAAGAATGCACTCACTCCCTGCTCCCTTCCATTTATGCAAATCCTGACTGTCCCTCAGGACTACAGGCAAGTCCTCTGAGATCTCACAGAACCCTGCGCTCTTGGCAATTAATATACTATTTTTTTTAAAAAATCCTGTGTCTAGATCTTGTCTCCCCAATTACATGGAAACCCCGTATGCTCCAGCTGAGCTGAAGCAATTTGCCAGAACCTAAACCAGAAGGCTAGCCACGGTGAGAAAGGGAGTCCAGTGCCAAAGGCTTGCCTCTGGGTGATATCAGGGGTCTGTCTGAGCTAGATGGAGAGACAACCAGTGAAAGACGCCCGCATGATAGTGGAATCTATGCAAACAATTTAGATGTAAAGGCAGTTACAGGGCCGACACTGTGGCGCAGCAGGTTAAGCCGCTGCCTGTCATACCAGCATCCCATAAGCGTATCCATTCAAGATCTGGATTCTCCACTTCTGATCCAGCTCCCTGCTTATGTGCCTAAGAGCAGTAGAAGATGGCCTAAGTGGCTGGGCCCCTGCCCTTCATGTGGGAGACCTGGATGGAGTTCCAGGCTCCTGGCTTAAGCCTGGTCCACTAGTCCATCCCTAGCCATTGTGGCCATTCGAGGAGTGAACCAGCACATGGAAGATCTGTGTGTGTGTGTGTGTGTGTGTGTGTGTGTGTGTTTAACTCTGCCTTTCAAATAAATAAACAAATCTTAAAAAAAAAAAAAAAAGGCAGTAACAGCACAGGTGCAGAAGCTGAGGTTAGGATGTGGGTCCGTCCACAAAGATGCCCTTAAATGGGGTTTGTTTGTCCCAACACTGAATTTTTTACTTTTTAAATTTATTTGAAAGGAAAAAGAGAGAAACAGAGAGAGATCGTCCATCCACTGGTTCACTGCCCAGATGCCCTCCATAGCCAGTGCTGAGACAGGCCAAATCCAGAAGCCAGGAGCTCCATCCAGGTCTCCCCCACAGGTGGCAGAGACCCAAGCATTTAAGCCATCACCTACCACCTCCTGGAGTGTACACCAGCAGAAAGCTAGAATCAGAAGCACTGCAATATGGCATGTGCATGTCCAAAATGGTATTTTTTTTCCTGTTTTTCATGAAAATTTTTTAGTGTTTATTTATTTATTTGAAAGAGTTACAGAAAGAGAGGAAGATCTTTCATCTGTTGGTTCAGTCTCAAATGGCTGCAGTGGCTGGGACTAGGCCAGACTGAAGCCAGGAGCCTCTGCCAGGTCTCCCACCAGGGTAGTAGGGGCACCCAAGCAAGCGCCTGGGGCATCTTCTACTGCTTTACCAGGCCACTAGCAGGGAGCTGCATCGGAAGTGGAGCAGCCAGGACTTGAACTGGCACCCTTATGGGATGCTGGCACTGCAGGCGGTGGTTTTACCTGCTATGCCACAAAGCCTGTCCCCAGAGGGGATCTTAACCACTATACCAAGTGCCCATGCCTTGTCACTGACATTGGCAGTCCACATCCCTGACCCTGAAGCAGCATAACTTGGTCGGGATAATGCTCCCCAACTCTGGCACTGACAGCCCTGTGGAGAGACCAGTGAGTCCCTTATTGTAGCATACCAATCCCCACCCGGAATTTTGCATAGTGTTTATACAAATAGTAGACTTTCAGGCGGAAGGAAGGGAAGTGAGGAGGGAAGGTGGGAGATAAGCAGATTGTCCATCGGCTCCCCTCCGGCCAGTCTGGAAGACCAAAGTGAGCCCAGGATACACGTCTTCCTCGCAGGCCCCACGTAAGCAGCTGCTTTTAATAACTGCCACTTCTTCCAAGCTTTGGGGATTGTTTTAACCTTTGATACATCTTGAATTCCTCAAGCACAGGGACTCCGTCTGCTCTTCTGTTTGCATCTGCCTCTGAGGAATGGGCTCTGGTTCCAGCCTCCAGGCTGGGCACGGAGGATCTAACTGGGTTCCACGAGAAGGGGCTCTGTGCAGGCCTCTGCTTCTGGTAGAGCAAGGATGGCTAGGACATGCCACTGGCTTCAGCCATGCTTTGTCTTGTTGCCCCCGGGCCATCTCTCTCTGCCTGCCACCCAAAGACCCCAAAGCCAACCATGCCAAGAGGGAGCAGAGTCCCCCCCCCACCCCCAGTAGCCTTCCCCAGGCCCCTGCGTATTCTAGCCGGGGTGGGAGGACAGCAGATGTGCCTCAGGATGACTCCCGCAGCCATCAGCAGAGAGATCAGGGCTTGTGTTTCAGAGCCTCCGAGTCCTGCCCGACTCCCCTTGGCAGAGTGCGCCAGAGAGTGGACAGGAGAGAAGCACACCGTGTGCACCGTGAGACCCGGTCTGCCCCTTCTCCCTCCTCGCTACCTTGCAAGGTGGAACGACACAGAGAGGGAGGGTGACTGCCAGACCGTTGTTCCTGTGCCCTCTCCCTCTACTCACGTGTGCAGCCGGAAAACTAAGAGTACTAGGGGACTTCTGAATACTAGCGTCAAGCAAAGATCCAAAAGAGAACAAAATTCACATCCTCATAAAACAAAGAGGGGGAAACTCTGCTCCATTAGGTGCGATCGGATTTCAGATCCAGCTTGAAGAAAGAAAGATCTGTGTGGCACAACAGTGAATTAAAGCAGCCGAGCAGAGCCCAAATAGCAGGGTGAGGCGGTGCGTGGTTGTCCTAATGACCAGAGTGAAAGGGTCAGGATGGAGGAAGAGAGACCGACCCAGCAGTCACAGACACAGAAAAGAAGCTCTCTGGGCAGAAAGGCAGGCTGGGCCCTGCCCACCTGTGTTAGCTCAGAGCAAACAAAGGCTTATCTCTTATCAGCTTGAGAGGTATAATGACACATTTACCCAGCCCTTGCTGCCTGAACAAGTTTCCCCTTAGCTGGACTCTCACCGTGTGAGAAGACAGGGATTGTTAAATCCATTACCCAGATGCGAAAACCAAGTCTGGGGCCAGCTCTGTGGTGCAATGGTGTAAGCCCCCATCTGCAGTGCCGGCATCCCATATGGACACTGGTTCAAGACCTGGCTGCTCCACTTCTGATCCAGCTCCCTATGAATCTGCCTGGGAAAGTAGTGGGAGACCCACAGGAAGCTCCTAGCTCCTGGCTTCAGCCTGTCCCAGCCCAGGCCATTGTGGCCATTTGGAGAGTGAACCAGCAGATTGAAAGATCTCTCTCTCTCTCTCTCTAACTCAGACTTTCAAATAAACAAGTAAGTAAATACACCTTTAAAAGAAAGAAAGAGAGAAAGAGAGAGAGAAAGAGAGAGAGAGAGAGAGAAAGCCAAGTGCCAGAAAGATTGCTCCAGGTACTCCTGACTAGAAAAACTAGGTAACCTGGTCTTGAATCTGGCCCTTCCAATGGGAAGCTTGGCGTGCCCCTCCTTGGGCTGGCAGCAGGCAGGGAAGGAACTTGGCTGAGGAGTTAGTGAGAGCCATGGGGCCTCCTTCGCCCCTAAAACAGGAAGCGAGAACACGGACTCGTGCCCAGCTCCCAGCCTACCCTGTGATTCCCGTCAGCCCTCCCGGATCAATGCAGATTCTAATGGAAACCGGGCTGTGGGCCAAAGGCACCCATTCAGTCCCTCTCTTTATGTCAAAGTTCCTTCTGGTAAAACGAGCCTATGAAGAGAGATTTATACACACAGGCTGCACTCAGCTCAACCCAAGGGAAAGAATGGGTGAGAGACAGGCTTCCTATTTTAGGAAATCTGTCAGTTCTCCATCAGCAGGGGCTGGGCACAGGGCCAGCAGGTCCCTGGAGAGAGGAAGGGTGAGGAGTCAGGGCAGCTTTGGGGAACCCGCGGCCCGCCCCAGCTCCGGAGGCCGCAAGGCTGGGGGAAGGGGCATCCTCAGCCCCTTTAAGCTTACACTAGGACAAGGCCACTGAGGCCTTGCGGCAGGGACCTGCTGCCAATAGCACGGCCCGCTGACTACGGTGGAGGCGGGGCGTGAACTAAGGGCATGCTGCCCCTCCCCACAACACAGGGCCCTCGGGAGGACAGGCCCAAATCCCTTCCCTTCTCCCATTTCCTCCAAGGAGAAAAAGCCGTGATTCTGTGACCTTCGACTGCAGAAAATGACAGCCACACGTGCTTCACAGACTATGGTAGGAGGGAACCCAAGGGAAGCCCCTCCCACGGAGCGCGCTCCCACCCCAGAGAGGGCCTCTGCCTCTTCAGAGTGACTCGGGGATTCTCCCACGGACTTAGCCCCTCGTGGATCTTGCTCTGTCCCATCAGTGACAACTTTCCCTAAACTCCAAATAGCTTCTCCCCACATGATATTCCTATCTGTGTCTCCTTCAGTCCCACTCCCAGCTCTGAGTCCTGCTAGAATGTTCTGTGTGTTTTTTTGTTTGTTTGTTTTTGTTTTTGGAAAGATTTATTTATTTTATTTGAAAGGCAGAGAGAGAGAGAGAGAGAGAGAGAGGCCTTCCATCTGCTGCTTCCCTCCCCAGATGGCTACAATGGTCGGAGCTGCACCAATCCAAAGCCAGGAGCCAGGAGCTTCTTCCAGGTCTCCCATACAGGTGCAGGGGCCCAAGAACTTGGGCCATCTTCTACTGCTTTCCCAGGCCATAGCAGAGAGCTGGATTGGTAGAGGAGCAGCTGGGACTCAAACTGGCGCCCATATAGGATGCCAGCACTGCAGGCGGTGGCTTTACCCACCATGCCACAGCACTGCTGGCCCCTGTATGTTCTGTTTATCAAGCATTTATTTGGGATTCACTACATATCTAGCACTTGTCTAAGACTTTTACAAGTTTGCATCTCAAAAGTACAACCCCTTCACTTAATCATCGCTACTCCATCCTACACTCCACAGTGATGCACTAGGTGCTGATTTCTCCAAGGGAAATTTGGCTGCTAAGCTTATTTCTATCCTCAATACAGGACATTGCTTCTCACTAGAACACCTCAAGGTCTTACTCTGCTGGTTTCTGATCTTAATGCAAGATCTTTCTTTCAGAATTTTCCTGGGCCATGCCTCTCCCACTACATTCCAAGACTGAAGCAACTGCGGGAGCTGAAGCCAGACCGCCACACCTAGCAATTCCAAGTGTGGACACCTGTCCCGGAGCTTTGCAAACTAGGCGGTGAGGAGGCTGCCAGTGACAAGCTGGCACCCCAGCAGACCTGAGGCAGGCGGCTACAGGAGAGAGGGCCTGCAGCTTTCATAGAACAAACATCTCAGGTTGAAATCTCTGTCCAGGCCCTGGGCCGCTGCAGCACAATGTGGTGTGATTACAGGGAGCAATCTCAAAATCAATATTGACTGGGCAGCCAACACAGCACCTATGAAAAGAGCCAACCAACAGGTTCTCTCCTCTGACAGCGTCTGGCAGCCACCAGTCCCTGCAGCACAAGCAAGTGAACTCAGCAATCCAAAATAC
Organism: Oryctolagus cuniculus; assembly: GCF_964237555.1. Classification (NCBI taxonomy): domain Eukaryota; kingdom Metazoa; phylum Chordata; class Mammalia; order Lagomorpha; family Leporidae; genus Oryctolagus; species Oryctolagus cuniculus. Next base: position 147,430,711 of record NC_091433.1, on the reverse strand, counting down.
TCTCTGGGTCTGAGAAACCACAAAAGACAAATCACCAGAGTTCTGCGAGCGTCTTTTCTAAAGGCCCGAAGCATCTTGGCAAAAAGAAGCTGACATGAGAGAGATCACCCTGGGCCCTGTCAATCACCAGGGACCCCCAGGGAGGAGAAGGAGGTGTCTCTTGCCTCTTCCTTATCATCCAGCAATGGCCCGGCTGTACCCCGGACACAGCTCCTACTCTGGCTTGCCTGCGGGTGGCTGAGGCTAAGACAGAAGCTAGATCTGTACAAGATGGCGGCACAGAGAGGACAAGAAAGCAGGGTGAAAGCAGAGGCAGGTTCCTGTACACAAGGGCATCGTCCACGCGTCTGAGACCCCACTGAGTCCCTGACCTGCCAAGGAGCACAAGGAGGCGGCATGGCCTAATGCATGGGTACTGTTTCTCTCCCCCACCAGCACCCCCTTCCGTGGGAGCCTTGGGGTGGGGCGTATTTTGAAAGCATGAAGGGACCCCAACAGCCTGTACCACAGTTCTTTCTCTACTGTAGTAAGGATACCATTTCATGCTTATTTAATGATAACTTGCAAGCAATTTTCTTATGAATCAGGGCCAACATCAACATCAACATAATCTGGGCAACTACTGAGTACCCACCAACATGTCCTCACCAGGATGCTTTAGGAAGGTTTACTTATTAAACCCACACAAGAACCACAAAATATTACCCACCCAGACGCAATGGATGTGGGACAAGGGCACAGCGTACAGTTTATGTAGACCAGCTCAGGAAGGTTCCTCCCCAGCACAGGCGGGACATCCTGAAGTGCCCCACCACCAGAGGGAGCTCGACTCCTCAGGTTCTGGCTCTCAGACTAACCTCCTGAGAGGATGCACCAGCACTTGGTAGGCCAGGCCAGCCATGTGTGCCTTTCTCCCTGCTGGGGCCTGGCCCCCCGAGCTCCCAGCAGGCTGAAGTGCTAAGGAACATGAAAAGTGCCACTGAAGTGGCTGGAAAAGTGCCCTCTGAGGAACACGCCCCTACTGACAGCACCCTGCCCGCGCTGCGGCCGTCACACCTACCGCTCTTCTCCCTTTTCCCCATCTCACACAATGCCAGAGCGTTTCTTTTCTGCTGAGCTCACAGCTGATGAGCCTAAAGGTGCAATCTGACAGGAATTCCCTGATGGCAGCCGTGTGTGGTTGCCATGGCACCCCGCAGAGCCACACAGTGGCCCGGCTCCCAATGCAGACCCAGCCTGCGCCTCCTTAGGCAAAAAGGCAGAACGCCAATAAGGCTGGAGGTGATGAGCAGCCGGCGGTGAAATCTCATTTCAGCCAACGTAGTCCTTGTCAACCTTTGACAAGCATTCGACTTCCTTGCAGTCCCCTGTGACCCTAGAGAGCAGAGGTTAAAATAAAACCTCTAAAGGTCAGGCCTGATGAGTGGGAAAGAACACACAAAGAACCTGCCAGCCCATAGGCAGAAAAGAAGGCCCAGTAAGTATCTTGAAATAAATGAATCAAAGCAGCTCGGTTATTCTGAAAGACACGGTCAACGTGGATAACTGGCACATTTGCTGTGTCACTTTCTGCCTTCCAAAATGCTTGCACGTGTTACGACATTTGCTCTTTGCAAGAAAAGGGCACCAGAGCTAGGCTGGGAAATCATTTCCATTTTGCAGTTGAGAAAATTAATGTTAAGAACAGTGACTTAGCTGAGTGACTCGGCACATTCGTGGAGGTCAGGAGAGGGGACCACAGCCCCAGCGCCTGGCTCCTACCCCAGCCCTCTCCGACCTCCTCTAACGGCTCAGCCCTAGTCCCTCCCCGCTCCTCTCCTACCCTGGGCAGGCCTCATTGGACATCTGAGAAGAGCAAGGGGACTCACGCTTACCCTGAAGCCTTGTGCCTGCCTCAGCTCAGTGGGGACGCAAGGGCTAAAATATTCATTGGGTAATAAGACCTTGCACTTCAGATCAAATGTCCACCCTTGGTGGATTACCTCACAGTAAAGTCGAACCCGTGTCAGTGTCTGACGCCTGCTGCCTCCAACCCACTGGCGGCTCACTCGTCCCAGCCTGCAGTCAGGGAAACAGACCAGAGGTGAATCGGCCCTCTGAGGAGCGAGAGACACAGGTAGCGGCCATGGACCTTGCACCCAGCCCACATGCCCGTCCCAGGACCGCCAGCTTCCGGCCTTTCTGCTCCCTTTCCTTCCTCAGCAACTGCATCAGGGACCAGCCTGCTTGCTCTTCCTTCCACCGAAGGCAGTCTTTCCCCACAGCATCCTGAAGGACCTCTCTCTGCACAGGATGGTCTGGTGAGCAGAAACCACCTCCCTGCATTCAGGACAGAAGGCACAGATGTGGCCAAATTACAAAGGCTGAACAGAGTGGACCAAGGGCCACTGGCCCAGTGAGTTCTGTGCTGCGTGGTGTTTAAAGGCCCTTCGGCCTCAAGCCATTCCTCCCCCTCCTCTCCCCACTAGCCTGAATGTGCTCTGGGCCCAGCAGCCTTTGCTGTTCTGGGGGAGCCCCTGGCTCGGCCTGCTTTACAGATTCATTTTTAAAGATTTATTTGTTTGAAAGGCAGAGTTATAGAGAGGGAAAGACAGAGGGAGAAATCTTCCATCTGCTGGTTCACTCCCAAGATCGTTGCATAGGCCATAGCTGAGCCAGGAGCCAGGAGCTTCATCCAGGTCTCCCACGTGGGTGCAGGGGCCCAAGCACTTGGGCCATCTTCTGCTTTCCCAGGTGTATTAGCAGGAAACTAGATGGGAAGTGGAGCAGCTGGGACTCAAACCAGCACTGATATAGGATGCTAGCGCTGCAGGCAATGGTTTAACCTGCTGCACCACAGCGCCAGCCCTCCAGATTAATTTGGAGCCTTAAACAATGTAACAATATAAGAAGCCACAGGAATTGTTTAAAATTATATGGTCGGGGCAGGTGTTTAGCATGAAGATTGACACTGCTTGAGATGCCTGCATCCCATATGGAAGTGCCTGGCTTCGAGTCCCAGCTCTGTCCCAAGTGCAGCTTCAGATGACGGCTCAAATACTTGGGTTCCTAAGATAAAGAAAGTTACTTTAAAAATGTACACATGTGCATCAACTAACAAATGCAATGTTAGTTGAATGACTACTGTCATCCTGCATACGGCCCAACTTCATGCGTGCCAAAGCCTCCGGGAGGCCCACCCTGAAGAACGCGCGCGTCATTTTTGCTGGCTGGCTTCCCATTGGGCCAGATGAACCCACCCAGCAGGAAGAACATGCAGAGTACTTCTCTCCCCAGTTCCCCCTGCTTCGGTGCCCTGTCCCCAGCCCTGTCCCTGCGGCCCTGGGAATGACAGCTCCCACAGAGCCCCTCCTCCACAGTTCCAGCTGTCACTGGGATCTCCCTCCTCCCTTTGCCCTTCCGCCCTCAGGAGCTAATGGCTCCCCACTGACATAAATCTCTGGCTACCTGCACCTTCCTTATTCGCTTCCTAAATCCTGCTCACATCTTTGTTAATAATCCCTTGATTGAGGTCCTTGTATTGGAACTGCTTGAGATGAGTTGTTTTGCTGCCAGGCCTCCAACTGATGTCAGAGACAGCCACATCTGCGTCTAATCTGCTCAAAGCGCCACCCGCGCCTCACCGACCACCGACCACTGGCAGCAGGGAGACAGCCGGGTCCCACGCCCGCCGTCTCAAAGGCGGAGCCTGCGGGTTCCAGGCAGGGCAAGCTCGCCCTTCCTTCCTGCCCTCACCTTTCCACAAGCCGTGGCCCTGCCGCACGCTCTCGTAGAGCGGTTCCGCGTGGGCTGCCAGCAGTCTGCCATCAGGATGGAAGAATACAGAGGCCGCAGAGGCTCCGCATTTCCTGGAATCCAATGATTCTGCTGATCTGCCGGGGGTGGGCAGTGGCTCTCTCGGTTTCAGGATGCTTCAATCACTTCTTTGTTCTTTCTGCTGGGTGGCCAGGGCACCACTGGGAATCTGGGGGAAGGGTGGTCTGGGGCAGGCAGTGGGGGGTGGGGGCTTGTTTTTATCTTTCGCTTTGTTCTGGAGGAGTGAGACCTACGTCCTTGGAAGAAGGCCAAGGCTGCTCTGGGTTTTTTCTCCTGCAGTAGGTCCACCGCAGACCCCCTCTGTCCCTCAGCCTCTGCAAACCACCTCCTCCTCTCGCTGCAGCGCTCTGTCCAGACTGGCAAACCCAAGGCCTCCCCTCCTCTTTGGCATGTTCCTCCCTCCAGCTTCAGAGAGCTGCAACCTTCACTGCTAAGTCACTCGGTGGATTTCTTTGCTGCCCACTCATTGTCCGTTTATTTACGCCTGAAGGCCATGCCACACAGTGATCAAAGACCTGCCCTTGCCCTCCAGGCCCTCACAGTCCCGTGGGGAGGGCAACGCAAGTAAACAGACCTCTTGGACTCCATCCCCGGGGTGGCAGGAGCAGGAGGTGGTCCCTGCTAGGCTCTGCATTCTAGGGCAAGGATCAGTTCACAGCTAGCCTAGTTTCCACACCTCAGGGGAAATGTGCCCCATAAATAAGTAACAACACCTGAGTTTCTACGCAAATAAGTCCAGCTCTGCCCTCCGAACAGCCAGTCCACGTCTCCTCTAGACTTTTTTTTTTCCTTCAACTTCCACCCTCTGCGCTATATTTACACTATGCCACTCGGTTGTCACAATCTGTCATTACTGATAAGACAAGCAGCCTGCAACAGAAGCAATAGTTTGAAGGATCCTTCCCTGGTCTCTCTGAGCCTGGGCCAACGGCTAGCCAGGCTCAGCATCATGCAAAAAGCAAAACAAGAAAACCCGCTAGAGAGAATAGCAACTGGGCCAGGCAAAACCATTTAGATTCAGAAAAAGGCGGGGGGGAGGGGGGTCAGCAGCAGGAACCCTCTCTCCCTGCAGTGTGCTCCTGACACCACACCGTCACCTCCCCTCACACCAGGCCTGGCAGACAGGATGGGATGCTGAGAACTTTCTGGTTCCAATTCAGACTAGCTTCCAAAATGCCATGGGAGTGTAAAACTGCACTCCCCCAAACGCTTCGGACGATGCCATAACGAACCCCACATGTCGCATGCTGTATCTGGGAAAGACAGCACAGAGACAGTCCATGTGGCTGCGATAGGAGGGGAAGACTAAAGAGAAAATCTGTCGTCTTTTTTGTTCCTGGTCTCCTTTTGTGGAAATCCTTCAAATCGACATACTGAGTGTTGGAGTACTGGAGATGACTTAGTCCAAAGGCCTCTCCCATCTGAGGGAGCTAATGCAGGAGACAGGCCTCGACCCAGGCCCCACAGCCTGCGCCGGAGCCAACCCAGGCTGTGTCCTGCATCCTGTCGGCTGTTTCACTGCCCTGGGAATTCAGCCACAAGGTATCTGCAGAGGACAGAGGGCAACCATGTGGCCACCAAGGGAATAATGGAAAAATTTCAGAGAGGAAGAAATCTGCTTGACATTTAATTTACCATCTAGACTGGCTGTCACGAGACCGTGAGTCTGCCCGATGAGAATTGAAGGAAATAAGGGGGAGGAAGAAAAGGAGGGAGGAGGGGAGGAAGGAATACATTCAGAACAAACAGTCTGTGACTCCGCATTTACTCCGCGTACTAGGTTGGCAAAGGGTTGGATGAAAACGAGGGAGAGTGAAATATGTTCCCAGAGGAGGGAAAGCGCTTCTGTGTAACTAAGTAAAGGGTGAAGGCAGGAGAGGCTGCTCGTGGTGGAAGCTAGGACATTACCCCAGGTCCGCCTCCAGGCATGGGGGTTTACTGCTCCACACGGCGGGAAAGCTGCTGGAAGGAGAGCCTGGGCCCTCAGTCCTCTGGGGGCAGCGTGCTGGGGCTGGAGGGAGCTGCTACATCGTCATGCCTTCTCCCAGGGGCATCACCCACAGCAGTATAAAGGCCTGGCCGCCGCGCCCCAACTGTGCACACCTCAGAGGAACCTCCCAGCTCCCAAGGATTCCAAGTGATCAGCTGAGGTCCCCGTTGAGACTGCTTCAGAGGATGACTTCTCCCTCCACCCAACCCTGCTTCCCTCCCTTCCCTTCCCCAGTGCTGATGCCAACAGCACTCCCCAAGAAACAACACAACAAATCCTCTCCGTGTCGGGTTTTTAACTCCCAGTGGCCGAGCCCCTCTCAGGGCAGACCTTAGAGCTCCACCCACTTAATCTGGTTGGGTAACTCACACCTGTGAAAGAACATGACCCCAGCCCTTGAGAGGATAAAGTCAGGTGTCACCTCACTGTCCACCACAGGTGTTTATTAGACCATCCAAGCACCACAGCAAAGGCCATTCCCTCCCTGCTTCAGCCAGTCAGCAGCAATTGTTAAAGACCTTTCCGAAGACTCCAGAACCACCCTAGGTACAGCCCCGCTTATCCAGCTGATAAACCTTAACCATCAACAGCATTCCCCTGGAGGCAAGTGTTTGGCTCGGTGGTTAAGACCCTAGTTAAGATGCTTCCCATCCCACTCAGAGTGCCTGGGTTCAATACCTGGCTCCACTCCCGACTCCAGCTTCCTGCCAAGGTGCACCCTGGAAGTCGTGCTGATGGCTCGGGTGACTGGCTTCCTGTCACCTATGTGGGAGATGTGGATTACATTTCCTGTAGTGCTTTAAGATTTATTTTATTTATTTGAAAGTCAGAGTTAGAGCGAGGGTGAGAAATTAGAGAAAGATCTTCCTTCCACTGGAAGACTTTCCAAATGGTTGCAACAGCAAGAACCAGGGGCTTCCTCTGGGTCTCCCACAATGAGTGCAGGGGCCCAAGCATGCGGGCCATCCTCTGCTGCTTTCCCAAGTGCACCAGCAGTTAGCTGAATCAGATGTGGAGCAGCCGGGACTTGAACCCTTGCCCATATGGGATGCCGGAGCCGCAGATGGTGGCTTAACCCACTGTACCACGGCACTGGCCCTGTGGATTACATTTCTAGACCCTGGCTACGGTGCAGTCAAGGTCTTTTGCAGGCATTTGAGAAGTGAACCAGCAGTTGAGAGCTTTCCATTTCTGTGTCCCTCAAATTTAAAAAGAAAAATAAGTACCCTTGCAGACCTTGAAGTCCTGACAGGTCCTTGTTAATTTTTGTTGTTGTTGTTATCTCTAGCAGAGGTAGAAAATGTTCATAATGGTCAGTGATGCTTTGTGATTCATTCTTCAAGGTGAATGATCCAATTTTGCATGAGCTTTTCTGCAAAAGGCTGTTTTCAATCCTCTCGTCATCTCTGTGGCTTTCTAGAAAGGGTACAAAAGAGCCCTTTTCACATCTTGGTGTGAACATTGGTCAGTCCAGTGGCTATGTCAGTTCCTCACCTATTAGACCCACATTTATCATCCTCTGTGGCAAACAACATCCAGCGCAGTAACAAGTGCATCCGAGGCCACCAAGAACACTTCTCTTGGTTTCCGCTCTGCATCCCCACAGCCTGCACCCAGCTCCTCACTGAGCTGACAGGAAAGGATCCAGAGGCAGGGAAAAGAGAGGATGCCATACCCCAGAGAGAGAGGGAGGGGGCAGGGCTGTCGGCAGAGCCTCCCAGGCTCCCTCCTACAGCCCTGAGTTCTGTGGGGGTCTGTGAGCTGGCAGGTCTGGTTAGAGTTTGGAGGGCAAGGAGCTCATACTTGGGGATGCCATCTTTCACATATGACAGAGATCTGAGCACACTGGTTACTTGTTTGTTGCAGAGAATCTCTGAGATGTTTAGATTTCTGGGATGTAAGCTGAACATGAGATAAGCTCTGTTTCCTTATATTTAAGTTCACCATGCTTTCTAAGAAGATCTGCATAGTAAATCATGATTTATTCAGGAGAAAGAAAGAAAGGAGTGGAGTGTGTATGTCTCTGTGTGTGTGTGTGTGTGTTGGGGTGCTCTTTGCATCTACTGGATAAGAGACCAGAACGTGGCTAAACAGCTTAAGGCGACACAACAGCCTCAAATCACCAATAACTGGCCCAAAGCATCAAGAGTGCAGAGGTTGAGAAACCCTGACTTACAAATTCTATGTCCTCCTAAACATTTTACCTCTTCAGGAAGCTTCAGACATTGTTGTTTGTCCTCTAAACATTCAACCAGCCTGAAAAAAAGGACAAGCTGCCTGACAGGCAGGCTCATTGTCTGGCTTTTGATGGAGCTACAGAAAAAGACAAGAACTGAGACCCCAACTGCGAGGTTACAGGCAGCTTGGCCTTGCCTCCCAGGTTCCCTCCTACAGCCCTGTGTTCTGTGGGGGTCTGTGAGCTGGCACGTCTGGTTAGAAAACACGCAACGCGAGGTCAGCGCTATGGCGCAGTGGGTTAACACCCTGGCCTAAAGTGCCAGCATCCCAAATGGGCACCTATTCGAGTCCCAGCTGCTCCTCTTCCGATCCAGCTCTCTGCTATGGCCTGGGAAAGCAGTAGAAGATGGCCCAAGTCATTGGGCCCCAGCACCCACAGGGGAAACCCAGAAGAAGCTCCTGGCTCCTGGCTTCGTATCGGCACAGCTCTGGCCGTTGCAGTCAGTTGGGGAGTGAACCAGCGGATTGAAGACACATCTCTCTCTCTCTCTGCCTTTCCTTCTCTCTCTGTGCAACTCTGACTTTCAAATAAATAAATCTTAAAAAAAAAAAAAAAAACACACACACACACAATGCTCAGAACTACTTCTCAGGTCAGGGTCTTATTCAGAGGCACAAACAGATGTCTCTTGCCTTTTTTTTTTTTTCTGACAGGCAGAGTGGACAGTGAGAGAGAGAGACAGAGAGAAAGGTCTTCCTTTGCCGTTGGTTCACCCTCCAATGGCTGCCGCTGCCGGCGCGCTGCGGCCGGCGCACCGCACTGATCCAATGGCAGGAGCCAGGAGCCAGGTGCTTTTCCTGGTCTCCCATGGGGTGCAGGGCCCAAGCACCTGGGCCATCCTCCACTGCACTCCCTGGCCACAGCAGAGAGCTGGCCTGGAAGAGGGGCAACTGGGACAGAATCTGGCGCCCCAACCGGGACTAGAACCCGGTGTGCCGGCGCCGCTAGGCGGAGGATTAGCCTAGTGAGCCGCGGCGCCGGCCCTGTCTCTTGCTTTTAACTCTGTCATAATTCATTTGCCCATATTGAATCCTACAAGCTGAGTAGGTTGATATCCTCTTCAATGAGTTTTGAAACCATCACAAAGATTTTGGAAAAGAGACTCTCTATAATCTGGCAGTAAGTTGACCAGCCTGAGATATTTTTGTCTGTATATTGTAGTTTCCTAAAGACCAAAGTGTGAATACCAAATTTTTTCAAAGCTACAGTTTAGGCATCAGCAAAAATTTTTCTGTAGCCTATACTTAAGCCCAAAGTGCACCAACAGAAAAGTCAGCCAAGCTGTGACAAGCAGGGCAAGCCGCCAACAGTGTGGGATCCTTGCAATATGGCCTCTGAAAGACATCTTATGTCTAGGAAGGAAAGCCCTTCTCACTGCTTTCATCCCTGCAACTGAAAAGCTCAAACAAGTGCTAGAATTTTTTAAATGTTATAATGAGGGCCGGTGCTATGGCGTAGCAGGTGAGGCAGCCGCCTGCAGTGCCGGCATCCCAAGTGGGCACTGGTTCGAGATCCAGCTGCTCCACTTCCAATCCAGCTCTCTGCTGTGGCCTGGGAAAGCAATAGAAGATGGCTCAAGTCCTTGGGCCCCTGCGCCCACGTGGGAGACCCGGAGAAAGCTCCTGTCTTCGGATCAGTGCAGCTCCAGCCAATGCGGCCATCTGGGGAGTGAACAAGTGGATGGAAGACCTCTTCCTTTCTCTCTGCCTCTCCTTCTTTCTGTGTAACTTTGACTTTCAAGTAAATAAATAAATCTTTAAAAAATGTTATAATGTAGAAGATTTTTTCCTTAAACGGTCATATTCCTGGGGATACACACCTCTCAAGAATGGTCCTGGAGCTGCACAAGTCTTAACATCTATAATGCCGTATTCAAAACTATGACCAGCCACAAAATGACCCGAGAAAAACAATTCAAGTTGCTGTCTTGCTGGCATCTCTTCTGCCATCTACTGAGTGAAATTGGTACTACATCCTAGTAAATGCATACAAGCAAAGAAAATTCTTTGTCCTGTTATGATTCTTCCATTTTACCTCTTAACATACTGTATTAACGATCATTTGTGTTTAACTTTTACTTCCTGTTCAGCAAGTAACCACAAGATATATAGGATGTCTCATTTGCCATCTAGAAGGTAATCAGGAAACGGTTGTTGAATTAAGTAATTTTGGATGTTGCATGGGCCTTAATAAAAAGAACATCTTAGGAATCTTTTGTACGGACTCCTCTTTCAACACCAGGAAGCTACCATAATTATAACAGAGAATGGCAGCAAGTTTATCTTCTCCACATTGCCTTATTCAACCGATATGAGTAAATTTCATAACCTCCTCCATCAGCAAATCACTGTCTCGGACAGAAATCGTCTGTTCTTCAATTCTTTGGCTCATGTAGAGTAAAGCTGATTCATGTTTACTGTGAGGGCCTTTATACACTCAAAGGCAGCACTGTGGTTGTGCTTTTGTTTTATTCCAAAGCTGAGCACCTTTCTACTCTTCTGTCTTCATTATTAATACGTGCTCAAAATTTATAATAGTTTTCTTGCTGTGCAGTCTCAGAACTACCTCCACTGCTCTCACTAGCATTTAGGCACACACGAATATAGCAAGTATCTGTGGTGCCTGCTGTTGCCCTGCATGCGTGGGCATACCTTGCACTAGGCAATCCTACCATTCACCAGGCAGATACACTAGCAGTGGGTTATTCATTCCCAGAAAGATTTCTTCAAATTGACTGCTTCAATGGTATTATGATTTATAAAATTCCACTTATAAAATGTTCATTTATGAGCAATTTTTCATGAATTACATGTCACAGAGTAAAAGCTGCTATAATCTTACTAATGTCTGATTGATGTATCATTTGACCTTAATGTATGTGCCTTTTTCTGGTGATAGGAACTCCTCATAATCTCCCATTCCTTCCAGATATGGTCCGCAAAGAGACCATCTCCTGCACTGAAGACCACCGTGTTTATGTGAGACCTGGAAAGGCACTCTCAGAGGGTAGAGGAAACTTTCATATAAGAGAATATTTATAGATACAAACAGCCTAAAGGAGTTTTCTCCATCTTTAGAGAGAACCACTTGAGCAAGAGACTAGATGGAACAACCTTGACAGTCAGTCCCCTGTTCTGTGCCCTCAGGAAGACAAGCAAAGTCATTCTGGTGCCAGAATGAGGACCTGCCTCCGTTCTGCAGACTGGAAGGCCACTGGGGACCCACTGACGTTTGTCCCCCTCGTTACCATCGTAGTATCACCACAGCCTGTCTCTGAGTGCTCAGTAATTTATCAACATGCTCACTTAGGGAGGCTGAGTAAGAATACCACGCAGATTTTTCAGACTGATTTATAACCTGTTTGCTTATCAATCAAAGGAATTGGTCAAAGCCTACAGTTCAAACATCTACAACCATTAACATATAAATGCCTAGCTCTTAAAGAAACTTGGCCAAGATTTTGCATAATTCAGCCCCACTGGTGGAGGCTGCTTCCAAAAATGTACATTCTCATACTGAGTCTGTGCTTTTAAAATGTGTGCTTGTAAGTTGTGAGGGAAGAGTTCCAGGAGAAAACGAATGATGGTTTTGTTTTAGGTATCTCCATCTATGTACAACGAAGAGCTGGAGTGTCTTGGTCTGTTTTGTGCAGCGAGAACAGAATGCCTCCTGCATGATAACTAAGAAAAAATCAAATGTGCTGGCTCACCGTACCAGAGGCTGAGAAGTCCAAGCTCAAGGTGTCGGCACCTGGCAGAGGCCTTCTTCCTGCATAACCGGTGGACGGCATCACAAGGCGGCAGGACTCAGAGCAAGAAAGGGCCCGAAAGTGTCCGTGGACGAACAGCCCACCTCGGAGACAACAAATTCACTCCCTGGGCAACGGCATTAATCCATTCATGAGGGCAGTGCTCCAGGATCCAAATATTTCCTGTTAGTCCACACCTCCCAGTATGCTGAACTGGGGGATCAAGCGTCTACCACATGAACTTTGGGGGACACATTCAAAGCATAACAGAGGGTGACATGCACTTTATGTTAAGCCCAAATGCAACTAAAGCTACTATATTACCTTTTTGACCAAACCCAAGAAAACAAGGTAACAGAATACAACCCATGCAATTACTCCTTGGATGAAAAAGATAGGTTCTCCTTAGCCGCCTTAACACATTGATCCCCATGAGATCTTGAAAGAGGGGGCTGCACTCTGTGCAGGACTGAAAATGCTTGGTGCTGACTACCGCTGCAGGCAGAACAGAGTGATGATGGCAACCCCCCACAGCACAATGGGGTTCCCACCGAAAGGTAACTGATAGAAATAAGGACCCATGTAGAGAAATCTTTAAAATGCACTCTTTTGAAAAACATTACACTGCTTCTTACCCATCTTTATGGAAATAGCATTGGGGAAGAATACTGATGGATTAATTCTTTTAAAAATACTTATTTTACTTGAAGGACAGAGAGACAGAGATCTTCCACCTGCTAGTTAACTCTTCAAATGCCTGCGATACCAGAGTCTGGGCCAAGCAGAAGCCTGTAACTCAATCTGGATCTCCCATGTGGGTGCAAGTGACTCAACCACTTGAGCCACAACCTGCTGCCTCAGGGTACACATTAGCAGGAAGCTGGACAGGGAGCAGAGCCAGGACTCAAACCCAGGCACTCTCATATGGGATGCAGGCGTCCCAGGCGGAGTCTTAACTGACATCACCACATGCCTATCACCTAGAGTAATTCTTAATGTGGAAGAAGGTGTCAAAATTACATGAATCTTTCTACACAGAGATTGTATCTGTGCTGCCTTTCGAGTTTCTCTGCATTAGAAATTACAATGACCTCCATATTGGACTGGCAATACACATATTAGCTATACTAGCTATTGTCCCTTTTGTTACCAGCATATCAATAGATGAGGCACTCTGTCGCTCTTTCTGAGAAAGCATGATAATTGCATGAGAAAGCATGATAATTCTTTACTTCTTTTATCCACTAAAAAAAAAGGCTTCATTTAAAATTGATGGAAACAAGAAATTAAACTTGGCCTCCTGAGTTTAGGACCAAGATATCAAATTGATGGCCTACAGGTTAAATTTGCTCTGTAGATACAGTCTATTTGGCCCACAAAGTACTATGAAAGTCAGGACTGCTCACATCAAATCTACATTTCCATCTTCTGAGAGGATAACACAAATCTATAGTCCAACTTTATAAAAACTGTTGGCACTTGCCAAAATTGCCACTGTTTAAAGTCCTCAGATCCCCCTGTATCTAAATGTGATCCATTCCACTCATTTACAGTAGTCCCTGACCTCTACACGTACTTCTGAGTGACCTTTTGTTTGGAGTCTAAGAAAAGAACATCAAGGAGTGAATACAGATTCCCAAGATAGAGAGAGTGCCTAGAGATAGCTGATGAAAAAAAGACAATATTCCATGAATAATAGTATCTTCACTATATAGTGAATATATATATTAAAACTTATTTATGTATTGGAAAGACAGAATTATTACAGAGAGAGAGGAAAAGATACACACAGAGAGAAAGAGAAATCTTCCATCCATTGGGTCACTCTCTAAATGGCCATAGTGGTTGGGCTGGGCCAGGCCAAAGCTAGGAGCCTGGAACTCCATCTGGGTCTCCTATGTGGGTGGCAGAGGTCCAAGCACTTGGGCCATCTTCTGCTGCCTTCCTAGGAGCATTAGCAGGGAGCTAGATGGAAAGTGGAGCAGCTGGGACTTCAACTGGCACTCATACAATGCCAGAACCTTGAATATATTTTTTTTAATTCGGAACATAATAGCAGTGGGCATTTGGCTCAGCAGGTAAGACGTGGCTTACCTGCATTCCATACAGGAGTGCTGGGCTTCAAGTACTGTCTCTGTTCTGATTTCAGCTTCCTACTAATGTGCATCCCGAGAAGCAATAGGTAAAGGATTAAGTTCTAGGGTCTATGCTGTCCTTTGGGAGACCAGGATGGAGATCCAGGATCCTGGCTTTGGCCTAGCCCAGCCCTGGCTGCTGCAGGTATTTAGGGATTGAACTAGCAGGTAGAAAAGCTGTCTGTCTGTCTGGTTCTCTGCCTTTCAAATAAATAAAAAGAAAAGAAAAAAGGACACAACCAATTATATCTACTAATTGATAACTCTGTATGTTCAGTAGTGCTACATGGTTTTATTTTGGTCAAATGCTGTTTTTTTCCCCAGAAGGAATGAAAGACATTTATGAGATTATGAAATGCAAAAAGTTAAAAACAAAAAAGTTGGGCATTTAATCTAGTAGTTAAGATACCTTTGTTCTATCATCAGATACCTAGCTCTAATCCCTGACTCCAGCTAATGCGTATCCTAGGAGGTTCAGGCAGTTGGGTTCCTTCCACCCATGTGGGAGAGTCAGATAGAGTCCCCAGCTCCTGGCTTGCTGCAGACATTCAAGGAGTAAACCAGTGGCCTGGCACTCTTGTCTCTCTGCTTCTCAAATAAACGAAAACAAAACACCAACAGACTAATACTTTGATTTTTTATACTTTAGCAACAAAATTCCAATCACATAAAAAGTAGGAATTTTTGGTCTTTTAAAAAAGTGGTTGGTGGGGCTGGCGCTGTGGAGTAGTGGGTAAAGCCACCACCTGTGGTGCCGGCATCCCATATGGGTGCCAGTTCGAGACCCAGATGCTCCACTTCCAATCCAGCTCTCTGCAATGGCCTGGGAAGGCAGTAGAAGATGGCCCAAGTCCTTGGGCTCCTGCACCCACGTGGGAGACCTGGAAGAAGCTCCTAGCTCCTGGTTCCCAGCTCCTGGTTTCAGATCGGTGCAGCTCCGGCCATTGAGGCCATCCGGGGAATAAACCAGTGGATGGAAGACCTCCCTCTCTCTCTCTCTCTCTCTCTCTCTCTCTCTCTCTGCCTCTCCTCTCTGTGTGTAACTGTGACTTTCAAGTAAAATACATAAATCTTAAAAAAAAAAAAAAAAAGTGGTGGGGCCAGTGCTGTGGCGCAGTGGGTTAATGTCCTGGCCTGAAGCGCCAGCATCCCATATGGGTGCCGGTTCTAGTCCCAGCTGCTCTTCTTCCAATCCAGCTCTCTCCTGTGGCCTGGGAAATCAGTAGAAGATGGCCCAAGTTCTTGGGCCCCTGTACCCATGTGGGAGACCCAGAAGAAGCTCCTGGCTCCTGGCTTCCGATCAGCACAGCTCTGGCCATTGTGGCCATCCGGGGAGTGAACCAGTGGATGGAAGACCTCTCTCTCTCTCTCTCTCTCTCTCTCTCTCTCTCTCTCTCTCTGCCTCTCCTCTCTCTGTGTAACTCTGACTTTCAAATAATAATAAATAAATATAAATCAAATAAATAATAAATAATAATAAAAAGTGGCACAGTGGATTAAACCGCCATCTGCAATGGCAATGCCTGCATCCCACATGGATGTCAGTTGGAGTCCTAGGTGCTCACTTCCAATCCAGACCCCTGCTAATGTGCCTGGGAAAGCAGCAGAAGATGCCCAATTACTTATGCTCCTACCACTCATGTGGGAGATCCAAATGAAGCTCTGGCTCCTGGATCCTGGCTTCAGTCTGGCCCAGCACTGGCTGTTGTGGCCACTTTGTGAAAAAACCAGTGAGTTCTATACTCACAATTTGTACATTTTTCAGAATGTATGCTATCAATGTGTATGTTTATATATCAATGGTATTTACCAAAAAAAAGTGAAGAAAAAGTAAAGATAATTCAAGAGACTGGCATTAACTATGAAAGATATCAGATCCAGCTCAGTATTTATTCATTTGTAACTGTTAATTGGGCATTGATTCTGAGCCCAGTACTATGTTTGACTTTTTGTGCTAACATAACCACCATAATGGGTTCAGTTATGTCCTCTCAAAATTCATATGTACTTCCAGTAGCTCAGAATTTGCCCTTACTTGAGAGAGGAGATGGCGTCTTTATAAAGGTAACCAAGTTAAAATAACTGGTGTACTTCTGAGAAGGAATTTAGACCCAGAAACTCATAAAAGGAAGACGATGTGAAGAGACATAGAGGAGACAGCCATATAGAAGCCAAAGAGAGAAATCTGGAACAGATTTTCCCCTGGAGCCCTCAGAAGGAATCAACCAGGCTGACATCTGGATCTAAGACTTCCAGGCTCCAGAAGTGCAAGACAGTACATTTTTATTTTCTTAAGCCATTCAGTTGATAGCATTTCCCTATGGTAGCCACAGCAAATTAATACAGTAAGCCTCCCCCACTCACCACATCCTCAGAATGTTGCCCTTCCTATATAAAGGGCAAGCTGGCTTGATTAAGGAAGTCAGGGAAGGCCTCCCTGAAGAAGCCTGAACTAAGCTGAGATCTGAAATAAAAAGGCAGGGCCAGGACTCCTAGGTAGGAGAAGCAGCCTAAATATGCCCTTATCAAAAGGACAGAAAGAAGGCAAGTGTCTAGTTCAAAGAAAGGTAGGCACACCGGAAGAGATGAGGCGAGAGGCAACTGGAACCCTGACAATGCGGGGTTTTGGAGACTATGCCAAGGATTTGGACTTCATCTCAAAGTGCACTGGGATGAATCAAACAGCTCGTGCCTCCTAACATGAAGTATGCAAAATACTCAGCATCACCTGTGAGGTATCCTTGCTAAAACAGTTACACCAAAATCTAGTGTAGCAAACAGGAGGAAGGATAACAAGTTAAATACTACTACAAAGAGAATCAGACAAATCCAGAATGTAGGACATTCTCAGTGACAACCCAGCCAGTTCAAGCCCTCAGAGGTGGAGGGTGGCGGGGGGAGAAAGAATGATGAGATAAATTAAAAAAAAAAAAAAAGGCCATATAAATGTTGTTTAGATCTTGAATGGAACAACTCATTTGTAAGCATTTGTAAACTGGAATATGAACTGAATTTTAGATGTTACTGAGGGATTACTGCTAGCAATTTAAACAAATATGCTGTGCCTTCCCACTAAAGTTGTAATCTTGACAGCAGAAAACTGTATGAGAAAGTTATTCAAGTATATGTAGTTGATGCTGCCATTGAATCTTAGGATTTCAAATCTAAGCAGAAGGTCAGGAAGCACTAGGAAACAATTTGCACCAATTCAGAATTACTGAGTTCTAGAGCTGGACTCGTCCAGTCCTTAAACACAAGGGAAAGGACACAAAGCAGCAGCTGGTCTGGAACACAATTCCGCGCGAGGGCCCAGGGTACACCTGTCCCAGAGCAGCTCGCAGGGAGGTTCTCCTGGCTGCCAAGTCCTGCGTAGCTCACAGCTCAATTCTTTCTCCTTCCCCACTTGACTCTTCTGTTCTCCCTCTTCCTCCCCACTCCACTTTCCACCTCCAGGCATTTTAATTTATATTCACTCAACAACTTTCACTGTCCTTGAAAAAAGCTGACAAAAGTAAAATGCTGAGAAATAATGAGTGGAGGAAAAACATTTTAAAACCAAGGCAAAATTAACAGAACACGACAGCTGCTATTGCAGATTCATATACCTGCTTCAGCCTTCTAGCTTTCATGGTCACGTTTTTTTCACCTCACTCTGTCAGAGAACACAGGGTAGCTTTCCATCAATCATACAGCTCTCAAAGAATAAAAAGATTTTAAGCCACTGGTACATAAAGAACCAATGCTGCTGAAATATCCTCTCTCTCTGTCCCTTTCTTCATCTGTTTTTTTTTTTTTTTTAAGATTTATTTATTTATTGGAAAAGCAGAGTTAGATAGAGAGGGAGAGGGAGAGAGAGAGACAGAGACAGAGAGAGAAAGAGATCTTTTATCCACTGGTTCATTCCCCAGAAGGCCACAATACCTGGTGCTGGGCCAGGCTGAAGCCAGGAGCCACAAGGGTGCAGGGTTAATCCATCTTCTGCTGCTAGCATCTTCAGGCACACTAGCTGGGAGCTGGATTGGAAGTGGAGCAGCCGGGACTCGAACCTGTGCTCATATGGGATGCCAGCACTGCAGGCCACTGCTAAACTCACTGTTCCACAGCATCAACCCTTCATCTGTTCTTTTTAAAACTCACAGCTGATGTGAAGACCAGAGTTCAAAATATATGAGTCACCACAAGTCCTTTTAGTAATATATTGGTTTTAAACTTGTATATGTATCATTTTAGTAAAAATACTTAGGTTTCAGGAAACTGAATTGTAATTAGTCAGTATATTGTTTACTACTCTGAGTATATGGAAAAATTTGAAACAGCCAATGTACTTCTGAATTTATAAAATAAGCCAGGCAACTATAACATGAGCATGAACAAACAGCTTACATATGCAGTAAGTTATACTAACTTATCAAATACTCCCAAAAAGGATAATCCTATAATACAAATAGATAGAAACATAGGATTTAGTAAGCATAAACTAAGTAGAGAAATCTGTGTTTGTGGAATCTATCACATGGAAATAATAGCTCATATCTGTGAAGTTCCACCTATAATGTTACACATTTATACTATACATATGTTGTCATTAATCCTCACACCACACAAAGGGGAGGTATCATTGCCCATGTTTTACAAAAGAATAAGAGGTAGGGCCAAAATTGTAATATAAAGGGCCGGCGCTGTGGCGTAGCAGGTAAAGCTGCCGCCTGCAGTGCCAGCATCCCATACGGGCGTTGGTTCAAGTCACAGCTGCTCCACTTCTGATTCAGCTACCTATTGTGGCCTGGGAAAGCATTAGAAGATGTTCTAAGTCCTTGGGCCCCTGCATCTGCGTGGGAGACCCAGAAGAAGCTCCTGGCTCGGTCTGGCTTAGCTCTGGCCATTGTAGCTATTTGGGGAGTGAACCAGTGGATGGAAAACTTTGCTTTCTTTCTCTGTCTCTGCCTCTCTGAAACTCTGCCTTTCAAAAAAAAAAATTGTAATACAAGGCTGTCTGACTCCAAGTTCACATTATTTCTACTATAAAATAAAAAATAGCATGCAGGGGCTGGTATTGTGGAGCAGTGGGTGAGGCAGCCACCTGCAATGCTGGTTTCCCATATGAGTGTCCACTATGTCCCAGCTGCTCCATTTCCAAACCAGCTACCTGATAATGGCCTGGGAAATGCAGCGGAAGATGGCCTAAATGTCTGGACCCCTGCCACCCATGTGGGAGATCTGGATGAAGCTCTTGGCTCCTGGCTGCAGCCATTTGGGGAGTGAAACAGCAGATGGAAGACCCCCTCTCTCTGACTTAAAAATACATAAGTGAATCTTTTTAAAAAATCAATCTGAAGTTAGAAGGACTTGTGCTCTTTCCTCTTCCTCTATTATGCAGTAGCTCATTGTTACCATATTCATGGTCAAGGCTGACATTCGGTTGGTATGCTCCGGTGTGGTGTAAGGGCTGAAAGCTGTTCTGATTATTTAGCTACCTGCTCAGCTTGATTGGTACCCATGCCATACTGATTATTCAATATTTTTAGTACCATATATGCCCATGGCATAGATCTCTGAACTTTCAATACTTATTTGAACAATTTAAATCATACAAAATCACTTCCTACAATACATTTTCTTTTTTTTTTTTTTTTTAAGATTTTATCTTATTTATTTGAAAGGCAGAGTTACAGAAAGGCAGAGAGACAGAGAGAGAGGTCTTCTGTCTGCTGGTTCACTCCCAATATAGATGCAATGACTGGAGCTGTGCCAATCTGAAGACAGGAGCCAGGAGCTTCTTCTGGGTCCCCCAGGCACGTGCAAGGGCCTGAGGACTTGGGCCATAGCAGAGAGCTGGATTGGAAGTGGAGCAGCCAGGACTTGAAACTGCGCCCATATGGGATGCCGGCAAAACAGGCGGTGGCTTTACCTGCTATACCAAAGCGCCGGCCCTTTGTATTATATTTTCAGTACCTACAGAAATCCCAAGTCTTTCTGTGCAAAAGTTGGTTGATCTTACTAAATAAGAACATTCCCAAATTCTATGTAGACACCTAATCTTTGTCATATTTATCTATGGCAAAGCATGGGGTATGTTTTTAAACTAGCAATTTAAAGTTACTACTATACTCTATAGGGTTTTGCCAGAGGATTCAACCTTGAAATGACATCCTGGCTGGCGCCGCAGCTCACTAGGCTAATCCTCCACCTAGCGGCACCGGCACACCGGGTTCTAGTCCCGGTCGGGGCGCCGGATTCTTTCCCGGTTGCCCCTCTTCCAGGCCAGCTCTCTGCTGTGGCCCGGAAAGGCAGTGGAGGATGGCCCAAGTGCTTGGGCCCTGCACCCCATGGGAGACCGGGAGAAGCACCTGGCTCCTGCCTTCGGATCAGCGCGGTGCGCCGGCCACAGCACGCCAGCCGTGGCAGCCATTGGAGGGTGAACCAACGGCAAAAGGAAGACCTTTCTCTCTGTCTCTCTCTCTCTCACTATCCACTCTGCCTGTCAAAAGAAAAAAAAAAAGAGAAAAAAGAAATGACATCCTGTTTTTCTTGTCAAGTCAGGTTTGTAGCACTTGATATTTAGGAAAACAGTCTGACAGGATACTTCCCATAACTTCTTCAGTTTTTGCTTTCAAATTAGATTATCAGAAAGGAATGTATCTGAACATTAGCTTAGACATTTAGATAAAAATGCCTACCGTGTTTTACACAGTTACATTCCTAGATTTTATCAAGATTAAGTATAAGAAATGACCACATAGGGTAAAGGAATGCTTTCAAGGACAAATCTAAATGTCGTCAATGACAAAGTGTCATTTATTTCTGAGAGTTTCATACTCTAAATTTATTTAAAAGTGAGTTATGCCAAACCAGTTTGCCCAACCAACATACATAAAATGTTATACAAGCTCCCTCAACTGGTGAAGATATAGAACTACCAAAAAACATGTTCCATTAAATTGACTGTATCATCCTCTTCAGAAATTTCTGTTACTCCAGCCTGAGATCGAAGGATGGACATGATGTCATTACGTAACTTGTCAAAGCCATTTTGTAAACATATATTTGCCATTGCTTGCCACTTTTCTAGAGAGCAAAGTGAATCACTCATCACAAGATGTTCAACAGCAGCTGAGGAGGAAAAATATAGTATTATAGTATGGTACTTACTTAGTAATCCACACATAGCAATTTTTCAAAATAGAGACAAAATCTCAACTCAGTTACTATTCATCTCCCCCTGAATCCCCTACATTTAATGACATAACATATGGACTGCTCAGTTCAACTCATAAGTACTCTAGTGTTAGCTCTTTTCCTCCTCTATCATCTTAACCTCTTTATGTCTCAATTCAAATCTCTACCATCTTCACATTCCAACCTTTCCACTTACCTCCTTCTTGCTAAGGTAGCAAACGTTGCAGGCTACAAGGCAGAGAGCTCAGCAAGCGAAGAAAGGAAGTTTATTCTTATTCATAGAATCTATAAAACACCACCAGAAACTATCAAATAACTGAGAACCTAATTGTTAAGTTTTCAAACACTGATGAATGCCTTAGTAGCGCTGACCGAAGGGCTTAAGAAATTCTGGCAGGAGCCCGCGCTGGCGCCGCGGCTCACTAGGCTAATCCTCCACCTTGCGGCGCCGGGACACTGGGTTCTAGTCCCGGTCGGGGTGCCAGATTCTGTCCCGGTTGTCCCTCTTCCAGGCCAGCTCTCTGCTGTGGCCAGGGAGTGCAGTGGTGCACCCCATGGGAGACCAGGAGAAGTACCTGGCTCCTGCCATCAGCGCGGTGCGCCAGCCGCAGCGGCCATTGGAAGGTGAACCAACGGCAAAGGAAGACCTTTCTCTCACTGTCCACTCTGCCTGTCAAAAAAAAAAGAAATTCTGGCAGGGACTGGAGCTGTGGTGCAGTGGGTTAATGCCCTGGCCTGAAGCGCCAGCATCCCATATGGACGCTGGTTCAAGACCCAGCTGCTCCACTTCCAATCTAGCTCTCTGCTGTGGCCTGAGAGAGAAGTGGAAAATGGCCCAAGTCCTTGGGCACCTGCACTCACTTGGGAGACCCAGAAGAAGCTCCTGGCTCCTGGCTTTGGATCAGCACAGCTCCAGCCATTACGGCCAATTGGGGAGTGAACCATTGGATGAAAGACCTCTCTCTCTCTCTCTGTCTCTCTCTCTCGCTGTGCCTCTCTTCTCTCTGTGTAACTCTGACTTTCAAATAAATAAATAAATCTTAAAAAAAAATTCTGGCAAACCTCTATCCTATCTCTACATGGAGACTTCTTAATGATGCAGGTATTGTTTTGTTTTGTTTTTAATTTTTTTGACAGGCAGAATTAGACAGTGAGAGAGAGAGACCGCTAAGGCCGGAGTGTTATGGCTGGCGCACTGCACCAATCCGAAGCCAGGAGCCAGGTGCTTCCTCCTGGTCTCCCATGTGGGTGCAGGGCCCAAGCACTTGGGCCATCCTCCACTGCCTTCCTGGGCCACAGCAGAGAGCTGGACTGGAAGAGGGGCAACTGGGACAGAATCCAGCGTCCCAACCGGGACTAGAACCTGGAGTGCTGGCGCCGCAGGCGGAGGATTAGTCTGGTGATCCATGGTGCCGGCCAAACGATGCAGTTCTAAAACAAACATTTTTCTAAAGGAAATGAAATAATTTGTTTTTTAAAGAAACTTAACACTACTTACTTTTGAAAATCAATTATAGTATAAAATATAGTCTAAAATATAGTATAAAATCAAATATAGTATAAGATATAGTTAGATCCTTTAGGATCTAACAATTTAGGAATCTCATTTCTTATTTATTAGCTATATATTTTTTTTTTATTTTTTGACAGGCAGAGTGGACAGTGAGAGAGAGACAGAGAGAAAGGTCGTCCTTTGCCGTTGGTTCACCCTCCAATGGCCGCCGCGGCCGGCGCGCTGTGGCCGGTGCACCGCGCTGATCCGATGGCAGGAGCCAGGAGCCAGGTGCTTTTCCTGGTCTCCCATGGGGTGCAGGGCCCAAGCACTTGGGCCATCCTCCACTGCACTCCCTGGCCACTGCAGAGAGCTGGCCTGGAAGGGGGGCAACCGGGAAAGAATCCGGTGCCCCAACCGGGACTAGAACCCGGTGTGCCGGCGCCGCTAGGCGGAGGATTAGCCTAATGAGCTGCGGCGCCGGCTATTTATTAGCTATATTATTTATAATACTCCACTGTCATCACTGTTATTTTATTTATGCCATAATTATTTTCCTATCAATATTCTAGTTGATATCTGTAATGATAATTTCAAAATATAAAATTATCTTTTTTTTATGTTGGTGTCATTTTTACTTTCTTTTTTTTTTTTTAACTTTTATTTAATGAATATAAATTTCCAAAGTACAGCTTATGGATTACATTGCCCCCCCCCATGACTTCCCTCCCACCTGCAACCCTCCCCTTTCCTGCTCCCTCTCCCCTTCCATTCACATCAAGATTCATTTTTCAATTCTCTTTATATACAGAAGATCAGTTTAGCATATATTAAGTAAAGATTTCAACAGTTTGCACCCACACAGAAACACAGAGTGAAAAATACTGTTTGAGTCCTAGTTATAGCATTAAATCACAATGTACAGCACATTAAAGACAGAGATCCTACATAAGGAGTAAGTGCACAGTGACTCCTGTTGTTGACTTAACAAACTGACACTCTTGTTTATGGCATCAGTAATACCCTAGGCTCTTATCATGAGTTGCCAAGGCTATGGAAGCCTTTTGAGTTCACCAACTCTGATCATATTTAGACAAGGTCGTGGTCAAAGTGGAAGTTCTCTCCTCCCTTCAGAGAAAGGTACCTCCTTCTTTGATGACCTGTTCTTTCCACTGGGATCTCACTCACAGAGATCTTTCATTTAGTTTTTTTTTTTTTTTTTTTTTTTTTTTTCCCAGAGTGTCTTGGCTTTCTATGCCTGAAATACTCTCATGGGCTTTTCAGCCGGATCCGCATGCCTTAAGGGCTGATTCTGAGGCCAGAGTGCTGTGTAGGACATCCGCCATTCTATGAGTCTGCTGTGTATCTCGCTTCCCATGTTGGATTGTTCTCTCCCTTATAAAATTATCTTAATAAATATGCTTTCAAGTAATTTGCCATTTGTTTTTTGACCTTAGACAGTTTAAAATCAAATTGTTGGTGCCGCTGTTGTGGTGTGGCAGGTAAAGCCACCGCCTGCAACGCTAGCATCTTACATGGGCACTGGTTCAGGTCTCCACATCTGATCTAGCTACCTGCAAATGGCCTGGAAAAAGTAGCGGAGGGTGGCCCAGGTGCTTGGGCCCCTGCTACCCACATGGGAGATCCGGAGAAGGCTCCTGGCTCCTGGCTTCCCCCTGGCCCATCCTAGGCCGTTGCAGCCGTCTGGGGAGTAAACCAGCAAATGAAAGATCTCTCTCTTTTTCTCTTTCTCTCCCTCTTTCTCTGTGACTCTGACTTTCAAATAAATAAAGAAATCTTTTTTAAAAAATCAAGTTGTCTGCTCAAGTTCCTATATTAAGTTAATGAATGGGGGGAGTGAGATTTAATTTATTATTCTCAATCCCACTGCAATATCAGGTTAGAGTGAAGATTATATTTAACTATATATATATATATATGGTTTAGGAATTAAAATGTATGAAATTTCTAAATAGCATTTTGATAAAATTTAAAATACATATTAAAAGACTGCTAAGTGTACACATGTGTTAATATATGCAAAGTTTTTAGAACAGTATCAGTTATTATGATCAATGACATTCTCCCCCAGGCTCCATAAATTCTTCACTCATTTCCCTCAAGAAATATATACTAGGGGCTGGCATTGTGGAACAGCAGGTTAAGCCTCCACATGGTGCTGGTTCAAGTCTTAGCTGCTCTGTTTCTGACCCAGCTGCTCGGGAAGGCAGAAGAAAATGGCCCAGGTACTAAGGCTCCTGCTATCCAGATGGAGTTCCTGGCTCCTGGCTTCAGCCTGGTCCTTGTAGGCCGTTTGCAGAGTGAACCAGTGGCTGGAAGATCCCTGCCTTTCTCTGTAGCTCTTTCAAGTAAATAAGCCCTTTTATTTTTTAAGAAATTTATATTATTGTTAACAGACCATTATTGTCATGGTAATCTTCACATTTACAAACTCTAAAAGTTAACTCTAATTAAGAAAGAACTCTAAGGAAAATTTGAGTTCACTGGTAAATAATCATCATGAACCTTTCTCTAAATAACCCACTACTATGTCTTCCAAAACATTTTATCCTACTTACCTTTCCCACCTGCATTTATTTCTTGAAGTAGCTTAATCCCAACCTTTTTCATGTCTACAGAGAATAGATGAAGTACGGTAAGACAAAAAGATAAAGATGGTGGTTTCCCACTCCATTCTTTAGTGAGACATTGAATTAATTCAGTTTGGGGACATAATGTTATTAGCTGTATCAGGTCATCTGAAAGCAAAAATAAAAAACTACATCTCAACATCCTAATATAAATCAACTAAAAACTGGGGCCAGCTAATATCTATACCTGTCAATCAATACTTCTTTTACCAATCCTTCCTATGCTGTCAACAACCCACTCCAACACAACATTACTAGCCCCAGTTTAAAAAAAAATTTACATTCAGTATAGCCAAAACCAAAGGAAGACTACCCATAACAAAGAGTATTAGAAAAATAATTGCCAAATAATCATCATGAAAAGAAATGTGATATAATGAAAAAGATACATGTTGCAATCAGGAAATCTAAGTTCTAATCTTACCTATATCACTCAATCTTTTAAAACTCATTTTCACATCAGAAAAGTGCTAGAATTAGAGATAATTTCTAAGGTTCCATCTAATACTACATTCTGTTTGCTTGTATCTTGCTACTGCTGTTTAGATCAAATTGTAATGAGCATGTCTTTCTATGCCTTGCACAAGAAAAACAGCTCAGTAATTTTCTTCCTAAAAATATTACATATTTAGGAATTCAAAACTGAAGAAGCCATTAGCTAATTCAAGTATTTAGTGGTAATGGATTATGAATTTGCCTATATTTGGCTATTTTGTACCCCAATAAGAATAATTTCTATAGTTTAACTTATAGTTAACTACTGAGGTAATGTAAAGCTACAGTTATGATTTGTCATCTTAAATTTCTACTTTGTGTTAACTTTCTATATTTTTTAGAGTTAAAATATCCTTCTTGTACCACAACAGAGGTAATTTGCACAATAATTTCTAAGAACATTCCAAGAACTACCATAAATATAATTAGCACTCTGAAGGTCAATACAAGGTGATCTGGTATTTATTAAAACACATATTGACTGTGCTGAGAACTTATATTAATTCACTGCATTTAATATTCATTATTAGTGAGATATTATTATTCTCATATTACAAGTAGGGAAACAGAGTTGGAGAATTTTTCCCTGCATTTCTCTGAATTATACATATGGTATAAAGCAGAACATTCTATCCTATCCCCAAAGTCTATGCCCTTCCTGAACTGCAGTGCTTCCTCTCCAAAATTTATATATGTGAAATACATAGGACATACACATATATACATTATATATTCAATATATTCTGTATATATGTATGTTATATTTGCATATTGATGTGTATACATACATGATGTATATATTTGTGTTGGTATGTATTTATAAATCTAGAATAAGCTGGTGTCCAGATAGGTGGTTAGTATATTCACTTGTTTAATGATAATGGGGAAGTTAAGCAAGTAAATTATTTCTATAAATAATTAATTGGA
Source organism: Oryctolagus cuniculus (assembly GCF_964237555.1). NCBI lineage: Eukaryota > Metazoa > Chordata > Mammalia > Lagomorpha > Leporidae > Oryctolagus > Oryctolagus cuniculus. The sequence goes on along the minus strand of NC_091433.1, from coordinate 147,404,042 downwards.
AAAAAACAAAAACAAAGTTTGCTTCTAAACTATAAGTCATAATCACGCTTTTGGGACAAAATTTTTTTCAAGGATTTTTCTGGGTTGTTTTGGTTTTGGCTTCATTTTCTTAACTTATAAATGTAAAACTGATAGTATAAGAGAGAATCCTTTTTCTGAAACTAGAAAGTATTAACAGATGTAAGCTGTTCCCCAAGGCCAAGGATAATACCTTGGAAAGCTGTGGTTGTTTCTCATGAAAATGTTGAATAAGCAAAGTGATTTTAAAAATGCCATTTCTAACGTTTAATCTTAATTATTCTCAAGTTACATAATTTTCATTGTATGACATTGCACTAAATAAATTCTGAGGGCAATATCAGGGTTCTAGGTATATAGAAGATTTATGACTTAAATATTAGGTATATTTATTATAGAATATAATGGGCTCTCAGAGGAACAAAATAGCATGATAGTCAATCATGTTTATTTGCACTTATGTCAAGTGAATTTTGTAAAAAGTTCATATTTCATGCAACAAGAATTCTAAGAGTAATTAAAACGTATTTCATGTCTAAACACTAACACACATTTCTTATATATGGAAAAGGAAGAATATTTAACACAGAAACTGAATCTTTAGATAATAATAAAATATATAATTCATTACACAAAGCTTAATTGAGTACTACTTACTATGCCAGATTCTATCTGTTGCTGTGTAACTACAAGCAAATTCCCTACCTCTCTGTGGAAACATACATGTTTTTTATCTATAAAACAGGGGTATGGGCTGGTGCTGTGGCGCAATGGGTTGAAAGCCCTGACCTGAAGTGCCAGCATCCCATATGGGCACTGGTTCTAGTCCTGGCTGCTCTACTTCCGATCCAGCTCTCTGCTATGGCCTGGGAAAGCAGTAGAAGATGGCCCAAGTCCTTGGGCCCCTGCACCCACATGGGAGACCTGGAAGAAGCTCCTGGCTTCAGATAGGCGCAGCTCTGGCCATTGTTGCCACCTGGGGAGTGAGCCAGAGGATGGAAGACCTCTCTCTCCGTCTCTACCTCTCTCTCTGTAACTCTGTCTTTCAAATAAATAAAATATATCTTTAAAAAATAAAAACAGGATAATATCAAAACCTACTTCACAGAGCCAACATGAGGAGTAAGTGCAATAATGCAGGTAAAAAGCCTAGTTATTATTATAATAGTGGTTCAGCCGGTGCTGTGGCCCAGCGGGTTAACGCCTTGGCCTGAAGTGCTGGCGTGGGAGACCTGGAAGAAGCTCCTGGCTCCTGGCTTCGGATCAGTGCAGCTCCGGCCATTGCGGCCATCTGGGGAGTGAACTATCGGACAGAAGACCTCTCTCTCTCTCTCTCTCTCTCTCTCTCTCTCTCTCTCTGCCTCTCCTCTCTCTGTGTAACTCTGACTTTCAAATAAAATAAATAAATCTTAAAAAAAAATAGTGGTGCAGGCATGCTATTATTAAATGAACAAATTACTAACTTTAAAAATACACAGGGTGCTGGCGCTGTGGCACAGCAGGTTAACACCCTGGCCTGAAGCGCCAGCATCCCATATGGGCGCCGGTTTGAGACCCGGCTGCTCCACTTCCAATGCAGCTCTCTGCTACAGCCTGGGAAAGCAGTAGAAGATGGCCCAAGTCCTTGGGCCCCTGCACCTGCGAGGGAGACCAGGAAGAAGATCCTAGCTCCTGGCTTCGGATTGGCGCAGCTCCAGCTGTTGCAGCCAATTGGGGAGTGAACCATCGGATGGAAGACCTCTCTCTCTCTCTCTCTCTCTCTCTCTGCTTCTCCTCTCTCTGTATAATTCTGACTTTCGAATAAATAAATAAATCTTTAAAAAAGAAGAAGCAGCAGAAACACAGAGAATCTAAGTAAAAGTCAGGCCAGGCCAGTGTTAAAAAATGATCAGGTTCAACGGCTGTAAGAGATCCATTGCCCTGAAGCTGGCACCGTGGCTTAGCAAGTGAAGCTGCCGTGGCACCTGCCTCCCTCACGGGCACCAGCTTGAGTCCTGGCTGCTCTGCTTCTGATCCAGTTCCTTGCTAATGCACCTGGGAGAGCAGCAGAAGATGGCCCAAGTGCTTGGGCCCCTACACCTATGTGGGAGACCCGGGAGGAGGCTCCTGGCTCCTGACTTTGGCCTGGCCCAGCCTGGTTGATGTAGACATTTGGCGAGTGAACCAGCAGATAGATTTTTCTCTGTCTCTGCCTCTCCCTCTCTGTAACTCTGCCTTTTAAATAAATAACCCTTAAAAAAAAAAAAAAGGATTCATTTCCCTGGAAAAATGTGACCTAAAATTGTTATGTTTGGTTTGACTTTGCATATTCTTTTTTTTTTTTTGGACAGGCAGAGTGGACAGTGAGAGAGAGAGAGAGAGACAGAGAGAAAGGTCTTCCTTTGCCGTTGGTTCACCCTCCAATGGCCGCCACGGCCGGAGCACTGATCCAATGGCAGGAGCCAGGTGCTTCTCCTGGTCTCCCATGCAGGTGCAGGGCCCAAGCACTTGGGCCATCCTCCACTGCACTCCTTGGCCACAGCAGAGAGCTGGCCTGGAAGAGGAGCAACCGGGACAGAATCCAGCGTCCTGACCAGGACTAGAACCCGGTGTGCCGGCGCTGCAAGGTGGAGGATTAGCCTAGTGAGCCTCGGCGCCGGCCGACTTTACATATTCTTAAACTGGGATATACAGCCTGCAAATCAAGAATGGCACGTCTGAGAGATGGGGAGGTGTCAGGCATGTCCGTGCATTGAGGTTGCTCTTTAAAGATCCTTATTTTATAAGATCCTTTATGTAGCATGGTCCAGCATATCCACTAAATTTATCTTGAAAATCGTATCTTTCCAGGACTATCCAGAAAGTACATAATGTATTTAATAGCTAGCATGACAATCAACTCCAGCTTAATGATTTTCAAGAAAAATTACAAAAGACATCTTCTACATATATACACACATATACATAAACTGCTTTTATAACTTGCTTAAAATAATGTTTGTCTATTAGTCAGCCTTTTGATACTAAAATGAAATCCCTGAGGCAGGCAACTACCTCACAGTTGTGGAAGTACAAAGTCCAAACAGCATGATGAGGCTCCGGCAGGAGCCCCCTGGACTGCATCATCTCATGGCAAAGGGACCCATTTGGGTCTCTTTTCCTATCCTTACAAAGTTACCAGAATTCAGTCACGAGGGCCCTGCATAGTGACCTAATCTAATATAACCACTTTCCAAAGGCCTCTGCCTCTGTGCCAGTCAGATTAAGTTTCTGCCCTCTTGATACCATTACCATAAGATTTGGGGATTAAATTTATGCATGAGTCTGGGAACAAATAATCAAAATATGGCAGCCTGCTACTATGAGTGATCTTACAATTACAGTCTAGAATCTGAATACACACAATTAAGTAGGATTTATACTTACCAGAAGTAAAGTCCTTGAATTGTATATATTCCATGGCCCTATGAATCTGACCCTGTTTACACAGGCAGAGTAGAACTTTCTTGTGCAGGTCACATTCACTGTAGATAATTTGAGCTAAAGCCAAGCACTTGGATTTGTTATAAGTATCCTGTTCCCCATAATCACAAATCACATCCCCAGCCTTCTCAGAGAATGTCAGCCTAGAACAGAAGAACAGCAAGGTACACATGAGAGAATTCTTGAAAACTCAGCACAGCAGAACCAGATTTTCCATGGCCTGTAAGAATACCAAGTGATATAAAGAGAAATTTAACATATTGGAGAGATTTAACAACAGGAATAACAAAAATCAGCATATATCCCTTCAGCAGAAGACATTTTGGCAAAGCTGATCTCGGGCCGGTGTCGAGGCTCACTAGGCTAATCCTCCGCCTGTGGCACTGGCACACCGGGTTCTAGTCCCGGTCTGGGTGCTGGATTCTGTCCCGGTTGCTCCTCTTCCAGTCCAGCTCTCTGCTGTGGCCCAGGAGTGCAGTGGAGGATGGCCCAAGTTCTTGGGCCCTGCACCTGCATGGGAGACCAGGGGAAGCACCTGGCTCTTGGCTTTGGATCAGCAGAGTTTGTCGGCCGCAGTGTGCCAGCTGCAGTGGCCACTTCAGAGGGTGAACCAATGGAAAAGGAAGACCTTTCTCTCTGTCTCTCTCTCTGTCTACTCTGCCTGTCAAAAATTAAAATAAATAAATAAATATTAAAAAAAAAAGCTAATCTCAAGTTGTTTTTTTTTTTTTTTAATCTACTAAGTTAAACCTCTCCTGAAAAGACTGTTAGGATTTAAAATTATAAGGTACACAAAATTTTTTTTTAAACAGTAACACTTTTATTTGTTTGTTTGTTTGTTTATTAATTGACAGAGTTAGTGAGAGAGAGTACAGAGAGAAAGGTCTTCCTTCCATTGGTTCACCCCCAAAATGGCCGCTACGGCCGGAACTACACGGCTCAGAAGCCAGGAGCCAGGTGCCTCCTCCTGGTCTCCCTTGTGGGTGCAGGCGCCCAGGCACTTGGGCCATCCTCCACTGCCTTCCCAGGCCACAGCAGAGAGCTGGACTGGAAGAGGAGCAGCCAGGACTAGAACCCGGTGCCCATATGGGATGCTGGCGCCTCAGGTAGAGGATTGCCGGCCCCACTTTTTTTTTTTTTTTTTTTTCCAAAGACAAAGTTACAGAGAGAGGTAGAGACAGAGAGAAAGGTCTTCCATCCACTGGTTCACTCCCCCAGATGGCCGCAATGCCCGGAACTGCACCAATCCAAAGCCAGGAGCCAGGTCCTTCCCCTTGGTCTCCCACGCAGGTGCAGGGGCCCTAGGACTTGGGCCATCTTCTATTGCTTTCCCAGGCCATAGCAGAGAGCTGGACGGGAAAAGGAGCAGCCAGGACTAGAACTGGTGCCTATATGGGATGCCAGCACTTCAGGCCAGGGTGTTAACCCACTGTGCCACAGTGCCTGCCCTCAAAAATTCTCTTTCAATTGGGGTTCTCAATGTTTTCAGCAGTTATCTAGATTCTGAACCTTGTGGAATGTAAGACTTTATTGAACATTGTGTAAACACAGAGACAACAATTTCAGCTTATAATTAGTGATAAATCTTGCAATAATTTGTACTAAAAGGAAAACAGAGACTGTGACAGCACTATTATTTCATAAACTGTTTATAGCTTTATAAGAAGCAACAGAAGAAATGGAGACAATTGTGCCTAATGGGAGAACTAAAGTAATTCTTTCGAGATGACCCAATTGATAGATTTTACTTCTCATACTGTACTGTGCCACTTTCATAAACAGGTGAAGTGAGCCACCTATACCATCATAGAAACTCCACCTAGAAACTATTTACATAAGCCAAAACAACATTTGAGTATGATGAAATACATCAATTCTAATTATTGGTTGTAGGGAAACGGTGCCTCAGTTATATTTCAATTAATAGCAATAAAACTACAGTATGCATATAATATTTGTGTCCGTATTCATCTAACAGAATGCTGATAATATGAAAATGAGATTCAGAGAACCCTAAAAGAATATGTCTTTACTGAAAATCCAGTAAACAAAGGCTTGTGTTTGCCTCAGAAAGGTGGGTCTAAAATTAGAAGGCAGTGGGCAACTTTGGGTATAAATAAATCATTTAGTAAAGGAAGGTAGACTTTTGGCATAGTGATAGGATGCCCACACCCTGTATCACAGCATCTGGGTTCAAGTTCCAGCTCCAGCTCCTGATTCCTGCTAGAGGCAGCAGTGATGGCTCCAGTAGTTGGGTACTTGCCACCTATATGGGAGAACCGGATTGAGTTTCAGGCTCTCAGCTTTGGCCTGGCCAAGCGTTTGTAAAGTAAAACAGCAGATGGGAGATCTCTGTTTGTCTCTCAGCCTTTTGAAAAACTAAAAATGTAGGGGCTGGTGTTGTGGCGTAGCTGTTAAAGCTGCCACCTGTAATGCCAGCATCCCATATGAGGGCCAGACAAGAATTGGCTGTTCCACTTCTGATCCAGCTCCCTGCTAACGTCCCTGGGAAGGCAGTGGACAATGGCCCAAGTGCTTGGGCTCCTGCACCCACATGGGAGACCTGGAAGAAGTTCCTGGCTCCTGGCTCCTGGCTCCTGGCTCCTGGCTTCAGCCTGACCTGGCCTAGCCCCAGCCATTGGTTTAGGGAGTGAGTCAGTGGAAGGAAGATTCTCTTTCTCTCTCTCTTCCTCTCTCTTTGTAACTCTGACTTTCAAATAAATAAATAAATAAATCTTTTTAAAAAATAAATGGAAGAGTTACACAGAGAGAGGAGAGGCAGAAAGAGAGAGAGAGAGAGAGAGGTCTTCCATCCAATGATTCACCCCCCAATTGGCTGCAATGGCCAGAGCTGCACCAATCCAGAGTCAGGAGCCAGGAGCCTCTTCTGGGTCTCCTACGTGGGTGCAGGGGCCCAAGGACTTGGACCATCTTCTACTGCTTTCCCAGGCCATAGCAGAGAGCTGGATCAGAAGTGGAGCAGCCAGGACTCGAACCAGAGCCCACATGGGATGCCAGCACTGCAGGCAGCAGCTTAGCTGGCCCCCCAAAAAATACTTTTTTCAAACATAATGTCAATTTTGCCAACTCCACAAAAAGAGAGATTGCATTCACACTTTCCATAAAGTTTCATTTTAAATAAAAGGTTTCCTTGCTCTGACATTAACACTACTGTCAAAACATAAAATAATGGTTGGCACTAGCGTAACAGGTTAAGCTGCTGCTTGCAACACTAGCATTCCACATCAGAGTGCCAGTTTGAGTCTCCACTTCTGGATCCAGCTGTATGCTAATGCACTTAGGAAGGTAGCAGAGGATGGCCCAAGTGTTTCTCTCCTGCCCTCCATGTGGGAGACCTGGATGAAATTCCTGGCTTCAGCCTGGTCCAGCTCTAGCTAGTGTGGTCATTTGGGGAATGAACCAACAAATGGAAGCTTGTTTTCTCAATCTCAATCTCAATCTCAATCTCAATCTCAATCTCTCTCTCTCAACCTCTCTCTCTCTCTCACTGTCTCTCTCTCTCTCTTTTTCTCTCTCTCTCTCTCCCCTCCCCATGCTCTACCTTTAAAAAAAAAAAAAAACACATATTTTGACAAACCCAGAAGATCAGGAAGTATGTCAAGAAGCAATATAGGCTTGGCCGGCGCCGTGGCTCACTTGGCTAATCCTCCACCTGTGGTGCTAGCACCCTGGGTTCTAGGCCTGGTTGGGGTGCTGGGTACTAGTCCCTATTGCTCCTCTTCCAGTCCAGCTCTCTGCTGTGGCCAAGGAGTGCAGTGGAGGATGGCCCAAGTGCTTGAGTCCCTGCACCCATATGGGAGACCAGGAGGAAGCACCCAGCTCCTGGCTTCAGATCAGTGCAGCGCTGGCTGTAGTGGCCATTAGGGGAGTGAACCAACGGAAGGAAGACCTTTCTCTCTGTCTCTCTCTCAATGTCTATAACTCTACCTGTCAAATAAAAGAAAAAAAAAAGCAATACAAGCTTTTTACACTAGAGTAATTGGTTCTGCCACAAATGATATTTAAGGTTACTGAGGGATAGAAATAAAAAAAAAAAAAAAAGATGGTTTTTGGAAGAACAGCTCTGCCATGCAGTTTATGCTCCAGAGTCATCTGCCCATAAATCAGACTGGGCTGACTTCGCCTGAGGCCACATCCCTACTTGGTCCTTTCCTCTTCCCTCTTCTGCTTCACTCCTTCTTCTATAGGTATTTCCTGAGAAACTCTCCTTCTCTCACTCATGTGCATCCAAATTCCTGTCTGAGACTTTGGTTCTAGGGAACCTAACCTGAGAACTGCATGAGCCTGGCAGTCTGTGCTGAGACCCAGCTCCCAGAAGCCACCTGCTGTCTGTCCCTGTTAATCTGTGTTCTTCTTTTTTTTCTCATTTTTTTTAATTTAGTAAATATAAATTTTCAAAGTACAGTTAATGGATTACAATGGCTCCCCCCCAATAATTTCCCTCCCACTCACACCCCTCCCCTCTCCTGCTCCCTCTCCCATTCCATTCACATCAAGATTCATTTTCAATTATCTTTATATACAGAAGATTAATTCAGTATATATTAAGTAAAGATTTCATCAGTTTGCACCCACACAGAAACACAAAGTGTAAAATACTGTTTCAGTACAAGTTATAGCATTACTTCACATTGGACAACACACTAAGGACAGATCCCACATGAGAAGTAAGTACACAGTGACTCCTGTTGTTGACTTACCAATTTGACACTCTTGTTTATGGTGTCAGTAATCTCCCTAGGCTCTAGTCATGAGTTGCCAAGGCTATGGAAGCCTTTTGAGTTCGCCGACTTCGATCTTATTCCGACAGGGTCATAGTCAAAGTGGAAGTTCTCTCCTCCCTTCAGAGAAAGGTACCTCCTTCTTTGATGGCCCCATTCTTTCCACTGGGATCTCACTCGCAGAGATCTTTCATTTAGGTCTTCTTTTTTTTTTTTTTTTTTTTTCCCAGGATGTCTTGGCTTCCCATGCCTAAAATACTCTCATGGGCTCTTCAGTCAGATCCGAATGCTTTAAGGGCTGATTCTGAGACCAGAGTGCTGTGTAGGACATCCGCCATTCTATGAGTCTACTGTGTATCCTGCTTCCCATGATGGATCGTTCTCTCCCTTTTTGATTCTATCAGCTAGTATTAGCAGACACTAGACTTGTTTGTGTGATCCCTTTGACTCTTAGACCTATCAGTATGATCACCTGGAACCAACCCAAATGCCCATCAACAGTAGACTGGATAAAGAAATTATGGGACATGCACTCTATAGAACACTATACAGCAGTCAAAAACAACGAAATCCGGTCATTTGAAACAAGATGGAGGAATCTGGAAAACATTATGCTGAGTGAATTAAGCTAGTCCCAAAGGGACAAATTTCATATGTTCTCCCTGATCAGCGACAACTAACTGAGCACCAAAGGGGAAACCTGTTGAAGTGAAATGGACACTATGAGAAACAGTGACTTGATCAGCTCTTGTCCTGACTGTTGATGTACAATGTAATACTTTATCCATTTTAGTATTTTCTCTTTGTTTTGTTCTAGTACTATTGGTTGAACTCTGTGATTAACACACAATTATTCTTAGGTGTTTAAATTTTAACTGAAAAGTGATCCCTGTTAAATATAACAGTGGGAATAAGAGAGGGAGGAGATGTACAATTTGGGACATGCTCAATCGGACTTGCCCCAAATGGTGTAGTTAGAATCATGCCAGGGGATCCCAATACAATCCCATCAAGGATGCATGTACCAATGCCATCTCGCTAGTCCAAGTGATCAGTTTCAGTTCATAATTAATTTGTGTTCTTCTAAGTGCTACCTTGGTCCATGTTCTTCTGACTTACAGGGGTTTGGGTCTTTCCTTTACACGTACTCACAGACAGCTAGAACCAGGTGCTGCCTTTTCCTACCCAGCAGTATGACACTGGCCAACTTCCTATCCTTACTGCTCAACTTCCACCCACCATGAAGTCATCATGAATTATCTGTGAACTTTGCTGAATGAACTCTTCATCTGGACTCCCTGTGACTGTGCCTCATTGCTCTGTGAATACCTTTAAGTATTTCTAACTGATAAAGTACAAGAGACCTGCAGTAACTCAATACTATACTGAAAAGAAAACTATTAAAATTTTGAGAATGAGGGCCAGCGATGTGGCGCAGCAGGTTAAAGCCTTGGCCTGAAGCGCTGGCATCCCATATGGGCACCAGTTCTAGTCCTGGCTTCTCCTCTTCTGATCCAGCTCTCTGCTATGGCCTAGGATAGCAGTAGAAGATGGCCCAAGTCCTTGGGCCCCTACACCCATGTGGGAGACCAGGAACAAGCTCCTGGCTCCTGGCTTCGGCCTGGTGCAGTTCCGGCCATTGCAGCCATCTGGGGAGTGAACCAGCGGATGGAAGACCTCTCTCTCTCTCTGTCTCTATCTTTCTCTGTAACTTTTTTTTTTTTTTTGACAGGCAGAGTGGACAGTGAGAGAGAGAGAGACAGAGAGAAAGGTCTTCCTTGGCCGTTGGTTCACCCTCCAATGGCCGCCGCAGCTGGAGCACCGCGGCTGGCACACCGCGCTGATCTGATGGCGGGAGCCAGGTGCTTCTCCTGGTCTCCCATGGGGTGCAGGGCCCAAGCACTTGGGCCATCCTCCACTGCACTCCCTGGCCACAGCAGAGAGCTGGCCTGGAAGAGGGGCAACCGGGACAGAATCTGGCACCCCGACCAGGACTAGAACCCAGTGTGCTGGTGCCGTAAGGCAGAGGATTAGCCTAGTGAGCCGCGGCGCCGGCCGTCTCTGTAACTCTTTCAAATAAATCTTCAAAAAATTTTTTTTGAGAATGAACAACTTTATTAACCAAAAGTCAAAATTAAGTTAAAAGGTTAACTTTGCTTACTTTTCCTGGGTGACCCAATTGATAACCAAATCCAGCCGTTTTTCCGATAATCCACATTTGATTCCTTCCAGGGTTAGTTCCGCATCAATAGGCTGTCTAAAAGCATGACTTGTGCTAAACACAGCCTCAAAAAATAGGAGTAATGGAAGAGGCTTTCCTCTAATTTTCCCAACAGCTACAAGAAGAAGAAAAGTGTTTGAGTCAAATACTTTAAGAGATATTTGCTTTTCCTTATTTCATATTACTATTTTAATCTCTTTGCATTTTCTAAAACCTTAACCCAAAAATTACACATTCATAATTTTAACTAATATATGTAAATTTTATATTTTAGATCATAACTAAATATTATTATCCTTGCCATATAAACACGGAGGCAGAGATTGGACTGATTTGTCTATAAACAAAGGGATAACAAAAACAGCTGACGGTTGCCAAAAGCTGGGAGAAAGGCATGGAAGACAATCCCCCTTAGAGCCTCCAGAAAGAATCAACCCTGCTGATACCTTGGTTTCAAACTTGTGACCTCCATAAAATTGTAAGAAAATACTTTTCTTGTTAGCCACAGGAGTGTCCCATTAATGGTGCATATGTGCCATAACCAAAGAAAAACTAAGATTTAAACACAGAAAACAAAAGATGTAGTTGCAAATACAGAGAGGATAAAATTCTTCATGCAGGAACTGGGGCTTGGTGCAGCAGTTAAGATGTCACTTAGTACGTCATCATGCCACACTGGAGTGTCTGGGTTCAAGTTCCAGTTCTGTTCCTGATTTCTGCTTCCTACTAACGCACGGCTGGGAGGCAGCAAGTCACAGCTCATGCAGTTGGGTCCTTGCCACCCGTGTGGAAGACCCAGATTGAGTTATGGGCTCCTGCTTTTGGCATGGCCCAGCTCTGGCTGTTGCAGGCATTTGAAGAGTAAACCAGAGATGGAAGATTTCTCTCTTCCTCTGTGTGTGTGTGTGTGTGTGTATCTGCCTTTCAATAAAAATATTTTTAAAAAAATTTCCATATCAAACTATACTGCCACAAGTGAAACAAAATATAAAACTCGATATTGAGAGGTACCTGCTTAGTTTGACATCCTTTAATATTGAAAATAATTAAATGAGAACTGACAAATTGAGATCTTGACATTTATATGTAGAATCAGCTAATGATCAAACATAGAATCTCAATCACATATTCACATGACAATAATTCATTTTTATTTAAACTGTATATAATAAAGTCAATTTGAGTTCTTAAACAACCCATTAAATTATTTTCCTTTTATGAGCAGAAAATATTTTTTCCCAGATTTTTATTTAACTGGAAGTAAGGAATAAGAGAAGAGCCAGACATGGGTGTCTTAGAATTGGGTATAAGGAGGTATGTTTTCTTCTTTACTGTTCTACTCCTCCTCTTCTAATCTCTAAGCAGTTGTAGGGAAGGATTAGGTAGGGGACAGGAAAGATCTTATTCAACAGGTGCTGTGGTGATCTGGCTTCCTAAGTATGGCAGATGAACAAAGATACCAGTGTTTAATATTCCCCTTGAAAATGTAAAAGTGAGAGATCAGAGTGAGAGAAGAGAGATAAAGTGGAAGAAAACTCAAATTCCACAAGACTGCATGTTCAAGGGTGAAGAGGACTCCATGATAGGTATGTAGGCTGTACTTTAAGGTCCTCCAAAGAGTTATCATCCAGGATCAGGTGACCTCAGCTAACAGGGTCTTTGGGAGGGACACACCATCAGAAGCAGTGGAGAGGAGTCTTAGGGAACCACTAAAGCAATATCTTTTTTTTTTTTTTTTTTTTTTTTTTTTTTTTTGACAGGCAGAGTGGACAGTGAGAGAGAGAGAGACAGAGAGAAAGGTCTTCCTTTGCCGTTGGTTCACTCTCCAATGGCCACTGCGGCCGGAGCACTGCGGCCGGCACACTGCGCTGATCCGATGGCAGGAACCAGGTGCTTCTCCTGGTCTCCCATGGGGTGCAGGGCCCAGGTACTTGGGCCATCTTCCACTGCACTCCCTGGCCACAGCAGAGAGCTGGCCTGGAAGAGGGGCAACCGGGACAGAATCCGGTGCCCCGACCGGGACTAGAACCCGGTGTGCTGGCGCCACAAGGCAGAGGATTAGCCTAGTGAGCCACGGCGCCGGCCGCAATATCTTTTGAATGATTAAAAGGTACAGTGAGAAGTCCCCAGTAAGAAGAGGCTCTAAAAAGCAAAGACTGAAAAAGCTGTCAATTTGAGCAACCAATGGACATCTGCCATACTTAGGAAGCCAGCTCACCACAGCACCTGTTGAATAAGACCTTTCCTGTCCCCTACCTAATCCTTCCCTACAACTGCTTAGAGATTAGAAGAGGAGGAGTAGAGGCCGGCGCCGCGGCTCACTAGGCTAATCCTCTGCCTTGGGGTGCCGGCACACCGGGTTCTAGTCCCGGTCGGGGCGCCGGATTCTGTCCCGGTTGCCCCTCTTCCAGGCCAGCTCTCTGCTGTGGCCTGGGAGTGCAGTGGAGGATTGCCCAAGTACTTGGGCCCTGCACCCCATGGGAGACCAGGAGAAGCACCTGGCTCCTGCCATCGGATCAGCGTGGTACGCTGGCCGCAGCGCGCCAACCGCGGTGGCCATTGGAGAGTGAACCAACGGCAAAGGAAGACCTTTCTCTCTGTCTCTCTCTCTCACTGTCCACTCTGCCCGTCAAAAAATAAAAAAATTTAAAAAATTAAAAAAAAATAAATCTTTTTTTTTTTTTTTTTTTTTTTTTTTTGACAGGCAGAGTGGACAGTGAGAGAGAGAGAGAGAGAGAGAAAGGTCTTCCTTTGCCGCTGGTTCACCCTCCAATGGCCGCCGCTGCAGCCGGCGCACCGCGCTGATCCTGGCAGGAGCCAGGAGCCAGGTGCTTTTCCTGGTCTCCCATGGGGTGCAGGGCCCAAGCACCTGGGCCATCCTCCACTGCACTCCCTGGCCATAGCAGAGAGCTGGCCTGGAAGAGGGGCAACCGGGACAGAATCCGGCGCCCCAACCGGGACTAGAACCCGGTGTGCCGGCGCCGCAAGGTGGAGGATTAGCCTATTGAGCCACGGCGCCGGCTAAAAAATAAATCTTAAAAAAAAAAAAGACGACGAGGAGTAGAACAATAAAGAAGAAAACATACCTCCTTATACTGAACAGGTTCTAGAGCCATAGCAGGAGGAAGGGCAGAATTTTTCAGTTACACAACAGACTATTTAGATTATATCAGACTTTTTGATGTCTAAAACTAAAAAAAAAAAAAATTTTGACAGGCAGAGTGGACAGTGAGAGAGAGACAGAGAGAAAGGTCTTCCTTTGCCGTTGGGTCACCCCGCAATGGTCACTGTGGCTGGTGCAACACGCTGATCCGAAGCTAACAGCCAGGTGCTTCGCCTGGTCTCCCATGTGGGTGCAGGGCCCAAGCACTTGGGCCATCCTCCACTGCCTTCCCGGGCCACAGCAGAGAGCTGGACTGGAAGAGGAGCAACCGGGACAGAATCTGGCGCCCTGACCGGGACTAGAACCCAGGGTGCTGGCACCGCAGGTGGAGGATTAGCCTAGTGAGCTGCGGCGCCGGCCTTAAAACTAAAATTATTAAAATCTAAAAGTGACTGAAGAGAAACTATGTGGGGGCATTTTTAATGTGCGGGCAGGTACTTGGCCTACCAGTTAAGATGCTGGTTGGGTCACCCATATCCCATACGGTAATGTCTGGGTTTGATATCTGTCTTCAGTTTCTTTCTTTTTTTTTTTTTTTTTTTTAAAGATTTTATTTATTTATTTGAGAGGGAGTTACAGACGATGAGAGGGAGAGACAGAGAGAAAGGTCTTCCTTCCATTGGTTCATTCTCCAGATGGCCGAAACTGCTGGAGCTGCGCCAATACGAAGCCAGGAGCCAGGTGCTTCTTCCCGGTCTCCCACGCAGGTGCAGGGGATCAAGGACTTGGGCCATCTTCTACTGCTTTCCCAGGCCATAGCAGAGAGCTGGATTGGAAACGCAGCAGCCATGACTAGAACCAGTGCCCATATGGGATGCCGGTGCTGCAGGCGGAGGATTAACCTACTGCGCCACAGCACCGGCCCCTGTCTTCAGTTTCTGATTCAACTTCCTGCTAATGCAGACCCTGGGAGGCAGCAGTCATTGCTCAAGTACCTGGGTCCCTGCTACTCATGTGAGATTTAGATTGAATTCCCAGCTCCTGGCTTTGATGCCTGGAGCTATTATGGGCATACGGGGAGAGAACCAAAAGACAGAAGATCTTTCTCTCTCTCCTTCTCTGTCACTCTGTCATCCAAATAAATTTTTAGAATTTAAAAAAAAAATTAATGTAACATAAATTTGAAGCCATTCTTCAGTAAAATAAATATTAAACACAAGCACTGCAAAATGGCTACAGCTGCTATCATAACTTAGATAGGTGACAAATAATGAGTGAGAAGCACATACAGTGGGGATACACTAGACAAGGCAATGATTCACATCCTGGGCAGGATGCAAGGGGACGCATGGCACTGCATGATGCTACTCAAATAGCATGCAATTTAAATCTTTTGAATTTTTTAGAAGATTTTATTTATTTAAGAGGTAGAATTACAGAGAGAGAGAGAGAGGGAGAGACAGAGAGAGGTCTTCCATCCACTGGTTCCCTCCCCAAATGGCTGCAATGACCAGAGCCTGGTCGATCCGAAGCCACAAGCCAGGAGTTTGTTCTGTGTCTCCCACGTGGGTACAGGGGCCCAAGTACTTGGGCCATCTTTCACTGCTATCCCAAGGATGTTAGCAAGGAGCTGGATCGGAAGAGGAGCAGACAGGACTTGAACTGGTGCCTATATGGGATGCCAGCGCTGCAGGCAGTGACTTAGCCCACTAGGCCACAGCACCAGTACCCCCTGAATTATTTAATATGGAATTTTCCACTGAATAATTTAGACTGAAATTTACTGTAACTGAAACTACAGAAAGCACAACTGTAGGGGCTGGCATTATGCACAGCAGGTTAAGCTGCTCTCTGCAGCACCGGCACCCTACATGAGCTGCTCCACTTCTGATCCAGTTCCCCACTAATGTGCCCAGGAAAGCACCAGAGGATGGCCCAAGTGTTTGGGCCCTGGCATCCATGTGGGAGACCCGGATGAAGCTCCTGGTTCCTGACTTCAGCCTGGCCCAGCCCTGGCGGTTGTGGCCATTTAGGGAGTGAATCAATGGATGGAAGATCTCTCTCTGTCTCTGCTTCCCCCTGCCTCTCTCTGTAACTCTGCCTTTCAAATAAATAAATAAATCTTAAAAGAAAAAAAAATGAAAGGAAGCAAAACTGTGGATAAAGGAGAACTCCTATACTCATTTTTGATTGCTCATCAGCTTTTTTTTTTTAAATTTTTTATTTATTTTTTATTTTTTGACAGGAAGAGTGGACAATGAGAGAGAGAGACAGAGAGAAAGGTCTTCCTTTGCCGTTGGTTCACCCTCCAATGGCCGCCGCAGCCGGAGCACCGCGGCCGGTGCACCGCACTGATCCGATGGCAGGAGCCAGGTGCTTCTCCTGGTCTCCCATGGGGTGCAGGGCCCAAGCACTTGGGCCATCCTCCACTGCACTCCCTGGCCACAGCAGAGAGCTGACCTGGAAGAGGGGCAACTGGGACAGAATCCGGCGCCCCACCGGGACTAGAACCCGGTGTGCCTGCGCCGCAAGGCAGAGGATTAGCCCAGTGAGCCGCGGCGCTGGGCTCATCAGCTTTTAAAGCTTACTTCTTAACTCTCAGACACGATATGTTATAAATAAAATTAATTCGGATCAAATGGTACATTGTGGAATCCTCAAAAGTTGGTTTAGTGCTTTGTGATTATCAAATGGTCTTATCCAATGATCCCATAAAAAGGATACTTACCATTTATATCATAACATTATTTTTCAAATAATAAAACTAAAGTTCTGGGAGATTAAGTAGCTAACCCAAAGTAAGCAATTCAGGCCTATAGTAATGATGAAATAAAACAACTGTCTGCCTCCTAACATTTTATATTTTATCTTCTTCATGTTTCTTGATAAATTAAATACATATACATACTTGTATATCCTTATAAACATATGTTATGGTAAAAGATAAAATATTTATAAGACTACTATATACATGCACTTTGGTTGGGGACAATTCAATCAGACTTTTATGATGATAAAGATGGTGGACTAGGGGCCAGTGTTTTGGCACGCTTTAAGTTAAACCACTTCATATGACATCGGTATCCCATGTTGGAGCCCCTGTTGGAGTCCAGGCTGCTCTGCTTCCAATTCAGCTCCCTGCTAACACACCTGGGAAAACAGCAGAATATGTCCCCAGTACTTTGGCCTCTGCCATCCACATGGGAGGCCCAGATGGAGTTTTAGGTTCCTAGCTTTTCTGGCCCAGCCCTTAGCCAAATCCTTGGCCCATCTTCTGCTGCTTTTAGCAAGTCACTAGCAAGGAGCTGGCTTGGAAGTGGAGTGGCTGGGACTCATAGGATGTCAGCATCACAGGCAACAGTTTAGCCCACTATGCCCCAATGCCATCCCCAAATAAATCTTAAAAGTAAAAGGCACTATGGCTGCTGGTTTGAGTCCCAGCTGCTCCACTTCTGATACAGCTCTCTGCTATGGCCAGGGAAAGCAGTGGAAGATGGCCCAAGTCCTTGGGACCCTGCACCTGCATGGAAAGACATGGAGGAAGCTCCTGGCTCCTGGCTTCAGACAGGCACAGCTCCAGCCATTGTGGCCAACTGGAGAGTGAACCAGTGGATGGAAGACACCTCTCTCTCTCTCTCTCTCTCTCTCTCTCTCTCTCTGCCTCTCCTCTCTCTGTGTAACTCTGACTTTCAAGTAAATAAATAAATATTTTTTTAAAAAAAGCAAAAGGCACTAAACAAAGACAAATGGCTGCTGTACACTGCAAGGAGACATATTAACAACAACAGAGTGGAAATTGGCATAGCAAACCCTTAAAGTTTGATTCCCAAGCTACCAATAAGGAACAGCAAGAAGAAACAATTCAATTCACATCAAAAAAAAAAAAAAAAAAAAAAACAACCAAGAAGCCTCAGGAATTGGCAGCGCCAGGAACTTCTGGATTGAGATAACATTCCTAAACTGGGAATCTTAACTGAAAGACTGTTTAAAAAGCCAGCCCTCACCCAGATGACATCCCCTTCTACTACCTAGAGAAGACTGAGGCTTAGTTTCTCAAAACGATAAAACACAGGGTGTCCACATCAAGACAGTAGGCACAGCTGAGGGCAGGAGTACCAAACTATTACTAATTCTTTACTGCGATCCCAGAGACCTTTCTTCACATCACTAGAATCATCTAGAATATATAATCACTAGAATATATAATCACTAGAATATATAAATTCCATGAGGATAAGAGTCTTTGTAGGTTCTATTCTCTGTTATAACCTTAGCACCTAGCACATATCAAATAATCAATTTTGTTGAATGAATGGATGAATGAGCTGGTTCTACATTTCTCTGCCTCTTTATCTGTTTTCTCAGTTAGTCCTCATCTA
Organism: Oryctolagus cuniculus; assembly: GCF_964237555.1. Classification (NCBI taxonomy): domain Eukaryota; kingdom Metazoa; phylum Chordata; class Mammalia; order Lagomorpha; family Leporidae; genus Oryctolagus; species Oryctolagus cuniculus. The sequence continues at coordinate 147,386,117 of NC_091433.1, read as the reverse complement.
TTTGGACTTCTCGATCTCTGTACATCAGTACCTAGTTCATAGTAGCCTACAGTTGAAAAACATACTCTATTGGGACCAGCATTGTGGCATAACAGGTTAGGCCACCAGCTGAGATGCTGGCATACCATATGGGTGCTGGTTTGAGTCCTGGCTACTCCATTTCCTATCCAGATCTCTGCTAATGTTCTAGGAAAGCAGTGGAAGGCTAGCCTAAGTACTTGGGCTCCTGCACTCATGTGGGAGACCCAGACGAAGCTCCTTGCTCCTGGCTTCAGCATGGCCCAGCCCCAGCAGTTGCGGCCACTTGGGGGAGTAGACCAGAGGGTGGAAGATCTCTCTCTCTCTGTAATTCTACCTTTCAAATAAATAAATAAACCTTTTTAAAAAAGGAAACCACACTCTACCTATAGTGATTATCTGGACATATTATAAGAATGTACAGCTATATTGGCCGGCGCTGTGGCTCACTAGTCTAATCCTCTATCTGTGGTGCTGGCAGCCCGGGTTCTAGTCTCAGTTGCTCCTCTTCCAGTCCAGCTCTCTGCTGTGGCCCGGGAGGGCAGTGAAGAATGGCCCAAGGACTTGGGTCCCTTCACCCACATGGGATACCAGGAGAAAGTACCCGGCTCCTGGCATCAGATGGGCGCAGCACCGGCCATAGCAGCCATTAGGGGAGTGAACCAATGGAAGGAAGACCTTTCTCTCTCTCTCTTTCTCACTGTCTAGAACTCTCTCTCTGTCCCTCTCTCTCACTGTCTAACTCTGCCCGGCCAAAAAAAAAAAAAAAAAGAATGTACAGCTATAAACACTGTCTTATTAGATGTTCTGCTAGTGATACCATCTTTGAGCTTTAATATATCTTAAAATTAGATTTTAGATAGCCTTTTAAGAATAAAAAGCAGGGGTAAGCCTCTGCCACAGTGGTTAAGATGCCACTTTGGATATCTGAATCCCCTATTAGAATGCCTGGGTTTAACTCCTGGCCTGGGGGTTGTGTCTCTGCCACCCACATGGGAGACCAGGATGGAGTTCTTGAGTTCTGGATTAGGCCTAGTACAGACCTGGCTGTTGTGGCCATTTGGACAGAACCACCAGATGGAAGATATCCCTCTCTCACTCTCGCTCTTTCTCCCCCCTACCCCATTACTCTGCATTTCAAATAAGTAAATAAATGAGTCTTTTTTTTAAAAAAATAGTAATTTACAAATACATGAATATTTAGTATGTCAACAATGTAAAATCCTTCATAGCCAATCAAAAGTTATTATTGGGGTTGGCACTGTGGCACAGTGGGTTAAGCCATGGTGTGCAGTGATTGCATCCCCTATGGGCTCCAATTCAAGTCCTGGCTGCTCTACTTCTAATCTAGCTCCCTGCTAATGTGACTGGGAAAGCTGAGGAGAATGACCCAAGTGCTTGGGTCTCTGCACCCATGCGGAAGACCTGGAAGAAGTCCTGGCTCCTGACTTCAGCCTGGCCCAACCTCATTCATTGTGGCTATTTGGGGAGTGAACCAGCAGATGGAAGATTCTCTCTCTCTCTCTGTAACTCTGCCTTTCAAACAAATAAATAAATCTTTTAAAAATAAGTTATTATAAAGTTGCAAAGAAACAATTATGACTCATGAGAAAAAATTAATAAAATTCTTAGGAAACAGAAAAATCTTTGTGAATTTGTTACCGATTTCTTAGGTATGATACTCAAATAATCATTCATAAAACAAAAAATTAATAAACTTATATAAAACTTAAAACTTCTAGCCTTAGAAAGACGGTGTTAAGAGAATCAAAACCAGGAGAAAATATTTTTAAACCATATATTTATCTGATAAAGGACTTGTACTCACACAATAGAGAACTACTCACCAATAAAAAGGAATGAATAGATCCAACAACATGAATTTGAAAATACTTAGGTGGAAGACAATTAAGTCAGCCTAAAACAACCACTTACTATATGTTTCTATTTAGTTCGCATTACAGGAAATGTGTGGTGACTGAAAGCTGACTAGTGAATTGCCTGGGGACTAGCAGAAAGAGAGGATATGGGAGAGAGAAGGGTGGAAAGAGAAAGAATACTAAGGGGTATAAGGGAATTGTTGGATGATGATTCAAAGGGTGTATACCTATGTCAAAACTGACCAAACTGTATACTTTAAATCGTTCACTCTGTTATATGTATGTCAAGTTGCCACAAAAAGGTTGTTTTTAAAGGATGTGGGTAAATTCTGAAAAAATAGTAATATTTATTAATTTTAATAGTGAAGATATGGATGTTATATTTCTGCATATTTTCTATATACTTGAAATATCCATATAATTTAATTTAGAAAAATTTAATCAGACTTCTTTATGTTACAGCTAACAAAACTGGGTAAATGATAGAGATAGCGCTGGAGCCTGGATCTTCAGCCTGTCAGTTTAATGCTCTTTCCAATCTACAGTGGGTGGAGGATAGGTAAGGTATAATTTGCATTCATATAGAAAGTTGAGAAAGAAAGGCTTACCCTTAAATTTATCCATTGTACCAGTGTTTCGAAGAATTCTTCTAGGACTGTTTGCTGCAAAACAAGCTGCCTTTTCATATTCACCAAGTGAGATTAATTCATTGAACCTATATCCATTGCATTATAACAGTACACACAAAAGAAGAAAGAAAACTGTTGAGTAAAATCTAATGCAGACTAAATATAGTGGCATAATATAGAAAACCGAACCGCAACTCCAATAAACTAGAACTAGATTCGTTCACTCCATAGATATGTTGTTTTCAATTCTTTAATATTTTGGGATTTTTTTAAAGTCTCAGAATAAAACTCTCTGCTGCCAGCTGACCAGTGAACTTGATCCTATACATTATTCCTACAGTACTTACAACAAGCCATAGAGAATGGAAAGACAGAACTTGAAGGTAATTTATAGCAAGCTCAGATTTTTTTCTCTTGTATCATGTCTCATTTTATCTCCATTCATTAAGGTGAATCAGAAAAAATAAGGGTGATCTGCTTAGAAGCTCAGCTCCCTGGAAGTATTCATTGAACACAGGAGCTGCCACGCTGGAGATCAAGAGGTAGCCTTGGTGTTCAGAAGACTATGATGCTTCCTGAAGCATCAGCCTCTCAATTAAACATCAGATGAACACAAGAAGGAAAAATAATGGTTAACTTAAGCCTCTACTCCTTTTCTTATGGCAAAAAGGTTTTCAAATCAGCCCTTACATCACAATTAACAAAACTGTGGCAAACACATTATGTAGTTTACAAATGAAAGCAGAACCCCACAAGCAAAAATTCACTGAAGTAATACTAATGAAATACATAAAACTTCCAATCTTAACAATGGTTCTTCTCTCATTTCAAAGCCATCAGACTTCAAGCAAATCAACAGTTGACAAACTGTTTAACATATGACTAGAAATAATATATATATTATATATTGGCCCCACAGCCTCTGAATTTACATCCTAAAATAATCTTGGGTCTCTTTAAGATTCTTGCTGTATACTGTATAAAATAACTTAAGTTTTAGGGCTAAATATACCTTTTCAATATGTCATAGGATGGAAATAATGAGGAGGGAAAATGACCAAGCAGTCTAGAATAATCTAAATCAAGAAGATATTCTCAAAAACATTTTGTGGCTGATCTGTCTTTGTTGTTCCAGGAGAAGAAACTCCCAGGATATCTCTCTGAATAAAGATGTCACAAGTGCCAAGTGACTAGATGGGAACCAAGGCAGAAAACTATCCAATGGGCAATAAAGTAGCCTTATATGCCCAACTGTCAGGATTGGAGATAATGCACAAAGATCAGTTTAATGAAAGAAGTCTTGTGGGCTGGCATTGTGGTATAGCAGGTTAAGCCTCTGCCAGCGACAATGGCAACACATAACAGTGCTGGTTTGAGTACTGGCTGCTCCACTTATGATCCAGCTCCATGCTAATGCACCTGGGAGAGCAGCAACAGATGGCCCCAGTACTTGGGCCCCAGTACCCACATGGGAGTCCCAGAAGAAGTTCCTGGCTCCTGGCACACTTCGGGAGCCAGCAGGTGATGGCTTGAGTTCTTGGGTCCCTGCTACCCAAACAAGAAAGCCCCATCAGGTTCCAAGCTCCTACTTTTGGTCTGGCCTAGGCTCCTAGTTTTGGTCTGGCCCAGTCCTGGCCATTTGGGGAGTGAAACAGTGGATGGAAGATCTCTCTGTCTCTCCTCCTCTGTCTATAACTCTGCCTTTTAAACAAACAAAAAATAAATCTTACAAAAAGAAAAAGAAGTCTTGGATGAGTTTAATTGTCATGAGCATACATATGAAGAATTTCTGCGCATTTGTACTTATCTTTCGAAAGTGGATAATGTGACCAAACAGGAACATATGGAACCAATTCTTCAGAAAAGATGTTCACCTCAATAAAATTTACTCAAAATGAACCAAATGATCTCCAACTCAGAACTAAACCATCTTTGTTTGTATTCCATCACAATGTTGGGAAGAACAGATAATAACAGGTGAAGGACAAGAACTTCACAGTTCCCAACAAAGTGATCTGAATTGAGCAGGAAAGGGGAAGACAACTTTCTAGATTTAGAAAACCTGGACATGGATGAAAAGATTAAGCACCACATGAGCCACAATTTGCGGCCGCTTCCAAGAGCAGTGGCACAGGAGGTAAGTACCGGTTTTACTTTTTTTAAAAAAACTTTATTTATTTATTTGAAAGTTAGAGTTACACAGGGAGAAGTGGGGGGGGGGGGGGAGGGAGAGAGAGAGAAGGGATCTTCCATCTATGGGTTAATCTCCAAATGGCCACAATCACCAGGGCTGGCCAGGCCAAGCCAAAAGCCAGGAGCTTCCTCCAGTCTCCTACAGGAGTACAGGGATCCAAGCACTTGGGCATCCTCCACTGTTCTCCCAGGTGCAACAGCAGGGAGCTGGGTCAGAAGTGGAGCAAATGGTGGGCCCTGCACCCCATGGGAGACCAGGAAAAGCACCTGGCTCCTGGCTCCTGGCTCCTGCCATTGGATCAGCGCGGTGCGCCGGCCGCAGCGCGCCGGCCGCGGCGGCCATTGGAGGGTGAACCAACGGCAAAGGAAGACCTTTCTCTCTGTCTCTCTCTCTCACTGTCCACTCTGCCTGTCAAAAACAAAAACAAAACAAAAAAAGAAAAAGGAAAAATATACCTGATAAATTAAATTTTATAATGCAATACATAAGATGCCACCAAAACAACCCTTAACTCTAAAATAGTGAGCATGTTAGAAATAGTTCACCACAGAAGACAGGAGAGGGAGCTGTTGTTTAATAATGGGTTGAGCCATCTCCTATAATACTGGGATTCTATATGAGTGCTGATTTGAATTCTGGCTGCTCTACTTCCAAACCAGTTATGTTAATGCTCCTGGGAAAGCAGCAGTGGATTCCACACATATTCTAACCCCTGGCACTTATGTAGGAGACCGATATGCAGTGATCCTCACCAGGTAATCAGCGAGCCCTGAGTACATGTAACTTCCCACAGTGACTGCCCAAAGTCCCAGCCATACCCTGAGCCCTCCATGCAGCATCAGTGTTCTCACAGTCCCAGCACACAAGCCTCCCACAGTGATGAGCACCCAGCCCCCCATTAGTTCTTCCCACCAAATTCAAGTTTCTCTGCTCTGCTGTTTGCTGGGTGTACAGACACTGGTGCGTCTATTACATATGTCCAAAATGATGCCTGCTCTCTATCAGCTTGTTACAAAATGCCAGTTTCAGGGTGGTCAGGGAGAGAGAAACACAGCAGGTACACTGTCCTACCTAGGGCTCCTAGCTGGATTCCCACCAGGATCTTTCTGCAACTTTATCACCAGTGGCTTGGGTTGCTCCAGTCTGGTCTCACTTCCTGAGCTGCTGCTGAGGTTCTTGGCTGCTGGGTTTCTGAGTTGTGCATGTCCACATTCTGCACATGGTCCACAGTGTCCCTCATTCGTGTGGAGTTTCCTCTGCCATTTTTTCCTTAACTCTTCCTTGAGACTGTACTCTCTCCACTTTTTTCATACTATCTTCTACAACAGTAAGCTCCCTCTATTCCTCCATCTTAATCTAATCCTTGGTTTATTCTTTCTCAAGAAATTCATCAATAGGCTTTTACTCATCTGTCCAATTGTTTATTATTGGGTTCAATAAATACTTATTGAACAACCAATGCATGTCCATAATAGTCACAGTGGACAGAAACATGGCTTTTAAATTTTAAAATTTTATAATAAAAATGATCATCTGTAAAAAAAAAAAAAAAAAAAAAAAAAAGAAGTGGAGCAAATGGGACTTGAACCAACACTCATATGGGATGCAGCACTTAAGGCCCTGCTGCGCCACAGCACTGGTCCCAGTGTTCCTTCTTATAATCTTTCCCTGGACCAGACTCTCACCCTTGAAGTGAAGACAAAACCCACCATAAAAATAACAGAAAAGCAAATGGAAGAGATACTTGGAAATGAAGTTATCTTTTCACTTGATGAACAATTTGATTACGACACAGTGACTCTAACTCACAAGTTAGAGACAGAGACCATCAAAGAGGTATGCAAGCAAAAAAGAATATCAACACAGACGAAGAGGAACCCTGTGATTGATTTATAGGGCATCTTTGTGTTTATTTTTACTTTGTTCTTACTCAAGTAACATTAGAATAAAAGACAAAAATCTCATATTAAAAAGGTTTTGTGGCTAGCGCTACGGCTCAATAGGCTAATCCTCCTCCTGCGGCGCCAGCACACCAGGTTCTAGTCCCGGTCGGGGCACCAGATTCTGTCCCAGTTGCCCCTCTTCCAGGCCAGCTCTCTGCTGTGGCCTGGGAGTGCAGTGGAGGATGGCCCAAATGCTTGGGCCCTGCACCGGCATGGGAGACCATGAGAAGCACCTGGCTCCTGGCTTCAGATTAGCATGGTGCACCGGCCACAGCAGCCATTGGGGGGTGAATCAACAGAAAAGGAAGACCTTTCTCTCTGTGTCTCTCTCTCTCTCACTGTCCACTCTGCCTGGCAAAAAAAAAAAAAAAAAAAAAAAAAAGGTTTTGTAACAGGCAGCAAAAATACATACATATGTGTGTGTGTGTGTGTGTGTGTGTATAACTTGTATCAACACTACAATCCTCTTATCTCTTCTGAAAAATCTCCTAGACTACCAATCTAGTACTACTTTTCATAAAGAATTCATAGGGGAAAAACACCTCTGTAGTTTATTTTCTAACTTCTCTATTAGAATAGAATTTTAAAATTATTAAAACTAGGGGCTGGCACCATGGCTCACTTGGCTAATCCTCCACCTGCAGTGCTGGCATCCCATATGGGCGCCGGGTTCTAGTCCCGGTTGCTGCTCTTCCAGTCTAGCTCTCTGCTGTGGCCAGGGAAGGCAGTGGAGGATGGCCCAAGAATTTGGGCCCCCATACCTGCATGGGAGACCAGGAGGAAGCACCTGGCTCCTGGCTTCGGATCGGTGCAGCACCAGCTGTGGTGGCCATTTTGGGGGTGAACCAATGGAAGGAAGACCTTTCTGTCTCTCTCTCTCATTGTCTAACTCTGTCAAATAAATAAAAAAAAAATTATAAAAACTAGAAGGGTGGGCATTGCAGCACAGCAGGTTAAGGGGCCAGTTGGTGTACCTAAATCCCATAGTGGAGTACCTGAGTTGCTCCCAGCTATTCCACTTCCATTCCAGTTCCTGCTAATAATATGCATTCTGGGAGACAGCACATGATGGTTCAAGTAATTCAGTCCCTGTCAACCTCATGGGAGACCCAGATGGAGTTCCAGGCTCCTAGCTATGGTTGGCTCAGCCTGGGCTATTGTGGGCATCTCATAAATGAACCAGTGGATGAAAGATTTCTCTCTCCCTCTGCCACTCAGTCTTTATAATAAATAAAAACAAATGGATAAACATTTTCAAAAACTAGAGACTATGTTTCATCATGTTACTAAATGGAAATATAATTAATTTAACACAGAAAATCAAAGCTTTTAAAATATTTATGTTTCCGAGTAGGTGCTTAGCCTAGCAGTTAATATGCCCATGTGCCACAACAGATTGCCTGGATTCAACTCCCAGCTCCAGCTCCTGACTCTAGCTTCCAGTTAACGCAGGGTCTGGGAGGCAACAGATGATGGCTCAAGTGATTGGGTTCCTGTCACCCAGGTGGGAGACCTGGATTGAGTTCCTGGTTCCTGGCTCCAGACCTAGTCTCAACCACTGTAGGCATCCGGGGAGTAAATCAGCAAATGGGAGCTCTGTCTCTCTGTCAAAAATCAAAACAAAACACCAAAATTGCCTTTCAATGTAGTAAAGCATAATCTCTGCTTCTTTGGCCTGGCTTGGATCATCTTCAAGTAGTTGCTCAGCAATGGCTTGGTCATCTGTAAATATTGAAAGCATCACTGGAAGACATTTACGGTAATAATCAACAGAAAAATAACAAACATTTATATGTTTAACAAAAACTTATTGCTGTGGATATTAACAGCACCAACCTCTCCCTAAACTGAGTGGCCTCCCTGTCCCTATGCTCCTTATTTTCAAGTCTGTTCTCATTGGTTCATGAAGTCTATTCTTTACCAATTATCTGTAATCTGTTGAAGAAAGAAACCCATAGGGAAGCTAAAAGAAATAAGTATATTTTTGCTGTCTTTAAACTCAGCCTAGGAAAATCCCATTCTACAGCTTTCTGGAAATAAAAACATCTTGCATTATTTGTGCTAATTAAAAAAAATAGGCCAGCACCATGGCTCAATAGGCTAATCCTCCACCTAGCGGTTCCGGCACCCTGGGTTCTAGTGCCAGTCAGGGCACCAGATTCTTTCCCGGTTGCCCCTCTTCCAGGCCAGCTCTCTGCTGTGGCCCGGGAAGGCAGTGGAGGATGGCCCAAGTGCTTGGGCCCTGCACCCGCATGGGAGACCAGGAGAAGCACCTGGCTCCTGCCTTCAGATCAGTGCGGTGCGCTGGCCGCAGCGCGCCAGCCATGGCGGCCATTGGAGGGTGAACCAACGGCAAAAGGAAGACCTTTCTCTGTCTCTCTCTCTCCCTATCCACTCTGCCTGTCAAAAAATAAATAAATAAATAAATAAATAAATAAATAAATAAATACTGAGGGGCCGTGCTGTGGTGTAGCAGGCTAAGCCTCAGCCTGTGGTGCTGGCATCCCATGTGGGCACCAGTACATGTCCTAGCTGCTCCTCTTCCTATCCAGCTCTCTGCTAATGGCCTGGGAAAGCAGAAGATGGCCTAAGTACACCCATGTGGGAGATCCAGAAGAAGCTCCTGGATCCTGGCTTTGGATCAGCCTAGCTCCAGCCATTGTGGCCATTTAGGAAGTGAACCAGTGATGGAAGATCTCACTGTATCTTCCTCTCTCTGTCTATAACTCTACCTTTCCAATAAATAAATAATCTAATAAGTAAATAAATAAAAACTGAAAAATTACCATGCAAATCTTTGGTTTTCTGAATTTGCTCTACAAAGTCTGGAAAGGAGCTGCTCATATCAGATTTCACCCATAAAGAAAATGCATAGGAAATGATCTGCAGTCTTTGATGACTAAAAAGGTAAAAAAAAATCAACAACTTGAGTCCAAAATCAATTGGTAAACTATCAGAATAACACAAGCAAAAGGATCAAATTTTTAAAACATATAATCAACTTGCATACCTAAACTGTAATTCTTTGTTCAGATTTTCAGCTATATCTCGCCGTTTTAGTAGCATAATCATTTCTTCATCTAAATCAACCTTCCTCTGAATTGGTATATATTTTATTGACATATCCTGCTTTATTTCTTCATATTTTTTTTCAAGATATTTCATGTGCTTAGTGAGTGCATCTAGACTGATGGACTCTCGGAGTGTCATGCCTGTAGGAAAAGGAAATAAATCAAACCAGCTAAGCCATTTGTGGAACTCTTGTGCTCAAACAGAAAGTCTTAGCAAGATAGTCAGATGGTTCACTATGTTAAGAAATAATTCAGAAATAGGGGCCAGCATTGTGGTATAGCAGATAAAGCCACCACCTATGATGCCAGCAGCTTGGGTCCCTGGCACCCATGTAGGAGACCTGAAGGCTCCTGTCTTCTGTCTAGTCCAGCCCTGGCTGTTGTGAGACCTTTTGGGGAGTGAACCAGCAGGTGGAAGATCTTTCTCTCTCTCTCTCTCCCTCTCTCCCTTTCAAATAAATAAAATAAATCTTAAAAAAAAGAAACAATTCAGAAATGGTAGCATATAGATATAGATATAGATAGCTTACTAAACATAAGTAGAATTAGCATAAAATTCTAAGTAGCTAACAGTTTTACACAAAATTAATGATGATTCAGTGCGGTGATTGTTCTGAGAACACACAAACTTTAGCAGCTGAAAAAAAAAATTGCTAGTGACCCCATCACCACACCCTGAAAACCCCTAAATATCACTATTGCTCATAACACCAAGAGCCTCTGCCCAACAATTCAGGATTTCACCAACAGATTTCTCTTTAAGTCTCCCATTGCTCTTATACATAGTGAACTCCAGGACAATCAGTTTATTCTTTCAAACACAAAACTTGGACGAGCCTGCTGCAACTTTCACTGCCTTCCTTTCTCACCCAGGCCGCTTGTTGACTTTAACGCACCCCTCAAAATTGTCTTCCTCTAGAAACCGCCCTGGATGAACACTGCTGGACTTTAATCATCACCTTATTCTAAAGCTTCTCAGCCTGTAATCAATCTGCCAGTCACTTTCTATTTATCTGTATGTGTCTTAAAAAATATATTTGCCTCCCTGTAACTTTGCCTTTCAAATAAATGAAGCTTTAGAAAAATTATATATATATATATATATATACATACATCTTTGTTTATTTAATTTGAAAGTCAGAACTATAGTGAGAGAGGGAGAGACAGATCTTTCATCTATGGTTCACTCCCTAAATGGCCACAATGACTGGGGCTGGGCCAGGCTGAAGCCAGGAGCTTCTTCCAGGTCTCCCATGTGGATGGCAGAGGCTCAAGCACTTGGGCCATCTTCTGCTGCTTTTCCCAGGCCATTAGCAGAGAAGTGGATTGGAAATAGAGCAGCTGGGACAAGAACCGGCACTCACATGGATGCTGGCACTGCAGGCAGCAGCTTTACCTGCTACACCACAATGGGAACACCAACATCGCACATAGAAGTGCCTGAGTTTGATTGCTGGATACATTTCCAATTCTAGCTTCCTACGAATGTGCAGTCTTGGAGGTAGCAGGTAACAATGCTCAAGTATTCAAGTCCCCATAACCCATATGAAAGACCCAGATTGAGTTCCAGGCTTCTGGCTTCAGCCTGGCCCAGCCTTGGCTGTGGCAGGCATCTGGGGAGTGAATCAGTAAATGGAAGATCGATCTCTGTCTCTTGCCATCCCCTGCTGTGTGTGTATCTGTCTCTCTGCCTTTCAAATAAACAAAAAAATTTTTTCAAAAAAGTTTTCCACCTAGTGATTTTGCCTCTAGACAAATACTTACCAAAATCTTCAAAAGTTGTGGATACCATTATCTACTTTTAAAATCTCTCCTTTCCCCTAGGATATTTGTAATTCCTCTATCCATCACACAAACTTAAACTTGTTCTTTTCTTTTTTTTTAAACTTAGAGTTATTGATATCCTAGATGCATTCCAGAACATATTCACTTTCTTAAAATGTGATAACTGAAGATGTGGCATGAGAAGGCAGTGACATGGACATGTATCTACAGTGTTCACCAGAACCTTACAATTTTCCATACTATACCAGTGGTTCTCAAACTTTAGAAAGTATCAGAACCAACCTGGACAACTGGACCCAACCACCATGATGAGGACCCAGCATGTCTGTGCAGGTTCCCAGGTGATGTTCTTGTTGATGCGGGAAGCACACTTTAAAAGTCACTGCAGGCCGGCACCGCGGCTACTCCTTCGCCTGCGGCACCGGCACACCGGGTTCTAGTTCCGGTTGGGGCACCGGATTCTGTCCTGGTTGCCCCTCTTCCAGGCCAGCTCTCTGCTGTGGCCCGGGAAGGCAGTGGAGGATGGCCCAAGTGCTTGGGTCCTGCACCCCATGGGAGACCAGGAGGAAGCACCTGGCTCCTGCCTTCGGATAGGCACGGTGCGCCGGCTGCAGCACACCGGCCGGGGCGGCCATTGGAGGGTGAACCAATGGCAAAAAGGAAGACCTTTCTCTGTCTCTCTCTCTCTCTCACTGTCCACTCTGCCTGTCAAAAAATAAATAAATAAAATAAAAAGTCACTGCATTATACTTCACGTAGCCCAGTCAGATGGGAATGCTCTCATCTTTCAGAGCTGCTTAAAGATTTCTCTCCTTGTTATATCTACCAATAGCCCTGACCACATCGAGTGCATAGCATACACTTGGAAGATGCACACGCATCAGAACATTTGTATCAGTTTCTGTAATGAGAAAAAACTGGACACAGCTGGGATTTCTCCCACATATTTTAAACAAAGTGCAGTACCTGGAATACGTGTTGATGGATCTTTAGAGAAAGTGCAATATGGTGTTTCTTTTGAATAATACTCTTCCCTAAGCTGTTTAATCTGATCTATTTCCAATTGGATTTTTGAGGAATTGTTTTCAATAATTCTCATCCTGAAAAACAAAAACAGAAAGGTTTTTGTCTCTTTCAACTATTTTAATCTTTAATTCATGACTTAAAACAGGTTAAATTATTATTTCATTTTGACTAATTATCATTTTGAACCATTATAGAGTAGGTAGAAGTTTAAAAAGCAATGATGTAAAAACTTAACTAACCTCACAAATGAACATTTTTTTTCACAGCATTAATAAAATCTCCTACTATGATTCTTAACCCTATTGGAAATCCTTAACTGTTAAATATAATAACCTGACCAAAGTATTGTTTATTCCCCATAGTGGAAAAGTACTTCTGCAACTTAAATTTTGTGTATGTGTACAGTTGCCTGTAGATGTTGTAACAAATTATTATAAATTCGGTATCTTAAAAAAATGAGTTTTTTTTAAAAGTCAAAAAAAAAAGAGGAATTTATTCTTTTACAGTCTGGAGGTCATAAGTCCAAAATCAGTATCACTGGGCCAAAACCAAAGTGCAGTCAGGGCCATGCTCCACAGGACAATCAGTTCTTTGCCTCCTCTAGCCTCTAGGGGCTGCAAGTGTTCTATGGCTGTATCACTCCAATCTTGAACCGTGGTCACAAGCCTTCCCCTCTGCCCCTGTCAAATCTCCCCCTGCCTTCCTCTTATAAGTGCATTTGTCATTATATCTAGTGCCTAACTGGATCATCTCCCTATCTCAAAATCCTAATTTTTTTTTTTTTTTTTTTGACAGGCAGAGTGGATAGTGAGAGAGAGACAGAGAAAAAGGTCTTTCTTTGCCGTTGGTTTACCCTCCAGTGGCCGCCACGGCCCGTGCGCTGCGGCCGGCGCACCGCGCTGATCCGAAGGCAGGAGCTAGGTGCTTCTCCTGGTCGCCCATGGGGTGCAGGGCCCAAGTACTTGGGCCATCCTCCACTGCCCTCCCAGGCCACAGCAGAGAGCTGGCCTGGAAGAGGGGCAACCAGGACAGACTCCGGCGCCCCGACCAGGACTAGAACCCGGTGTGCCGGCGCCACAGGCAGAGGATTAGCCTTTTTGAGCCGCGGCACTGGCCAAAATCCTAAATTTTTAAATTATATACATTTATTTATTTGAGAAGAAAGGTAACAAAGAGAGAAACAAAGAAAGAGGGAGAGAGAAACAGAGATCTCACACCCACTGGTTCACTCCCCAAATGTCAGGAATGGTGAAGCTAGGCTGGCCAAGCTGAAGCAGGAAGCTGGGAACTCAGTCTGGGTCTCCAGTGTGGGTGGCAGGAACACAACTACTTGAGCTGTCACTTGCATTAGCGGGAAGCTGGAAGCAGAAGTAGAGCCAGGACTTGAACCCAGGCACTCTGACAAGGTATGTATATGTCCCAAGCAGTATCTTAATGGCTGTGCCAAACACCTATCCCAAAATACTTAATTTAATCACAGCTGCAATAACCTCTTTTCCAAACAATGTTAACACTTAATTGGTCCCAGGGATTAGGACCTCACATCTTTAGTGTCACTATTCGGTACCTTTGATACTAGACGAAGTACAGCATATAAGATAAAACTGAGTTCATCCCAGCAGTGGGAATGGTTACAGAACAAGAGGCATGGTAGGCATTACTTGAAGTTTACCTCCTACTTATGTTGGCCCAGGAAAGAAAACACAGGCTAAAATAAACTAGGCATTGTTACAGAAATGACACTTTTTAAAGAACAGCAACTAAGACTTTATGTGAGAGGGGGCTGTGGAAAGACATATAAGGACTACTACAGTGGGGCTGTTCAGCAAGGAAGGAAAATCTGGCTCAACTTCAAATAGAGCACCGGCAAGTGGGAATTTACAAGCAAGGATAAGGGTGGGAGTCACCGGACAGAAAATTACCGAGAGGACATATCAGGGGTGAGGAGATGATCTGGCTAAATTTTCCTAACAGGAGTCTTGATAAAGGCAGGCCAGGATGATTAGATATGCCCTGGAGAATGGTCAGGATGAGGAATTTGGTAAGATTTTTGAGGATGATCAAACACCAAGGGTGAGGACCTGTTTAAATGATGGGATCACTGTTAACACAGGACGAATATGGATGAATGTGGAAGTCCAACAGTGAAGTTTACTTGAAAAAGTTCAGGGAAGGCTGAGCAGAGTTCAATCAGGTAGAAAATCTGTCAAGCATAATAAATGTCACGGCGTTTGTAGCGAATTAAAAACCAGTTCGTCAGCAGAAAACTGATGCCTGCTTTCAATTATTACAGAGTTCTTGGTAACTACAGTTGACTCAGAGTAAAAACCTGGAAACTTACAAAAGAGGAATAACGGAATAAAATATCCTTTGCCTTTCTCCCAAATAAATTTGTGTTTATAGAAAAAAGATGTTACAAGTAAACAGACTTTCAAAATAATTTAAACCAGGGACTCAGACACTTGTATATGAATATTCACAGTGACTCACAATGGCCTGAGTTGGAAACCCAAGTGCCCATTAATAGATGAATGGGTAAACAAAAAGTGGTGTATCCATAAAGTGAGATATTGTTTGACCATAAGAAGAAAGGCAGGTCAATACATGTCACCACATGTATAAGAAGCCTGACCGCTGCTCCCTTCTATGCTACTGCTATGCTCTCTCTAGTTTTGAAAACGTCACTATGGTGATTCTAGTTGATTGTTTTTCAGCATTTATCATGCTTGGGATTCCTTGAATCTGTGAATTTGGGATCTTTCACCAGTTCTAGAAAATCCTTAGCCATTGTCTCTTTATAATTCAATGAATGTTAGAATATTCAGAGTTGTGCAACTGACACCACTATTTAATTTTAAAACATTTCATCGGCCGGCGCCGCGGCTCACTGGGCTAGTCCTCCGCCTAGCGGCGCCGGCACACCGGGTTCTAGTCCCGGTCGGGGCACCGGATTCTGTCCCGGTTGCCCCTCTTCCAGGCCGGCTCTCTGCTGTGGCTGGGGAGTGCAGTGGAGGATGGCCCGGGTGCTTGGGCCCTGCACCCCATGGGAGACGGGGAGAAGCACCTGGCTCCTGGCTCCTGCCGTCAGGCCGGCGCACCAGCCGTGGCGGCCATTGGAGGGTGGACCAACGGCAGGGGGAAGACCTTTCTCTCTGTCTCTCTCTCTCACTGTCCACTCTGCCTGTCAAAGAAAAGGAAAAAAAAAATTTTCATCAATTCAAAAATAAGCCTTATATTTATGAGTGGTCTGCTTGATGGAACAAAGACATAAGCCGTAGCTATTCTCGCTCATTGCCCAAAAGATAGATAAACACTGGAATTTATTCCTTGCCCTTAAATCTCAATTGGGTCTCACACCCCATTGCCTTTACACCCCACCCCTACCCCCCAGGTTCCCAAGGCCCTGCACTGCCACCTGAAAGACCAGTTCCAGGAATTCACTTCCGCTGCCCCCTAACCCACTCCCATCCCTAGCCCTCCTAAAATATAAAAAGGCCCGCCCCTGGGGTCAGGGTCTTCTGCCATGTGTTCCGTCAATGTGCACACCAGCAGTTGGTCACCCACCTCTGCGAATTTATTTTCTCTGAATAAATTCGGTCTGGCTGTAGATTCGTACACTGCCTCCTCTCTATTCTGTGCCTCTTTTCCTAACACTGCTGAGCAGAAGGCAATTTTTCATGCAGACCTCAGGGGTAGACCAGTTTACCTCTAGTCCACTCTACCAAGGTGTAGCCCTTTATTCAAAGTAGACCACACCCCTTGAACAGACCCAGGACTTGGTCTCTCTCTCCTATGGCACAGTAAAACCTGAAACTCACAGTACTAGTTTTAACAAATGTTCCTAGAGCCAAAGCAGTTTCAGTGCTTTGCTTATCTTTTGTCTTCTTTTAGATTTTGCCCTGATAATCTCTTACTATCTCAGCAGCTCTCTGATGCTTCTTAGGAAATAATTTATGTAGCATCTTTCACTAAGAGGAGTCTATCCCAACTTCTAGCCAGCCATATCACCACAAATGGATATCAAACTTCACATAAGATTCTAAGATGATTTGAAATGATCTATAGGGGCTGGCCCCTTTAGATCATATAGTTAACAGCAGGTTAACGCCCTGGCCTGAAGCACTGACATCCCATATGGGCGCCGGTTCAAGTTCCAGCTGTTCTGCTTCTGATCTAGCTCTCTGCTATGGCCTGGGAAAGCAGTGGAAGATGGCCCAAGTCTTTGGGCCCCTGCACCCGCGTGGGAGACCTGGAGGAAGCTCCTGGCTTCGGATCGGCACAGTTCCAGCCATTGAGCCCAATTGAGGAGTTAACCATCAGACGAAGACCTCTGCCTCTCCTCTCTCTGTGTAACTGACTTTCAAATAAATAAATAAATCTTAAAAAAAAAATCTATAAAGACAATTTATCTGGCATTTGCCAAATGTAACACTGAAAATGTAACAGTGAGCATTTTATCATCTCCCAATTCATTACTTATCTTTGTGCATCAAACATTAAGTGCTTTAATTCAGATGGTAATCAAGAAATATCAAATCTGCCATGCAAGGTGTTACCAAGAGTGATAACCTGCCTTCCTTCCTGTATGACATCATCACAACTCATCTCCAGGTAAACTAAGAGCTATTAGAAAATTATCAAACGTAATCACCACTTCTTACTTGAAATAAGTAAAAAAAAATGCAATCGTTATTTCAAGTTAGTAACAGAAAAATATGACTTTAAGGTAAAACTAAAGAGAGAAAGAACCACTGATTCATGTTACACTGGCTAGCTGTAACAATCAAGTCACAAGTATCACCTGTCAGGCTGGTTACTAATGTACTTACTTTGCTTCGAGTTGTGTAATTCTTCTCTTGTGATACACGAAAGCTGTGGGCTCTGCTGCCAAAACTTTAAGTTTTCCATGAAGAAAAAATGTAGTCCTTCGGCCTTTCTTTATTGTCTCAACAAAGGCATCATATTCTTTTTTGATTGAAGTAAGAATGGATTTGTATGCAGTGACATATTCTATTACCTGAAATATGATTTTTCTGCCTATGGTATAGATTTTTTTCTAGAACACAATGGATCTAATGCCTTGCAAAGAGCTTACAGATTATTTTTCGAATGAAATGATTAGCAATTAGAAATCTAAAAATTTTACGGCAAGCTCCAACATGACTGGGTACTAAAAAACAACTGGTATTTACTTAGTAGGTGTTTGCTCAGGACCAATATGGTAGATACTGTGAGCTTACATTTGAGAAAAGGACCCCAGGCTTCTTCTAGTTCAACACACACTATATGGGGTCAGTTAAAACTAACATGAGACCAAATTTTCCTGATTCTGTAGCTTTTAAACATATATATATTACTCTCTCCAAATGTCATCTTTTTTCATTTAGACCTTAAAATCCATCTCCCTGTCTTTCTAACCTATCAGCTCCTACTGGTCAGTCAATACTCTCAATTCCTAATTGTGTTTCTATTCTCAAGATATCAAGTGCAAGTGTCAAAAACTCCACATCAATGTATTTTCATGGCTTCTAATGCTGTTTAAGCACAGAATGTTCCTGAAATTAACCTAAGAAAGCACAACAAAAGAAATGAGGTGCCCATAGAGAAGAAAAGATCAAGTAGGATCTGAGGTAAGAAAAGCCTGACTCTCCATTGTATACTCTGATTTACTAGTTTGTATATTTTCTCTCTCTGTCTTGTGTATGAGTCATCCTTCCAGAAATAATAAATGAGAAAAAAATTGTTTCAATGAGTTAGAGAACAACAGAAAAGTTACAACTTTTTGTTCCCAAATTCTGCTCATGATGATTTCAGAAGGGACTGATGTACAAAGGGAACAGATGTGATCTTGCTGATCTTCTCTGCTAGCTGCAATTATGCTTTCTGCCCTTGACACACCCCTAGGCTAGTTTCCCTCACTTGCTCTTTAGCTTAAAAAAAAAAAAAAAAAAAGCTAGAAAAAGTTATCCAGGTAGATGTACTGTCTAACAAGAAATGACACAGAGATTTTTAGTTGCTGGCAAGTGCCAGGAGAGGACATTTCAGTGGGGATATTGGTTGCCTTTGACTTATCCACACTCCCCAGGAACCCAAAGCAGGAATCTGTAATAAAACGGAGGTCATCAACAGCTGGTCCTCCTGAGTAGGCACCTGCTGCTCCTGGACATGCTCTATTTCACAGACCCCTGTGAGCTGCTCCAACAACCCAAGACAAGTCAGACGCAGTAAGGGGCTGATAACAGACTTGCAGTGATGTGACCAGCTCCCAGTTCTGGTTGTCAGAAGAAACAGAGTTCAGAACATTCATAGGAACCTTTAAGAATGCAAAGAAAATGCAGCAAAGCAGAGGATGCACTCTGGCACACTATATGTAGCATATAGTTGGCAACTTTGACCCGCAAAATATTCTAAAATTTAGCAAATTTTGTCCAAAAAACCATATATTCAGCTTCCCTTGAGAAATCTGAAAAATATACCAACACAGAATCCCCATTTCTTCCGCCTGCGGTGCCGGCACACCCGGTTCTAGTCCCGGTTGGGGCGCCGGATTCTGTCCCGGTTGCCCCTCTTCCAGGCCAGCTCTCTGCTGTGGCCCGGGAGCGCAGTGGAGGATGGCCCAAGTACTTGGGCCCTGCACCCCATGGGAGACCAGGAGAAGCACCTGGCTCCTGGCTCCTGCCTCCGGATCAGCGTGGTGCACTGGCTGCAGCGCGCTGGCCGCGGCGGCCATTGGAGGGTGAACCAACGGCAAAGGAAGACCTTTCTCTCTCATCTCTCTCACTGTCCACTCTGTCAAAAAAAAAAAAAAAAAAAAAAAAAGAATCCCCATTCCTTAATGAGAATACTAGCTGGAGCTTTACTTTGCCTTGGTTCAGTTTACCACAGACTCCTCCGTTCCTCATTCTCTTATTTAACTCTTTTCTAGTATCTTCCTAGCCTCTGTAGGCATTGGAACATGCGACTCCTGAAACAACGTTTCTATCAAACTGAAGAAAACCCCAACTTCACCTATCTGATACCAGAGCCCGAGGAAGAAGAGGAATGTCATCCATTCCATCTGAATGTCTTGGACATTGTACAAAATACTACTAGGAATACAAACGGCCAGCCACTTTCCAAAGTCCCGATGCCTCTGCACGACACCCATTTCTGTAGAGCCTCACTCTTCTGAGCTTTGGTCTTCTTTGATTAATAGGTCCTTGGCTTGCTCTACACTCCATCCCCAAATCTTAGTATATGAGTCCCAGACCCTTGATTCAGACACCACTCTCTAGGCTACACCATTTTAAACATTATTTGGCATTTGTTCTCCAGTTCCAAGTATTAAGAGATGCAAGCTGACACTTTTATCTTCTTCCCAACTAGAATCTTCCAAGATGGAAAGGAAATCTGAGAAACCCGTCATTAATAGCTCGTTTATAATCTGATATGCTGGAATGACAGGAAAATGAAAAGGGTCAATTGTAAGAAGCTAGAAGCTTCTCAGGGGCAGCACTGTGGTGCAGTGGGTTAACCTGCCACCTGCAGTGCCAGCATCCTGGACACCAGCTCAAGTCCCAGCTGCTCCATTACCGATACTGCTCCCTGCTGATGGCCTGGGAAAGCACTGGAAGATGGCCCAAATCCTTGGGTTCCTGAACCCACATGGGAGACCAGAAGAAGCTCCTGGCTCCTGACTTCAGCCTGGCCCAGTCTTGGCTGTTACAGCCATTTTGGGAGTGAACCAGCAGATGGAAAATCTCTCTCTCTCTGCCCCTTTCTCGTTCTAACTCTGTTTTTCAACTAAATAAATATTCGAAGAATAAAAAAGTAAATATAGACTCTTCCCTGTCCTTAAAGATAGGATTCTTTACAATGTACACTTTTACAACATACACTTAGCCTAGATGGATAGTGTGGAGGGTGGAGAGAAAAGGAACACAGACTATAGATGAGATAGTTTTCATTTAACTCCGTGTGTTTTCCCTAAGAATTAAATTTACCAACATCACCAAAACAACTTCACCATAACTATACTAATGTAAAGCAGACAGCTGTTCATGTAAGAAAAATTCCGACAAGAGTTAGCCTTTGGAGATGCCAAGATAAGCATGGCACGGTTAGGACCTTCTTTTACTGATTTCACACAGCTAAGAGTCTTGGTGTGACTCAAGAATTATGGCCGGCACTGCGGCTCACTAGGCTAATCCTCCGCCTTGCGGTGCCGGCACACCGGGTTCTAGTATCGATTGGGGCGCCGGATTCTTTCCCGGTTGCCCCTCTTCCAGGCCAGCTCTCTGCTGTGGCCTGGGAGTGCAGTGGAGGATGGCCCAAGTGCTTGGGCCCTGAACCCCATGGGAGACCAGGATAAGCACCTGGCTCCTGCCTTCGGATCAGCGTGGTGCGCCGGCCGTGGCGGCCATTGGAGGGTGAACCAACGGCAAAGGAAGACCTTTCTCTCAGTCTCTCTCTCTCACTGTCCACTCTGCCTGTCAAAAAAACAAATAAAAAAAAGAATTATGAAATCTATTCAAGACACTACCTTTATGTAAACATACCTAATGCAATATGATTTGTCATAACAACATGCAAAATGAAGTTAACTGTGCAATGTATTGATTGTAAGATAAATTTTCTGGATAACTTAAAAGGAAGGAAAACTTTGGTCTCTCTA
The DNA here is from genome assembly GCF_964237555.1 of Oryctolagus cuniculus. Taxonomy (NCBI): domain Eukaryota; kingdom Metazoa; phylum Chordata; class Mammalia; order Lagomorpha; family Leporidae; genus Oryctolagus; species Oryctolagus cuniculus. The sequence goes on along the minus strand of NC_091433.1, from coordinate 147,364,918 downwards.
TTTTATATTCTTACTGATCTGTACCAATTTTCTTCATTCTACTGGTAGGCACTTATCACTACTTTGTGCTCACTTTTCCTGAGAGTGAAGTACTGAGATTTTTAGAGAAGAAAGGAGATTCATTGCATCTAATGTTTACAAATTAAGTAAAAGACTGAGTTCCTGTTTTGCCTGTGGCTGTTTTACTCAGAGACCAGTAGTTTATTGAAATCTTAAGGTAAGTGCTTCCTCTAGGCAAGGAGGAAAGTTGTTGATTTCACTATGTTTTAACTGTCAGAGCATCTTCCAAGGGAGGGTGAAAAAAAGACAGTTCAAACAATTAGGTCAATGAGCAAACTGAAATTGTTTATAGGGGAAGAAAAGACATTTCTAAACCATAAGGAGCAGAATAAAATGTTATAAAAAAGACATAACATTTCCTAATTTGAGCGCCATATTTCTCATGGTAAGTCCAGTCAAACCTCTAGTTTACCATGTCTATCTTGATCTCTAAGTAGAAGAGGTCTCAGTTTAATATGTTAGATTAAATTTAAACCAATACTTTAATGATACCACAAATTTAAAATAAGGAACACATTGGGTGATTACTTAAGGCCCAGTTGCTAATGAAATAGATATTTTCAGAAGTTAGGGTTAAAATGACTATCACAGTCAGGTTGTTGACCAAAAAGTTATTGCCTGCTCTTAAACTAACTGAAACAATGATTAACAGTTGGGTAATACCCATATAAACCCACAATTGCATTTTCCCCATCACCCCTTCCTGAAAAATTGGATGAACTCAAGACTGAGAGTGGAGTCCGGTCAGACACGCAGGGGTGCAAGCCAGGCAGGAGTGCTGGTTGCCAAGACAGTTAATTTCCACCCTCAGGAACACTTCCTCGTCTTAAAAGGATTATGATACCTTATCAAAAACATTGCGGTATATGATGTAATACTCATCAGCAGGTCCTTCCTCATTACAGCCCACTCTTTCCGTTTCTGTAATTATGTATCTTTGCATATTTTCCAAAAATTCCTTGTCACTGCTACTAATGATAGGAGGGAGAACTGCATGTTTATTTATTTCTTGGACTGACATAAGTCACAATCCGCACACTTGTTCACCAGAGAAACTTTAAGTCGTGACCTGCTTTTGCAATAAAGTAAAACTGTGATAAGCCTGAAAGGGGGGAAAAAAGAACATAAATTAGTACAAAGCTTTAACAAAATTAAATCAGATATTGATCCAAACAACGTGTGTTTGAGGAAGAAAGGAGCTCTTCTCTTACTAACCAAGTACAGCTCCTCGCATAGAAGACACTAAGCACACTAGCAAAGTCTCTGGTTTGCGCAGTGGAGAAAAGGCCGGGAGGACCCAGCGGCTCCCACTTGGCCTGCCTGGCCCCTAGAGCACCCCATTCGGGCTCAGAACCTATTCGGGCATCCTCTCAGGGCCTTCACCAATTCACTCAACGTCCAAACTTAGAAATTCTGTAACCAAATAACCACTCTGCAGGCTTCTTTGCAGTGTCTTCGTGTTAACAGCTGAAAACCGCAGGGGCCGGCGTTGAAGCGCAGGAGGGGTAGGCCACTGCCTGCGACTGGTGCATCCCATTTGCGCTCCGGTTCCAGTCCCGGCTGCTCCACTTCCATCCAGCTCCCTACTAATGGGCTTGGGGAAGCAGCGGAGGAGGGAGGGCCCAAGAAAAAAACACCTTTTGAAAACTACAGAGATTCTCAGCAGATTAAACCGTTTCAGAGTGGTGCAAAAGCCAGAATCTTCCTGAGGCTAAGAAACGTAAGGGCTGACGGCAGAGATTTTTAGGACTTCCTATTTTCCCGTTTGCCTGGACTCGGCCCCAAGGATTTCCTCCCCTGGAAGCCCAGGGATCGGCTGGCAGACAGCTGCCTCTGTGAGTGGGTGAAGGACGCTTTCCCGCCCGGCGTTCCTGTCCTGCCCCTTAAGGTTTCCCTCCTAGTCATTTCCGGCTCGTTCCCACCCCGCCCTAACCATTACTCTGCCTCATGCCTTCTCGCGTCCTCACCTGAAGCCCTTTCTCCAAACACCATATCCAGTACTTGCACATAGTAACTAAGGAACCCAGGGTGTGGAACTGCATCTTGGGACAAGCAGTCCTAGCTAGAGGAGAGCATCAGAAAACTACAATTCCCAGAATGCACCTCCGTTTCCTTCTGCCTCTCCAGTGGGGCCTCTCCCCCGAGCCCGCCTCCTGTTAAAGACCCTCCCAGCCACGTTGACTGTATGGGAAAAGCCTTTTAAAACCATTTTAAAATTTTAAATACACCGTCTTGAGAGCATTCTGAAGGTGACTGTCAGAAATAAGCGCAGGCTAGGAAGACGTGAGAGTCACGATGCAATACGGCAAATGGCTAGGCACCCGCTGTATCAGGGCTCAGGCATCTGGTGTGGCCGCCTAAGAGGCGGGGCCTTCGGCGGGGGTGCCGGGAAACCCCGTGGGCCGGCGGCGCTCTTCCTTTTCGATCCGCCATCTGCGGTGAGTGTGTGCTCTGGTGCCGCTCTCAGGCCAGGGGCCTGGGCGCTGTCGTGCTCCTGTGTCCCAGGTCTAATCGGGTTCTTCTTTTCCTTCAGCGCAGGTGGGCCCGCCACCAGGATGCAGATCTTCGTGAAAACCCTTACGGGGAAGACCATCACGCTCGAGGTACGATCGGGTGGTGCGAGAGAAAGCCCGGGCCTGAATGAGGACTTGGGGTGGTATTGCGGGACGGGCGCTGTGTTCCAGCTTTTCGAGAATGCCTGGGAATTGCGGTTCTGAAGCCGTGCTCCGAATGCGGGTGGTTTTGCCGAGCAAGGGCCCGGGGCCTGACTTTCGTTAGTGTCGGGACTTGCCCTCGGTGGTCCCGGCCGGCCAGCCGCAGCAGAGGCCCGGCGGTGGCAATGAGGCGCTCCTCGCTGGCCGGCGTGAGCACGTGGGGCCGGGGGCCGCCGCCCGGTCTCGGCTGGGGCAAGGAGCCGGCTCTGCTTCCCGGTCGTAGTTTGGAAAGGTTGCCCACCCAGCCTGGCTCAGTGCTAACAGTCAAATGGAACTAAATGCGTTTTTATTCCAGTGGTTTTTTTCTTTGTGTAACCAACATGCTTGCATTTCACAACTTTTAGGTTGAACCCTCGGATACAATAGAAAATGTAAAAGCCAAAATCCAGGATAAGGAAGGCAAGTAGTATTTGATAGCTCAGGAAAACTAACCTGGGTGTAGGAGCCAGACACACTGATGGCTCCTGGTGGGGTGGGATGAGATCAGGTAACCCGGCTAAAAAACTTTTTAAGTAACAGTGCCCTCGGTTTATTGTGAAATGACATAGTAGACACAAGCTTGTGAGCACGGAGCCGAGCTGCATGACTGGAATCTTTGCAGTGATTCCACATGAGTGAATTTTGTCAAGTTACTTAGTTCTCTAGACCTGTTACCTGTGCTGTGTGTAAAAGGAAATTTACAAAATTAACAAATAATGTGATGGAAATATGTAAACACTTAAAATTGTGCCTGACCTGCAATAGTGGTTGGGGTCAGCTGTTGGTACCATTTATTTAGTTCAGGATTACTTGTAAACCTGGGCAAATGACACTGTTCTACCATCTTGGTTTTTTTGTGTTTTTTGTTTTGTTTTGTGAACTTCATTAGGAATTCCTCCTGATCAGCAAAGACTGATTTTTGCTGGCAAGCAACTGGAAGATGGACGGACTTTATCTGACTACAACATTCAAAAGGTAACGTTTGGGGAAAGGAGTAGCCCATTTAAAAACAAACAAACAAAAAAAAAACAAACAAAAAACAAAAAAACCCTGTTTTGGAAATTTGCTATGTAAAGGTGGGGAAAACAGATCAGATTCTGAGGTGTCACAGGAGCACTGGTGTAGTTTCTTGTAGTCGGTTTGACACCCCATGGTATGATTTAATACTTTTAATTTCTGAAAACTAACCAAGAACCACATACTCGGGAGTGGGGGATCCCTCTCAGGTGGTATTGTGTGCTGTCTGCACTTAACTAGAAGGTGTGTGACGCTGGTTGTCCATTCTCATTGCACTATGGAAGCTGTTTGGTTCTGTTACACACAGGAGTCTACTCTTCACCTTGTGTTGAGACTTCGTGGGGGTGCCAAGAAAAGGAAGAAGAAGTCTTACACCACTCCCAAGAAGAATAAGCATAAGAGAAAGAAGGTTAAGCTGGCTGTCCTGAAGTACTATAAGGTGAGCCACTTGAAAGTGATGGGGAGACTTTCAGTGAAGTCAGGGTTTGTTGGAAACAATTTTCTTTGTAATATATCGGTATTTTCTTATGGAGTGAGCAGATTTGAATATCCAGTATAACCACTTTTGCTTGAGTGGAGTATTCCAAAAATGACAGTTTAAAAATAGTTTTCTCTCCCCCTTTGGTATTTGAATGAGCTTCTGTAATGCAGCTCAGCTCTAGCTGCCTGCTCCAAATGAAGGTTCTGAGTCTGTTGTATGTCAGTTCTGGACTTAGCGTAAGCGCTTGTGCACAGCTGGACACTGACTTCAATGGAAGAGGTCCCGAGACTTCTGGATGTGGGTTTATAAGCACTAAGCTGCCTGCATTGTGTATTAGAAGAGGCTCAGTGTTCTCAGTCACGTAGACTTTAGGATGTGCTGGGGAAGTTCTCTTAACAGCAGGTTTGTGCTTTCAGGTGGATGAGAACGGCAAGATCAGTCGGCTGCGTCGCGAGTGCCCTTCAGATGAATGTGGTGCTGGCGTGTTCATGGCCAGCCACTTCGACAGACATTACTGTGGCAAATGCTGTCTGACTTACTGCTTCAACAAACCAGAAGACAAGTAACTGTATATGAGGAGTTAATAAAAGATGTTAACATACTTGCCTGTGAATTTTACTGCAGTGCTTTAGCTACTGGTTTTTGAACTTTGAAATGATGGTCCCAGTGTTTGGCAGTGCCTCTGTGGTGCTTAAGTGTGAAGATCGAAAGATCTTGGTGTTTTCATAGTAAACTTAAACTACTAAATTTTGGCAGGGAGACATTGAGTTGTGCTAAATATTTGCTTTCTGGTATTTCTGCCAGTTTCTTGAGGTGACATCCCCACAGTAGACACTTTGGGTCAGATATCTGGGGGGCTGCCAGCATCCCTGGCCTCTGCTCACTTGATGCCAGCAGTCCCATTCTTCCTTGCTCCCTAGTTGAGACTCTACCTTCCCAGAGTCTACAACATGCATCTGACACACAAGAAATCTGAAGTATCTTGAGGGGGAGGGGGTTCCAGTGGGAGGTTTGCTGTCTGTAGTACAAGGGAACACATCTGTCTACTCAGTGCTGCACCTGAACTTGGGAATTTTAAACTTTAATGCTCCACTGGATGAATCCAAACAAAGGAAGAATTATTAGTACTAAGAAGTAAGTTTCAAGCTCATTTGATTGATCCCTGCCAACCAACTCTTGTTACTATTTATTTATTTGAAAGGCAGAGTTGGGGTGAGATCTGCTGGTTCACTCCACAGATGGCTGCAATAGCAAGGAGCTCCATCCTGGTCTCCCATGTGGGTGGCAGGGGTCTAAGCACGTCTTCCCAGGCCATTAGCAGGTAGCAGGGAGAAGGATCAGAAGTGGAGCAGCCAGGAACTGAATGGGCACTCACGTGGGACACCAGTGTCACAGGTGGCTTTCCCAACTATACCACAATACCAGCCCCAGATGCCTGCCATTCAACCACAGCATACACTTAGATTTAGTGATACACTAACAGTTGCCATATTGCTAATCTTTGTAAGGTACTGGACAGTAAAGCAAGACACTGGGTCTTTTTTAAAATTTTCATTTTAATCAAAAGACAGACATATCCTCCATTTACAGGCTCACCCAAATACCCACAAATGCTTTGGGCCAGGACCAAAGCCAGGAGCTTGGAGCTCAACCTGGGCCTGCCTTGGGAGTAGCAGAGACCAAAGTACTTGCACCATCCCCTGCCTCAACAGGGTGCATCTTAGCAGGAACCTTAAGTGAGAAGCCCAGACTCAGGACCAGGCACTCCGTTCCAAATGCCCAACCCATTTTTAATTTAAAATCCTGGATCCCAAGAAGTCTTAGCTAAAACTTCCCTTTCTTCGTAACAAACAATTTCATCACCCACTTTAAATTCTACCTTTTCTTCATCTAAACTGAGGCCACAATCCATTCCAGTTTTGATAATCGAAACGTCATCTTTATGGTGTTTCAGTGAAGTTAGTGAGCCTTAAAAAAACAAAAAAAGTATACTCAACACATGACAAGTAAATACCACATGCTACATAGCTTAGTATTAAGAGGAAAATTGTTAAAATTTTTAGAAGTTAACAGTCCTGTCATGGCAAATGGAACTAAACACTGGGAAGCAAAGCTTATTATCAATAAGATTTGATTTGGAGAAAACGATCTTAAGTGTACCGGTTTTAAGGCACATGGAGACTTGCAGATGATGGGATTGTATTTAGGACTGGAGTGGGAAAAAAGATACACTGCAGGTAGAAGGTTAAGTTATAAATGACAGGAATAAAAGTTCAGGAAGTCGGAAGACAGGCAATCCTGGAGGAGTCAACAGCAAAAAAGAGATGGCCTTCACGGATGATGGGAGTAGGAGATTTCAGATGCTACACAGCAGATTTTGGAGACAATATGATATTATAGAAACAGATTTGATGTACTTACCCCTCCAAATAATATGTCCATTACGGATTAATTTAAATTTTTTTTGTTTTTCTAAATGTCCCTTTAGGACTCGGCATCCAGCCACAGGCACTTTTTTCTTCCCTTCTGTTACAGAGAAGGTAGCAAGGATTGAAGCTTCACCTTTGGGAAGAGAACAAATTACAGTAAACAGGATTCCGAGAAATAGGACTTTTGACAGAGTACAAGAATTAAATGTGAGAAAAATACAAACTCAAGTCCTGGTTTCTCCAAACTTTATTTTCCGGATCAATAATAGGAATAAAAACAAATGAAAATCCTTGGGTGTTCCCCTGGCCTGTGAAAGCTTAGTTTTCAGCTTTCCTGCAGTATGTCTTCATCGCACATTATCTGACAATCTCACCACCAGTAATTTATATCAAGATTACTAATTTTGTGACCCACTTTTGCCACAGACTGAAAATTAAGACAAATTCCAATAACACACACTATAATATGTACGATTTTCTAGGAAGCTGACTGTGTAACAGCATTTATTAGTGTTTTTGACTGGTATGCTTGCTCACTCTGTCTTTAGCATGTCAGAAAGGCCCAACATAAATCTGTATGTGGATCAAAAATCCAAAACCAAATCTTATGAGGAAACATCAGACAAATTCAAACTAAGGTATACTATACAAAGTTGCTGGCCTACATACTTAAAAAATGCAAAGGTTAAAAAGTACATGCTCAAGCTGACTTGCCCCAAACGGTAGAGTTAGAAACATACCAGGGGATTCCAAATCAATCATCAAGGTGGCATGTACCAATGCCATCTCACTAGTCCAAGTGCTCAATTTCTGTTCACAATTGATCATAATGATAGGACTAAGAACCAAAGGGATCACACAAACAAGACTAGTGTCTGCTAATACTAACCGATAGAATAAAAAAAGGAGAGTGATCCAACATGGGAAGCGAGATACACAGCAGACTCATAGAATGGCGGATGTCCTAAACAGCACTCTGGCCTCAGAATCAGCCCTTAAGGCATGCGGATCCGGCTGAAAAGCCCATGAGAGTATTTCAGGCATGGAAAGCCAAGACACTCTGGCAAAAAAAAAAAAAAAAAAAAAAAAAAACCAACCAACCAACCTAAATGAAAGATCTCCACAAGTGAGATCCCAGTGGAAAGAACAGGTCATCAAAGAAAGAGGTACCTTTCTCTGAAGGGAGGAGGGAACTTCCACTTTGACTATGACCTTGTCTAAATATGATCAGAGTTGGTGAACTCAAAAGGCTTCCATAGCCTTGGCAGCTCATGACAAGAGCCTAGGGTGATTACTGATGCCATAAACAAGAGTGTCAATTTGTTAAGTCAACAACAGGAGTCACTGTGCACTTACTCCTCATGTAGGATCTTTGTCCTTAATGTGCTGTACACTGTGATTTAATGCTATAACTAGGACTCAAACAGTATTTTTCACTCTGTGTTTCTATGTGGGTGCAAACTGTTGAAACCTTTACTTAATATATGCTAAACTGATCTTCTGTATATAAAGAGAATTGAAAATGAATCTTGATGTGAATGGAAGGGAAGAGGGAGAGGGGAGGGTTGCAGGTGGGAGGGAAGTTATGGGGGGGGGAAGCCATTGTAATCCATAAGCTGTACTTTGGAAATTTATATTCATTAAATAAAAGTTAAAAAAATTACATAGATTGAGGGATGGTTCAGATTAAATGAGCCTATAGAAATAATAACCACTAGGAGCAGGCATTGTGGTACAGCAAGTAAAGCCAACACCTACAACAGCCGCCTCCCACATGGGAGCTGGTTTGTGTCTTGCTGCTCCACTTCTGTTCCAGCTTCCTGCTAATGGCCTGGGAAAAGCAGAAAATGTCTCAAGTGCTTGGGCCCCTCACATTCAGGTGGGAGACCTGGATAAAGCTCCTGGCTCCTGGCTCCAAAAAACCCAGTCCTGGCTGTTTCAGCCATCTGGAGAGTGAATCAGCAGATAGAAGATCTCTCTGCCCTCTCCACACTACTCCTTCTCTCTATAATTCTGACTTTTTTTTTTTTTTTTTGACAAGTATAGTTATAGACAGTGAGATAGAGAGACAGAGAGAAAGGTCTTCCTTCCGTTGGTTCACCCCCCCAAAATGGCCACTACGGCCGGTGCACAGCACCAATCCAAAGCCAGGAGCCAGGTGCTTCCTCCTGGTCTCCCATTCAGGTGCAGGGCCCAAGCACTTGGGCCATCCTCCACTGCCTTCCCGGGCCACAGCAGAGAGCTGGACTGGAAGAGGAGCAACTGGGACTCAAACCCAGCGCCCATATGGGATGCTGGCACCGCAGGCAGAGGATTAACCAAGTGAGCCTTGGCGCCGGCCCTATAATACTGACTTTTAAAATAAGCAAAATAAATATGTAAGAAAAATGTTTTTCAAAAAAACTAACTACAAACCATGATCCTAGCCTGGGGGTGGGAGTGAATACACTACACTGTTGGAACAATGGACAAAACTATTATGTGGATTATTTAATAGTACTGTACAAATGAGTCTGATTACTTTATTCAAGAACATTCTTGTGTGTAGCAAATGTACATATGAGGGCACTTCAAAAAATTCATGGGAAATAGAATTAAAATGTAACTGTATTTTGGTGCAAGAAATTTTTTCGAAACCCATGCAAACAAAGGATCATGGTATTATTGTTGCGTGGTGTTTAGGGCACCGGTTAGGACACTTGTGTCCCACATCAAAGTATCTCAGTTCAGTGCAGGCCTCCAGCTCCTGACTAGCTTTCTGCTACCAGACAGCAGGGATGGCTCAAGTAACTGGGTTCTTGCCACCCATGTGGGAGAAGAACTGGATTAATTTCTGGCTCCGGGTGTCAGCATCAGCCCTGTTCCAGCAACTGTAGCCCACTGAGGAATGAATAAGCAGATAGGAATCCTCTTTCTCTCTGCCTCGCTCTCTGCCTCTCAAATAAACTTAAAAAAAAAAATCATAGAAACTGTGCATTAGGAAAAAATTGAGTTGATTTCAAATTTTTTTGTACCAAAATAAACATCTTTCAATTCCAGTTTTCCATAAACTTTTTAAAGTACCTTCCTATTAGAAGTAAATGAGCACAATCTCAAACTTACCTTCAAACTGTCCAGTAAGAAAACAACTGAGTGCTTACATACAGGGGAGGAGGAATAAAGCAAATAGGGCAAAATATAAACAACTGATGAACTGGGTAAGGGCATATAGGAGTTCCTAATATTTTTCTTAGAATTTTTCTGGAAACTTAAAACTATTATCAAAATTAAAACTTAATAAAACATCTATATGAAGGGAGAAAAAAAGAACAAATTAGGTAATTGATTCAATTCTAATCTGGCCAGAGGATATGCTAGAAAGAATATTTTAAACTATATGAATGTAAAGGATATTTTCTTCTCACAGTCACTTTCTCTGCCAGCTCCAGGGCAGAAGTCAATGGCTCCTTCCGTGACACTGTACACCTTTCTGCCTCCTAGCCTAGTCAGATTGTATTACAATTTGCATGTCACAATTAGTTGTTCATGTCTAAACTTTAGGGCAAAATCTCATTGCACTATCTGCCTTGTGTCCTCAAAGCCCAAGCACAATGTGATGCAGAAGGCAGGCACTGGTAAGACACAGTGGCCATCTTTGCTAGAACACAGGACATACACTGGAATAGTGAACGCCCTTGAAAAGTGAAACACATTTCACTTCAACTTTGCTGTCAAGCTCCATTTATAGCACTTAAGACATGAACGTTTACAAGTAACATTCTGTGCATATTTACCTATTGGGTGCTCTTCCACTGCACAGGGCAATCTACTGCTCAGTTCCTCTTGTAAGTCTTCAACTAAACGGTAAATGATTTTGTGAAGTTTAACTTTGATTCCTTTTTTTGCAGCTGATTGCTGGATAACATTGCTTGCATTCACATTAAAACCATATATAATACCTGGCAAGTAGAAACATAATCAATAAAATAGCACAAATATTATATTTTTTTCTTTTAAAGATTTGTTTATATGAAAGGCAGAGTTACAAAAAGATACAGAGAAGTAGAAAAAGATACAGAGAAGTAGAGAGAGAGAGAGAGAAAGTCTTCCATCCACTGGTTCACTCCCCAAATGGCCAAAACAGCTGGGGCTGGGCCAGGCCAAAGCCAGGAGCCAAGAACTGCTTCTGGTCTCCCACGTGGTACAGGGACCCAAGCACATGGGCCCTCTTCTGCTGCTTTCCCAGGCACATTAGCAGGGAGCTGGATTGGAAGTAGAGCAGCTGGGACTTGAACCAGCTCCCATATGGGATGCTGGCATTGCATATTAACCCAGTCAATACCCCACAGTGCTGGCACTCATTATTATAATTTGTCTTCCAAGCAGGAGCTCGAATCTCAAGTTTTATTTCCTTCCTAACTAGGAATAGCAATTAGGGGAGATGAAAAATTCTGATTTCTTAAAAAAAAAAAAAATTCTGATTTCTTTCTTAGGAAAGCTAGTACATTTATAAATTAATGAAAGAATTTTATAAATTATATTATGTCTTATTTAATAAGGAAAATTTATTATCTATTATTTTAAATCCACTCAGTTCAGAAACACTGAGTGCCCAAAATGTGCAAGGCAGTATGCTGAACAGTTTAACCAAGAGAAAAAACCCAATAGCCTCAAAATGTCTTACCATGAAGAAACGGTTCAATACACTGCCCACATGACACAGCATAGTGCCAGGTCTGTCAGTGCCTCACATAACAGTTTGAACTGATCAGCCTTACTGAAAATACCTTTTCAGTACTAGAGGTGACGTCTGATTCTATTCAAGTCAAGCTACAACAACGTTGGTGTTTTTTTGTGTGTAGGTTCCACTAATAGAGACATCTATTTCTAGTCAACTGAACCTAAAAGGGGGCGTTTTACTTAAAAATTATGATTTATAAAGTTTTCAACTAACAAAAATACATGACAAAGAAAAGTTCTGAATATGCTGATTACAGTGATAGGAGCATTCAAAAGTTTAACAAAAGATCCAGAGAACCAAGAACTAGGAGCAAGGGGCAGAAGGGACTACTGATGCTTAAACAAACACACAAGAAACACTATTGGATTTTAAAGCCTTCCCATAAGGTTGCAGCAGAATCACACCAAGCAGAGCTATGTCTACAACACTGCACATCCTGTTTGACTCAACTGCTATGTAGGACTGGACTACAGAGGGAGGGGCAATGCTGATGGATATAAATGTCAGATGTGACAAGCCAAGCAACAAAAGACAGAGCACAGGGTTTACAATGCGATTCAGAAGCACAGTTTAAAAACCAGAAAGTGGAATACTTACCATCAAATGTTTCAGCAAGGTTAACATCATTCTCACTAATATCACCCACTCCAAAATGTACTAATTCTAGTTCACATTCGTGTGAAGCATCATAGGAAGCCAAAATGTTCAAAATCGCCTCAACGGAACCGTCAACATCACCTAAAAAAAGCAGAAGTTTAAAACTGTTGATGTTAAGATTTAGACATTAACAGACGTGAAAGTAAGAATCCACATCAAGCCATAATAGAAATGATACTTACACGAAATGCACTTTTACTTGGGTTTAGCATTATACTTATTTAACTTAATAAAGTATAATGAACCAAATGTCCACATAGAACACAATAAGCAAGAAATGATCACTCAGAAAATGTCCCCCAAAATACTTACATTATTTTTCCTTAAATTTAAGAGTCCAAAGTAATTGTGAGAAAAAAATACATTTTTTAAAAGATTTATTTTATTCATTTGAAAGACGGAGTTACAGGGAGAGGTAGAAACAGAAAGTGAGGCCTTCTATCTGCTGGTTCACTCTCAAATGGCTGCAACAGCCAGAGCTGAGCCAAGGAAGCCAGGAACCAGGAGCCTCTTCTGGGTCTCCCAAGTGGGTGCAGAGGCCCAAAGAGTTGGGTAATCCTCCACTGCTTTCAAAGGCGCATCAGCAGGGAGCTGGATTCTAAGTAGAGCAGCCGGGACTCGAACCAGTGCCCAAAATGGGATGCTGGCACTACAGGCCAGGGCTTTAATCCACCAAGCCACAGTGCCGACCCCATAGAATAAATAAATATATTTTAAAAATGAGCTGTAAATAAGCTGTAAATAAGTAAGTAAGCTGTAAGTAAGCTGTAAATCTTTTTAAAAAGGTACCTTTAATAACTACAGCAAGTACATTTGAATCTTTTTCTGCTTTCTCTTTCGGCTTTAAGGATTTTTGTTCTTTTCTTTCTAGGTACTTTATATAAGATCTCTCCTTCCAGTGCAAAGTGCCATACTTCTCACGGGCTTTCTGATAAGCTTCTTGGTGTTCCTTTCGCTTTTCTTCTATTATCTTCAGATCATCTTTATTTTTCTCCTGCTCTTGTGCATATTTTCTCCAGTCAACAACTTCACGTGCCCTTGACTTAACAGGGGAAAAGTCAGTATTATTAGATAAAATCAGACACCAGTAACTGTTAGATTAAAGGCTTCTTGTTTTCACCCATTATGAAACTGGCTTAAATATGTGTGAAACCACTACTTTTTTAAGTTTTATGAAACTTATAAAGCCAATTTAATTTGGGAGTTTTATGTGTTACTGAAATTATTTAAAAATGTTATCTCAAATTAAAAAAATAATAATTTTATAGCTACACAGTAAAATGACACTGGGGCAGGGGACAGGCATAGCAGGTAAAGTTGCTGCCTACAATGCCAGAATCCCATATGGGCACAGGGTCAAGTTCCATTTGTTCCACTTTTTTTAAAAAATTTTTATTTATTTTTTTTAT